>NC_092010.1:37332985-37632985 GCF_044704955.1 Pristiophorus japonicus
CCCCCTCCTCCCTCCCTCCCTCTCTCCCCCTCCCTCCCTCTCTCCCTACTCCCCTCCCTCTCTCTTCTCCCTCCCTCTCTCATCCTCCCTCCCTCTCTCTTCCTCCCTCCCTCTCTCTCCTCCCCCTCCTCTCTTCCTTCCTTCCCTCCCTCTCTCTTCCTCTCTCTTCCTCCCTCCCTCTCCCTCCTCCCTCCCTCTCTCCTCTCCCCCCCCCTCTCTCTCCTCCCCCCTCCCTCCCTCCCTCTCTCTCTCTCCCCTCCCTCCCTCTCTCTCTCCTCCCCCCTCCCTCCCTCTCTCTCTCTCCCCTCCCCCCTCCCTCCCTCTCTCTCTCCTCCCCCCTCCCTCCCTCCCTCTCTCTCCTCCCCCCTCCCTCCCTCTCTCTCTCTCCTCCCCCCTCCCTCCCTCTCTCTCTCTCCTCCCCCCTCCCTCCCTCTCTCTCCTCCCCCCTCCCTCCCTCTCTCTCCTCCCCCCTCCCTCCCTCTCTCTCCTCCCCCCTCCCTCCCTCTCTCTCCTCCCCCCTCCCTCCCTCTCTCTCCTCCCCCCTCCCTCCCTCTCTCTCCTCCCCCCTCCCTCCCTCTCTCTCTCCTCCCCCCTCCCTCCCTCTCTCTCTCCTCCCTCCCTCCCTCTCTCTCTCCTCCCTCCCTCCCTCTCTCTCTCTCCTCCCTCCCTCCCTCTCTCTCCTCCCTCCCTCTCTCTCTCTCTCTCCCTCCCTCTCTCTCTCTCCTCCTTCCCTCCCTCTCTCTCTCCTCCTTCCCTCCCTCCCTCCTCCCTCTCTCCCCTCACTCCTCTCCCGCCGCTCCGGGCTGGAACCAGCCAGGATGGGTCAGGCCCGGGCCGACGCTCCATCAGGACCCCCGCCCCCCGATTGGTGTCGGCAGCTCGCCCGTTTAATGCAAATGAGGCCACGAGGCCCACTTTCCACCGTGCTTCAGGTCGACGGGCGCACGCCACTCCCGCGCCGGAATTCGCGAGACTCATTTCTCCTCCTGTGTATTCGAAAAGTGCACCCTTCGATTTGATCGGTGAAAGGTCCCTCCCCGCCTGCCCGCCCCACCCACACTTTGACTTCGTGCTGGGGTCCAGTACAACGGGCACCGGCACCTTGTCCAAGTGAACCTGGGCAGGGAAGGTCAGCAGGCTATTCGGCCACGCAGGGCAGCACCGCACAGCTGGACTCTGTCCTTGCTGGACAGTTGCCAAAAGCGGGATTTCCAGCAGCGGCCGTTGGATAAACCTCGGCGCCCTGGCTGACCGAGACACCAATCGGTGCCCTGCTGTCTCCCGGTTGAGAGTCACCAGCAATAGCGAGCGGCTGTGTTTAGCTTTACATCGCAGGATTCACGACACAAACTTAAAACTCTGATAATCCTTATTGTTGGGGTTGGTTTTTTTTACAGCTCATCTCGCGTCGTCATGGCAATGCAAATTAAGCTTTGCATCCAAGTGAAGATGGGAAAGAATTTCCTTTTGATGTTGAAGCCTTGAGACAGCCTCATGAGCACAGTCGATCCAACTGTTGTGCAGATAATGACTCTCTGCAGCTCTACTTATGTCATGTTTGCGTATCTGTCCATGAAATGACGATTATAGTGGGGTTCCTCTGCAAACAAAGTTACTGTCCTTCCTGGCCATGAACATGTTCAACAGAGCAGCATGTCCAGGTGACCTCACAGTCGCCATAGAAACATAGAAACATAGAAAATAGGTGCAGGAGCAGGCCATTCAGCCCTTCTAGCCTGCACCGCCATTCAATGAGTTCATGGCTGAACATGAAACTTCAGTACCCCCTTCCTGCTTTCTCACCATACCCCTTGATCCCCCGAGTAGTAAGGACTTCATCTAACTCCCTTTTGAATATATTTAGTAAATTGGCCTCAACTACTTTCTGTGGTAGAGAATTCCACAGGTTCACCACTCTCTGGGTGAAGAAGTTTCTCCTTATCTCGGTCCTAAATGGCTTACCCCTGATCCTTAGACTGTGACCCCTGGTTCTGGACTTCCCCAACATCGGGAACATTCTTCCTGCATCCAACCTGTCCAAACCCGTCAGAATTTTAAACGTTTCTATGAGGTCCCCTCTCACTCTTCTGAACTCCAGTGAATACAAGCCCAGTTGATCCAGTCTTTCTTGATAGGTCAGTCCCACCATCCCGGGAATCAGTCTGGTGAATCTTCGCTGCACTCCCTCAATAGCAAGAATGTCCTTCCTCAAGTTAGGAGACCAAAACTGTACACAATACTCCAGGTGTGGCCTCACCAAGGCCCTGTACAACTGTAGCAACACCTCCCTGCCCCTGTACTCAAATCCCCTCGCTATGAAGGCCAACATGCCATTTGCTTTCTTAACCGCCTGCTGTACCTGCATGCCAACCTTCAATGACTGATGTACCATGACACCCAGGTCTCGTTGCACCTTCCCTTTTCCTAATCTGTCACCATTCAGATAATAGTCTGTCTCTCTGTTTTTACCACCAAAGTGGATAACCTCACATTTATCCACATTATACTTCATCTGCCACGCATTTGCCCACTCACCTAACCTATTCAAGTCACTCTGCAGCCTCCTAGCATCCTCCTCGCAGCTCACATGGTCTAGTTATTCCTGGACATGCTCGTCGACTGTGTCAAATGCATGGCAGTGTTGTTTTGGTGAATTCTGTGCTCGTCAAGATGAGAGACGTTAGCGCAGGGAAGAACAGGCTTGAAAAGAGAAGGCTGAGGGAGTGACCTAATAGGGCTCTTTAAAATGATGAAAGGTTTTGATAGAGTGGATACAGAGAGAATGTTTCCACTTGTGGGGAAAAGCATAACTAGAGGCCATCAATATAAGATAGTCACCTAGTAATCCAACGGGAAATTCAGGAGAAACTTCTTTACCCAGAGAGCGGTGAGAATGTGGAACTTGCTACCACAGCGAGTGGTTGAAGTGAGTAGTATCGATGCATTTAAGGAAGGCTAGATAAACATATGAGGGAGAAGGGAATAGAGGGTTATGCTGATAGATTTAGATGAGGAAAGATGGGAGGAGGCTCGAGTGGAGCATGAACGCCGGCATGGACTGGTTGGGCCGAATGGCCTGTTTATGTGCCGTATATCCTACATAATAATCCTGTATAAAATGGGCCACTTTGCAGTTTGAGCATCCAGTATCAGTATCTGGCCCCTCCTGGCCAAGGTGGCCATTAACAGGTCCAGCCAGCGGACGGTCGAGGAGGTCGTTCAGCCCGACTGCCTGCCTCCCTCCCACGGCTACGTTGGCGCCCGGGTGCCCCTGGAGATGGAGCGCGCAGTGTCCACCGGTAGGCTCACGGCCTTCCGCGCCCGGTGGGCACTGGAGTGCATCATCACATCCGGGGATAAAGTGTTAATTTAATTTGTGAGGTTTCCTTTGCATTTACAGGGCTGGATTTTCTGCTTGCTGCCGCCTCCGTTTTCGCCCCAGAGAGTCGGCAATGGTGGCGGGAGGCAATTCCGGCGGCCAGCCAGCGTCCAGCACCCCGCTGGGGTTTTCAGGCCGGTTTTGACGGGGTGTGGAGCATCACTGCCCAGAGGAGGCGAAACGGTGTGAAACGCCCCCTGGTTGCGACACCGGCTCGATTTCTGCCGCCTGCCCGACCCGTCGTGCTGCGCAGAGCGCCCCCTGCTGGGCCGGCCTGTGAAAGCGGGCGTTCCGAGCTGTAGCGGCTGCAGTGAGGTAAGTAGTGTCCACCTCGGGTAAGTGTGATTGATTTTTTTTTTTTGTTTCCGATTTATGCTGTGGTGGCATGAGTTATTGATTGGGAATGTTTCTGGTGGGTTTATTTCAGCTTTTTTTTCTCCCCTGGCATCTCGGAGCGCTCCCAGGCCGGCTGTTTAGCTCGGGATTTTCGCACGCTCAGCCGGCCTCGCGCCCCAAGAGAGGTGTGTAACGCCTCCCTTAGCGCTCCGCCCCACACTCAGGGCCCAGCTGCCCAATTTTGCTGACAGGCGCAAACTGTTCTCAGGCGCAAACGTTACTACCCCGCCGCCATTACTGCCCCGAAATGAGCAAAGCCAAAAATCCAGCCCACAGTCTTTATTGGTTGTGCCCCTTTAAAAAGAGGGCACATGCTGTACTTCAAATTGGCAACTGCCAGCATGGAGAGTCAGCCTCTGCGCCACCCCGCCCCCCTGTCGGTCAACGTGCCAGAACCCGTCTCAGTCCCAATTTGTGAAACACTTACCTGTGCATCTGGAGGGCCTCCTTCATCCCTGATCAGCATCAAATGGCTCTGACCGTTGACATTGATTTCCTTCTTGTATCGACCACCTGGCAGAGGCACAATGGGGTAACGTTGTTAATGCTCGAGGCGGATGGACTGTGGGTTTTATTTACTGCTTCAAGTTTTCTACTAATAAGCACGGGAACAGTCACACAGTTTTATAGTCTAAACCCGCTCGTTATACTCGACAGCAGAGATTAGATGGTCCCTGAAACTAGTCACAGTCTGATGTGCTGTGTAACCCCCCTCCCCCACCCCCTAAACAAGTTTTTCAGCCCTCCAATGGCATCAGCCGTGGCTCAGTGGGCAGCACCCTCGCCTCTGAGTCAGAAGGTTGTGGTTCCAAGTCCCACTCCAGAGACTCAAGCTCATAATACTAGGCTGACACTCCAGTGCAGGTCTGAGGGAGTGCCGCACTGTCGGAGGGGCAGTACTGAGGGAGCGCCGCACTGTCGGAGGGGCAGTACTGAGGGAGTGCCGCACTGTCAGAGGGGCAGTACTGAGGGAGCGCCGCACTGTCGAAGGGGCAGTACTGAGGGAGGACCGCACTGTCGGAGGGGCAGTACTGATGGAGTGCCGCACTGTCGGAGGGGCAGTACTGAGGGAGGACCGCACTGTCGGAGGGGCGGTACTGAGGGAGCGCCGCACTGTCGGAGGGGCAGTACTGATGGAGTGCCGCACTGTCGGAGGGGCAGTACTGAGGGAGGACCGCACTGTCGAAGGGGCAGTACTGAGGGAGGACCGCACTGTCGGAGGGGCAGTACTGAGGGAGCGGCACACTGTCGGAGGGGCAGTACTGAGGGAGGACCGCACTGTCGGAGGGGCAGTACTGAGGGAGCGCCGCTCTGTCAGAGGGGCAGTACTGAGGGAGCGCCGCACTGTCAGGGGAGCCCTCTTTCAGATGAGACGTTAAACCGAGGCCCCGTCTGCTCTCTCAGGTGAATGTAAAAGATCCCATGGCACTATTTCGAAGAAGACCAGGGGAGTTACCCCGGTATCCTGGCCAATATTTATCCCTCAATCAACATAACAAAAACAGATTATCTGGTCATTATCACATTGCTGTTTGTGGGAGCTTGCTGTGCACAAATTGGCTGCCGCGTTTCCCACATTACAACAGTGACCACACTCCAAAAGTACTTCATAGGCTGTAAAGCGCTTTGAGGCGGTCGTCGAAAAGGCTATATAAATGCAAACTTATGTTCTTATGTTAAGTCTTTTTTTTAGTTGAGTCTGGAAGTGACACCGGTATGGATGAGGGTTTCAGTGGCAGGTGGGCTGAGGTGGGGCTGGATGCGGGCGATGTTCTGGCGGTGGAAGTAGGTGGCCTTTGTGGTGGAGCGTGTATGGGTGCTAACAAGCCTCGTTATCCGCTTTGACAGTGCTAGCTTCTCCCCAGCTCCCCAGTCTGAGTGGCCCCCGGCCTGCGAGCACCATCGGAGCAGGCCGGGGAGTGGAAGGAGCAGTGTGGCGGCGTACCGCTCCAGGGAGCAGCACGTGCTGGGGCAGGAGGGCGACAGCAGCGAAGAGTGACGTCATCAAGATCCAGGTCGGTGATTGGAGCGTGGGCAGGTACAGCAGGAGCGGTGAGATCGGGGCGATGGAGCGGCGAGAGACTGTAGAGGGACGTGATCGGGGCCCAGGAGAGGTGCGAGTTTGGGGCCCAGAAGAGGCGAGGGCCCAGGGGCAGCACGGGCCCAGCCCACACTACGATATGTGCGCGCACTAGGTCTGTGCAGCAGAACTGGTCTCCAGTCGTCCTGGTTAACCCTTGCCACTGGACCAAGACCTCGCTCTGTCAAGCCCCGTGTGGTGGCTGGTGTGCAACGGTCACCCCACGTTAAAAAAATTCACCCACAGGCATCTTCCACCCTTCAGGATTTAGTTCAGGATCTGGAATATTAGGTCCTCCATTGAAACACCTGTGACCTTTTTGACATGGAAACAAGTCATCCTCGGTTCGAGGGACTGCCTATGATGATGATGGGGTCAGAAGTTCAGCTCGCTGTCGAATAGGATGCTGACATTGCAAACAGTCTGGTTCAGCCAGAGACAGTGGCTGGGGAGTTGCTGGCAAGGGTACGCTGCTTGTGGTGGTGGGGGGGTGATCAAAGACAACGGCTTCAGTCTTCCAAATGTTAGGCTGGAGGAAGTCGGAGCTTATGCATGACTGGATATGTCAGACAAGGAGCCTAAGAACACAGAGGCAGTGGGGGGTCGTGAGAGTGGGGGGGGGGGCGGGGGAGAAGAGGGCGAGCTGGCTGTCATCAGCGTACATGTGGAAGTTGACCCCATGTCTGTGGATGATGTTGCCAAGGGAGAGGAAAGGGGAGGGGCAAAGATAGATCCTTGGCGGACTCTGGAGGCAACGGAGCAGGGGGCTGATTCGGGGGAAGAAGTACCCATTCCCACCAGAGGTGACCTGATTGAGGCCTGTAAAATGATGATGTTCGATAGGGTAGGCGTAGAGAAGATGGTTCTACTTGTGGGGGAGACCAGAACTAGGAGCCATCAATATAAGATAGTCACCAATAAGGAATTCAAAATAAACCTCTTTAAGAGAGTGATGAGAATGTGGAACTCGCTACCACATGAAGCTTGAAAAATTAAAATCCCCCCCCCCCATGAAATAATCATTTTTGCGGTAGTTACACAAGATGTTAAAACTGTCACCGTTTGATGGATAGGATCTGTGCAGGCCACGCTAAAAATACAGCCCAAAAAACAGCTCGATAGGTATCAGAGAGCTGAGCTACAGACGACTGCTGTGAGCAGACCACATCCTGTTAAGTGCACGGCATAGGCGCGAGCCTGTTTAACCGCATCCTGTGGCAGTGAAGCAGTCTCTCTCAAAAATCAATGTTCACTTTATAAGAGGGGAACATTTCACTCGGTCCTTCCAGGAATTAAAAACAAAGATTTAATTAAAAAAAGAAACACACACACATTATTTATGGACTCTACTTCCAACCCCATCAGGATGCCTTCGAAAATTGCCTATGTTGGTCATATTTAATAGGGAAAGAAAGACTTTCATTTATATAGCGCCTTTCATGACCACCGGACGTCTCAAAGCGCTTTACAACCAATGAAGTACTTTTTTTGAAGTGTAGTTACTGTTGTAATGTGGGAAATGCAGCAGCCAATTTGCGCACAGCAAGCTCCCACAAGCAGCAATGTGATAATGAGCAGATAATCTGTTTTAGTGATGTATTTTTTGTTGTTGCAAATTTGAATATTTTACATGCGGGTTTAATGAAGGCAATTTCCCGTTAGATGTGACTCAGTGGGTAGCACACTTGTCTCCGAGTCAGAAGGTTGTGGGTTCAAGTCCCACTCCAGAGACTTGAGCACATAAATTTAGGCAGACACTCCGGTGCAGTGCTGAGGGAGTGTTTCACTGTCAGAGGGGCCGTCTTTCGAATGAAAGTTAAACCGAGGCCCTGTCTGCTCTCTCAGGTGGACGTCAAAAGTCCCACGGCACTATTTCGAAGAAGAGCAAGGGAATTCTCCCCGGTGTCCTGGGCCAATATTTATCCCTCGATTAACATCACTAAAACAGATGATCTGGTCATTGTCACATTGCTGTTTGTGGGAGCTTGCTGTGTGCAAATTGGCTGCTGCTTTATCTTCACAGAAAAGCCAGTTTTTTTAGGCCAATATGGGACTGGGTACCTCCAAGGGCACTGCCACAGGGTCCTTTACCAGACCACTTTGGTGTTGTCAGAGATAACCCTGTAAATAAATGGGGCATCAACTATAAAGCTAGTGTGAGCTTCAAGAATCCTTAGGAAGACCATTAATTTCAATAATTCCACACTGGATTTAACATGAACATCACACACAGAGCATTAATAAACTATTAAACTTTCATGACTTCAATATTTCAAGACCTGTCGGTCTTCAGGGAATGATGCATTCAACAGAAATGCATTCTGTGGAAAGATTGATTGTTGTGGTTGAAATATGAGCACGTGCCATTTAAGCCCAATTAACCGCACAATGGCCACACAAAGAATATTGAAGGTTAACTGCTTAACCATCAAGTTTGATTAGTTATTGACCAATGTTAATTGGTTGGCACTTCACCACCACAGGCAGGATGGGCCAAAGGGCCTCTCACCTGTGGTGAACAATGTGGTCCTCGAACTCCCTCAACCACCGAGAGGCACAAGTCCGGGGTATCCCCCACTTCGCCCCTGTTTAAAGATGCTGCAGCCTCTGCTTGACTGCACCCTGCCCCCCCCCCCCCCCCAAACCTGCCTCCTCGTGCGCCATCACTCAAGGCCACTGCATTGCCCGACTTTTTTGAAAGCATTCCCAATTCCCACATTGGGAAGAGCACGGAGCCCAATTCGAGGAATGTCTCCCTCCGCGAGACTGAACAGAACCACCTCGCTGTGCTTTTATTTTAAAATGGTATCTTTTGTTCCGATTAATAGTTGAAATGGAAAAGGCAAAGTTAACACATTTCAGGACAAGCGTGAATCCGGGTGACCAACCCTGCCAGGATTGTCCTCGACTCTCCAGAAATGAAAGATTAACTCAGGAGAAAAATCAAATGGGCATTAAAAAAGGTTTCTTTTCCAGTTTCCTTGAACACTTTGGTTTATTGGTTATAAGAATATCGGAGATGGGGAAAAAAGGTTCTTTGACTGGGCATGGCAGGGCGGGGGTGGGGGGGGGAATGAAAGCTCCAGGAGCTGGCAACTCTACCCGAGCATTTAATATCTTATTCACAACATCAATTGCCCGCAGTTTGAGAACAGAGAATAGCGCAATATTCAGTCATTTTTTTTTGTGATTTGAACCACAAATTCCGGAGATGAGGGGGTTGTCTTATGAAGAAAGGTTGAGCAGGTTGGGCCTGTACTCATTGGAGTTTAGAAGAATAAGAGGTGATCTTATTGAAACATATAAAATACTGAGGGGGCTTGACAGGGTAGATGCAGAGAGGATGTTTCAGAACTAGGGGGCATAGTTTCAGAATAAGGGGTCGCCTATTTAAGACGGAGATGAGGAGGAATTTCTTCTCTCAGAGGGTTGTAAATCTGTGGAATTCTCTGCCCCAGAGAGCTGTGGAGGCTGGGACATTGAATATATTTAAGGCGGAGATAGACAGATTTTTGAGCGATAAGGGAGTAAAGGGTTATGGGGAGCGGGCAGGGAAGTGGAGTTGGGGCTAGGATCAGATCAGCCGTGATCTTATTGAAGGGATTAGCGCAGCCGTACGGTCGACTACTGCTCCTATTTCTTATGAGACCTCCCCCTGAACGGAATGCTAAAATGTTCAGACTGAAGATTTGTCGGACCCCTGTTGGATCCCCTGTGGCATTGCTCATGGTTAAGGTGGAGGAGCTGCTGTTTGGTGACAGGAGTACGATAACCAGGTAAATCCTACTGTGAGCACTGCCAAGGAAGGTCCACAACAGGGCGGAAGAACACAAGAGAGCATGGAACTCCTGCCACACTCGATGGACAATTTACCCTTTCACGGACTGCGTTCCACTCCTTTACTCTACTGAGGAAAAGTTCCATTAATAGTCCACAACGAACCTTAATGCATTGGACAAAATTCCAGAATATGCGGCAATTCCAACTTCTCCACTGCGCTAATCCCTTCACCTCCAGCGGTGAGAGCCATCAAGCCCCATGGAGTATTTCAGCCTTTCAGTCTATACCTAGCCCAATAGCCACTTGTTCCAAACAAGATATTGTCCAGCTCCTTCTTGAAGGGGTTAATCGGTGCAGCATTGACAATGTTAGTTGGGAATGTCCTCCACAGAGCAACCACTCTGTGCTGTCAGAATTTCTTCCAATCTCTGATCTCGCTTGATACACTCAGACCAGATGGAAACGAGAGACATGACTTGTATTTTGATCCGTTTGTTACTGAACAACCTGATCACATTTTAAAAATACAGAACTTTAAAAAAACAACAATTACTTTCTGCATCATTCAGAACTGCCTGCACACTTTAGTACCACAGAGCCCAGTTATGGCCCATATTGATAGTGGTGCCCAGAATTGCACCGTTACTTCACGTGAACTATTCTCACCTTCTGGAGACTCATCCCGGACGTAGGTGCCAGTCAGATATCGATGTACCAGTGCGGACTTGCCACTGCGCAGACTGCCGACCAATCCCTGCGAAGAAACCAATACAGAGCTGCCAGTTCAGAATAGCTAGATTCACAAGAATGATACCAGAACTGAGAGGGTAGAACTATCAGGAAAGGCAGAACAAGCTATGGCTCATTTCTCTATAGGCCTGATCGAGGCCTTTAAAATGCTGATGTTTGCTGGGGTAGAGGTGGAGAAGATGTGGGGAGACCAG
This sequence comes from Pristiophorus japonicus, assembly GCF_044704955.1. Lineage (NCBI taxonomy): Eukaryota > Metazoa > Chordata > Chondrichthyes > Pristiophoridae > Pristiophorus > Pristiophorus japonicus. Next base: position 37,343,565 of record NC_092010.1, read on the forward strand.
AACTAGGGGCCATAATTAAAGGGGTTATGGGGAGCGGGCGGGGAAGTGGAGCTGAGTCCATGATCGGATCAGCCATGATCGTATTAAACGGTGGAGCAGGCTCGAGGGGCCGTATGGCCGATTCCTGCTCCTATTTCTTTATCTTATATTGATAAGATAAGAAATGTCACCAATAAATCCAACAGGGGAATTCAAAATAAACCTCCTTCACCCAGAGAGTGGTGAGAATGTGGAACTCGCTACCACAGGGAGCGGTTGAGGCGAATAGTAAAGATGTATTTAAGGGGAAGCTAGATAAACACGACGGAGAAAGGAAGGTTATGCTGATGGGGTGGGATGAGGCTCATGTGGAGCATAAACCAGTTGGGCCAACTGGCCTGATTCTGTGCTGTACAGTCGATGTGATTCAATGTAGCACAGCTTCTCATTTCCACCTTCCTTTTTAACCTTCCCCGCCCCACACTTCAGACTGTGTCTTCCACCGCCCCTGCCCACTGCAAGGCTCGTTTCTGACCGCCACCAGCCAGGGGGATGTGGTTGGCATCACAGGTGTAGACCATAAATACCGGATCAGGCCACCAAAGGGGTCAGAGTTCACGTGAGGGCGATTGGGGGGAAACACGCCCCGTTTTCTCCCTCTGCCCCTCGTACATCATCACCGAGCACAATCGAGTGGCCTGACTGAGAATGAAGCAAAGCTCACCCAGCATGACCGTCCCATAATGCGATACGGTATTTACTGTCCAAATCGCTGTTCACATCCGGGGCGGGGGGGGGGGGGGGGGAGTGGGACTGGCTGAGGTGCTCCTGCAGAGAGCCGGCACAGGCTCGATGGGCCGAATGGCTTCCTTCCGTGCCGTAACCATTCTATGATTCTATGCATCACAGGATTACATCGACTAAACAGCACAGAAACAGGCCATTCAGCCCAACTGGTTTATGCTCCACACGAGCCTACTACCACTGCACCCTATCAGCATATCCCTCTATTGGACTCCAATTCTGTCACAGTTCATTCAGCCTTGCAACCTTCGGAGGTGGAGAGCATGCCGTAGAGGCGGGGAGAAAACAGGCATGTGCACTGCAAGCAGCGTCTCCTGAATAGAAACAGAGATCAGCACCATACCCAAAGAAGTCCGTGAGTAATCCCTTTCTCTCTCAGTTCTTCGTATGTACCAAACAAAGTGCGTGAGTTCAGCAGAGAAACAGGATGTGACTGAGAGACAGCGCTCTCTGTTTGTAACATTTGTGGGTCGATTTACTAGAATGTACATCCCCTTTCAGTGACATACGAGAGATACATATGACCATCCTGACTCACGGCCATGTTGGCCACAGTAAATGGACCAGAGAGAGCAGTAACAGATGAGAAAAATCAATCGTCACGACAAAATACTGCCTGTTGTGGATGGGGAAAAAAGCAAGAGTTGTCTTGGGAGCATGTTTCTTTTATTCATTCCTGGGATGTGGGCGTCGCTGGCAAGGCTGGCATTTATTGCCCATCCCTAATTGTTCGTGAGAAGGTGGTGGTGAGCCGCCTTCTTGAACCGCTGCAGTCCGTGTGGTGAAGGTGCTCCCACAGTGCTGTTAGGGAGGGAGTTCCAGGATTGTGACCCAGCGACGATGAAGGAACGGCCGATATATTTCCAAGTCAGGACGGTGTGTGACTGGGAGGGGAACCTGGAGGTGGTGGTGTTCCCATGCACCTGCTGCCCTTCTAGGTAGTAGAGGTCACTGGTTTGGGAGGTGCTGCCAAAGAAGTGGTCGTAGATGGTACACACGGTGCACGGGTGATGGAGGGAATGAATGTTTGAGGGAGTGACTGTTCAAGGTTAAAAGAGTTCCTGCCATTTGGATGATTGTGCAAAGTGCCCAAGCTTTGCCCTCGTGTTTTTATAGATGCCGCATGAACTCTTCGAGCCATAAGGTTGTACAGGTACTGCTCAATCAGCCATTTCTTACTCTGTATTTATTACACTCTGTTTCACAGCAGATACCAGTTACCACGGTAACAGCCAAAATGGCGGCTGCCGGTCTTGTGATTGAGAAGCAACAAATGAGGCAAACTTACCAACCGGAGCTCTGGGACTGAGCGGCTTAGCGTCCACTCCTGACTGTTCACAAAGGCCTCTGAGAAAAGAAAAGAAAGGAAGTGGTTAGCTGTGAAAAAGTTTTGACATAACATGCAGCCTGAAAAGTCTACCCACTAGTTGCTCACACAGGCTATCTCCCCGAGGTCATAGGATAAAAATAAATAGCAAGGATGTACTTGACTGGTTGGCAGTCCTCAAAGTAGAATGGTCACCTGGTCCGAATGGGATGTATCCTAGGTTACTGAAAGCAGGGTGGAAATTGAAGAGGCTCTGGCCACAATCTTCCCACCCTCCTTGGATATGGGGGTGGTGCCAGAGGACTGGAATATTGCAAATGTTACACCCTTGTTCGAAAAAGGGGCGGGGGATAAACCCAGCAATGACACATCAGTCAGCCCAACATCGGTGGTTGAGAAACATTTAGAGACAGTGGTGTTTCCCAGGGGTCAGTATTAGGACCACTGCTCTTTCTGATATATATTAATGACCTGAACTTGGGTATACGGGGCATCATTTCAACATTTGCAGATGATATGAACATTGGAAATGTAGTAAACAATGAGGAGACTAGGAACAGATTCAGGAGGACATAGACTGGTGAAATGGGCAGACATGTGGCAGATGAAATCTAACGCAGAGAAGTGTGAAGTATTACATTTTGGTGAGAAGAATGAGGAAAGATGGCAGGACAGGTTGAAAGGCTGTTAATAAGGCACATGGGATCCTTGGCTTTATTAATAGAGGAATAGAGTAAGGAAGTTATGCTAAACCTTTATAAAACACTGAAGTGGGGCTTTCGAGCTCTGTTATAATTAAAGGATTAAGAATGGATCTCGGAACTAAAAAGGGCTTTTGTAGCAGCCAACTTTACAAGCTGTGTAACCAGAGGACAACTACAAATAGCCAAACTGTTGGACCACAGGAGGCCCAGAGAGGCAGTCAAATAAGGCAAGGGGTCAAAAGTGACCAGATGGAGTTTTTCCAACGTGTGTGACGCGAAAGGGAATTAGTCAAATTGTGCATTTGGGCTTTGGGCCAATTAAATGGCCTAGGGGGGCCGTGAATGAGGCTGACATACATCATTAAGTGTATAAAAGATTGCTTGGAACTTTGTATCATTGGAGAAGCCTGGCTACAGATAAACCAGCAGGCAAGCTCCCCACCGGTGCAAAATAAAGACTACTTGAATCGTCGAATCCAGAACTGGTGTTGAGTGTTTATTTTAAATACTCCACTGCATACTGGTTAGGCCCCAACTAGAGTATTGTGGCCAATTTTGGGCACCACACTTTAGGATGGATGTCAAGGCCTTAGAGAGGGTGCAGAGGGAGATTGACGAAAATAGTTCCAGGGATGAGGGACATCAGTTACGTGGATAGATTGGAGAAGCTGGGATTGTTCTCGTTGGAGCAGAGGAGATTTGCTAGAGGGGTTCAAAATCATGAATGGTTTTGATAGAGTAAGTAAAGAGAAACGGTTTCCAGTGGCAGAAGGGTCGGTAACCAGAGGACACAAATTTAAGGTGTTTGGCAAAAGAACCAGAGGCGACATGAGGAAAATATTTTTTACGCAGTGAGTTATGGTGATCGGGAATGCAATTGTTGAAAGGGTGGTAACTTTCTAAAAAGAGAATTGGATCAATACTTGAAGGGAAAAAATGAACAGGGCTATGGGGAAAGAGCGGGGGGAGTTCGATTAAGTGGATAGCTGTACCAAAGGCATGATGGGCCGAATGGCCTCCTTCTGTGCTGTATCCTTCTAGGATTCAATAACTTACTGATCAATTAAATCAAGAATTATTCAAATGTTTAAACAAAACATTATTGCTTTGTGCAGCAATAAGGAACCTGGTTTAGACAATTACCTCAGCATCTGTGGGGATATTGGCTGGAATTTGAATGCGAGGCTCAGTCAATGGTACAGAGCAGGAATGAGCAATGCCCCAAGGTGACACAAGGCATCTTATTTAAACCGGCTAATTTGAAAATAATGTTTGTTCATTAAAAATTCATATATGTAAATTCGCGTTTTAATTATTTAATTTTGATATTGCAGTGGGTTTTTTTAAAAAAACTATAAAACCAATTTTGATGAACTTTATAACATATCACAAGTTTGCAGTGTGAGAAGACACTCGTGTGGAGGGGTTGAGATGATAACAAGAGCTAGGAAAGTGAAACTCGTTGGGTTGGGATTATGAAGACATAGAGAAGATGGTTCCACTTGTGGGGAGACCAGAACTCGGGGGGCCAGAAATATTAGATAGTCACTCATAAATCCAAAGGGGAATTCAGAAGAAACTTCTTGACTCAGAGAGCGGTTAGAATGTGGAACTCGCTCAGAGAGCAGTTGAAGCGAATAGTATCGATGCATTTAAGGGGAAGCTGGATAAACACATGAGGAAGAAAGCCACGGAAGGTTATGGTGATGGGATGAGATGAAGAGGGGTGGGAGGAGGCTGGTGTGGAGCATAAACACCGGCACCAACCAGTTGGGCCGATTGGCCTGTTTGTGTGCGGCAAATGCTATGTAATCGTCATTCCAACGGTGAGACTCAGTGCCCTATTTGCTGACCTTAGCTAAGAGTATGGGAGTGATGCTAAAATTGCCCCCTGGTTAGGCAGGGGATAAATTAAAAGCAGTCAGGGCTCCTGCTCTTGTCAGGAGCTGTATTTAAAGGGATGAGCCCCCTATCCTGGAGAATGACTCCCTGCTCGGAGCATAGGAGTGGTGAATTTATCCTTAAATCCTTCTTCGTTTTCTTTCATTCTTCCCTGCCTCACTTTACATACACAGGATATACGGCACAGAAACAGGCCATTCGGCCCAACCAGTCCATGCCGGCGTTTATGCTCCACTCGAGCCTCCTCCTGTTTTTCCTCATCTAAATCTATCAGCATAACCCTCTATTCCCTTCTCCCTCATATGTTTATCTAGCCTCCCCTTAAATGCATCGATACTATTCGCCTCAACCACTCCCTGTGTGAAAACAAGGTCCGATTGAAAACGTCATTCTGCAGATTAACTTCACAATGAGTTCGAGCGCGACACAGTGTGGAAATCGCTGTAATGTATTTGCCTCATGGGTTCTTTGCTTAAGGATTCATAGCAACACATTTGCTATCAAGAACGAGTTGGTTTACTAGCAAAGGTTTAACAATCACACTACACATTACCAGTTCATCCACCAGGCTCACAACCACCTGCCCCATCGTGGATCCCCCAAACCCAACTGGCCAAGACTTTTATTGAGTCTTGTGAACATCATGTGACTGGCTAAGCCAATCACAATATAACAGCTCTACAAACCTTTGAGCATACATTACAATTGCAAACTACACATTTTGGACACGTGCTCCCCAACGGCCCTGCGAGAGGTCAAGAGATACGTTGACCTGTTAAGATTTATAGGGCAGTTTCGCCTACACAAAGGAGCGTGGGTAACCGCCACCGCCATTTCCAAGTGATGTCAGACGCCACATGCTTACTACAACAACAACTTGTATTTATATAGCGCCTTTAACGTAGTAAAACGTCCCAAGGTGCTTCACAGGAGTGTTATAAAACAAAACAATAAATCTGACACTGAGCCACCCAAGGAGAAATTACGGCAGATGACCAAAAGCCTAGTCAAAGAGGTTAGTTTTTAGGAGCGTCTTAAAGAAGGAAAGAGAGATAGAGGGGTTTAGGGAGGGAGTTCCAGAGCTTAGGGCCCAGGCAATTGAAGGCACGGCCACTAATGGTTGAGCAGTTATAATCAGAGATGGTCAAGAGGGCAGGATTTGAGGAGTGCAGACATCTCAGGGGAGTGTGAGGCTGGAGGAGACTACAGAGATAGGGAGGGGTGAGGCCATGGAGGGATTTGTAAACAAGAATTTTGAAATTGCGGCGTTGCTTAACCGGAAGCCAATGTAGGTCAGCGAGCACTAATAGGAGTCAACTCTGAAGATAGTTGGTGTGAGAGTGGCCATGTCTGTTGAGCTGGAACTGGAGTGGCTATTCCTCAGACAATAACCAAAATCTGAATCTCAAGCTGCATCCGTGTAGAAGTCGCCACTCCATTGCGCATGGGTGAAGAGCGAGATAAAGATGTCATTTAGAAGTGGAATTGTGCAGTGCTGGCTGGTTCAAACTCCAGTCGAGATATATATATCCCCTGCAACAGAAACTCAGCACACACTACTTACCGAGATCTCAGCCCATGCGACTGCCAGGACTCAAACATCTTGATGCAAATATTTTGACAGGATGAGTAACCAAGCAGAGGGTTTCCTCGGTGTTGTACAAGTAGCAAAATCCAACTGATTCCATGGACCTGCCTTTCCTTTTTCTCACCAGGAAGAGCGCAGAGGAAACTTCCCCCGGTCTGTGTTCACGTACAAAGAGAACATATTGCGTAGACTAGGCTATATTCTCTAGCGTTTAGAAGAATGAGAGGTGATCTCATTGAAACATACAGAATTCTTACAGGGCTTGACAGGTTAGATGCAGGGAGGATGTTTCCTCGGGCTGGGGAGTCTAGAACCAGGGGTCACCCTCTCAGAATAAGGAGTCGACCATTTAGGACTGAGATGAGGAGAAACTTCTTCACTCAGAGGGTGGTGAATCTTTGGAATTCTCTACCCCAGAGGGCTGTGGAGGCTCAGTCTTTGAGTATATTCAAGACAGAGATCGATAGAATTTTGGATATGAAGGGAATCGAGGGATATGGGGATAGTGCAGGAAGGTAGAGTTGAGGTAGAAGATCAGCCATGATCCTATTGAATGACGGAGCAGGCTCGAGGGGTTGAATGGCCGACTCCTGCTCCTAATTCTTATGTTCTTATGAACAGCACAGGCAGTGACTGGTATCCAAACGATAGCTACTAGCTTGGTCTGACCTCAATCTTTACAAGTGTGCAGGCCACAAGAATGTTTTAAAATATGAGTACATATTATTGCTGTACTCTGTTTTATCATCGTTTGTTATAAATTGCAAAAGCTTTACTTAGCTTGAACCACTTTGCTGCAGTGCGAACAGCTTCTCTTCTGTGCCTATTACAGAGCGAATTACCTTCTCCTTTACATTCATTACCTCAAACCAAAAAGGACAGCACCCATTGAGTGTCAACCTGTGCAGAGGCCAATGCTGATATGCTGAGTGGATATTAATTCACTGGCAGGCCTGTTAGCTTAATTTTGCACTCTCGCCCTCTGCTCCTGGAGGAAACAGGCACTTAGAATGATTGGTACCTAAATTAAACATCAGAGCAGATGCCGTGTGTTGCCAAGAAGCAACCAATAGGCTCAGCCTTTCGTGCTTGGTTGCACATGTTGGAACCGACTTTCTGAGAAGTTATATCATAGTCGTCTTTTCATTTCAATGCAGTCCTAGATTGTTTTTTAATAAAGAGCAAAAATCACAATTGCCACGAATATTAAAAAAACGTGCACTGCCCAGTTCCCTGCTCCTGATTCCCACCCAGCGACTTCTACAGGATCGTAGGATAGCTCAGATGAATACATGGCTTGAGGAGTGGTGCAGCAGAGAGGGATTCAAATTCCTGGGACATTGGAACCGGTTCTGGGGGAGGTGGGAGCAGTACAAACCGGACGGTCTGCACTTGGGCAGGACCGGAACCAATGTCCCAGGCGGAGTGTTTGCTAGTGCTGTTGAGGAGGAGTTAAACTAATACGGCAGGGGGATGGGAACCTATGCAGGGAGACAGAGGGAAGTAGAATGGGGGCAGAAGCAAAAGATAGAAAGAAGAAAAGTAAAAGTGGAGGGCAAAGAAACTTAAGGCAAAAAGCAAAAAGGACCACATTACAGCAAAATTCTAAAGGGGAAAAGTGTGTTAGAAAGACAAGCCTCAATGCGAGGAGTATTCGGAATAAGGTGGACGAATTAACTGCTCAGATAGCAGTTATCGGGTATGATGTAATTGGCATCATGGAGACATGGCTCCAGGGTGACCAAGGCTGGGAACACAACATCCAGGGGTATTCAACATTTAGGAAGGATAGACAGAAAGGAAAAGGAGGCGGGGTGGCATTGCTGGTTAAAGAGGAAATTAATGCAATAGTAAGAAAGGAGATTAGCTTGGATGATGTGGAATCGGTATGGGTGGAGCTGCGGAATACCAAGGGGCAGAAAACGCTAGTGGGAGTTGTGTACAGACCACCAAACGGTAGTAGTGAGGTTGGAGACAGCATCAAACAAGAAATAAGGGATGCATGCAATAAAGGTATAGCAGTTATCATGGGTGACTTTAATCTACATATTGATTGGGCTAACCAAACTGGTAGCAATGCGGTGGAGGAGGATTTCCTGGAGTGTATTAGGGATGGTTTTCTAGACCAATATGTCAAGTTCCCACTGTCACAGGACAGAGAGTGGAGAGCACCAGTTCCAACTGTCACAGGATGGGAGAGTGGAGAGCACCAGTTCAAACTGTCACAGGAGCATCCAGTCGTGCCCCAGTGTGGGAAATTGCACTCCGCTTCCATTGAGGGGTGGTAAGGCCAATTCTGAGGCAGGAGCAGGACTTCCACGCTGGGGGCTAAAATTCCCAGCTCCAGAAGATTACCGCCCCCAAGATGGGAGCCTGTGCGGGGAGGCAGAGGGAAGATGAGGGGAGACGGGGGCGGGGGATGGAGGGGAAAATGGTGGAGGTGGGGGGGCGGAGAAACCCAGGGCGGGGGACAGGAGGGGCCACATTGCAGCGAAGGTCTGGGGGGGCGAAGTGTGTTGGAGGGGCGGGCCTGGGGGCTCTGTGCCTCGGTGCGGGGAGTGTTCAAAGTGGGGTGGACGGGTTGACTGCGCAGATGGCGGTTGGTGGCTGTGGTGTGGTTGGCATCGCGGGGCCTGGCTCCGGGGTGGCCGGGGCTGGGGGCTCGACATCCGGGGGGTGTTCGGCATTTGGGAAGGATTCTGATGGGACAGGGCAGGTTGGGTGCAGGGGGAGTGTTCCCAGTGTTGGGTGGGTCCAGAGGTCGGGGGGTGGCACGCTCTTGGGATGGCGGGGGGGGGGGGCTGTTTGGGGCTGGAATTGGGAGAGACTTCTTCACTCGGGGAGTTGTTGGCCTGTGGGGTTCCCTGCCGCGGAGAGTTGTTGATGCCAGTTCATTGGATGTGTTCGGGAGGGAGTTGGATGTGGTCCTTGCGGCTGGGGGGGTCGGGGGGTGTGGAGGGAGCGTGGGGGGGAGGTGCTGGGGTGGGTGATCAGCCATGGTCTTGTTGAGTGGCGGTGCAGACTCGAAGGGCCGAATGGCCTACTCTTGCACGTATTTTCTATGTTTCTATGGAACCAACCAGGGAGGTGGCCATCCTAGACTGGGTGATGTGTAATGAGAAAGGACTAATTAGCAATCTTGTTGTGCAAGACCCCTTGGGGAAGAGTGACCATAACATGGTAGAATTCTTTATTAGGATGGAGAGTGACACAGTTAATTCAGAAACTAGGGTCCTGAACTTAAGGAAAGGTAACTTCGATGGTTTGAGGCATGAATTGGCTAGAATAGACTGGCAAATGATACTTAAAGGGTTGACGGTGGATAGGCAATGGCAAACATTTAAAGATCACATGGATGAACTTCAGCAATGGAGACAGAAGCAAAAGACAGAAAGGAGATGAGTAAAAGTGGAGGGCAGAGAAACCCAAGGCAAAAGAACAAAAAGGGCCAATGTACAGCAAAATTCTAAAGGGTCAAAGTGTAATAAAAAGGCAAGCCTGAAAGCTCGGTGCCTCAATGCGAGGAGTATTCGGAACCCAGGAGTGCGCAGGGCTAGTTAGAGTGGGTGAGAGCGCAGATGAACAGGACCCCAAGAAAGAATGCAAAAGGCAGGAAGCAACAGAGCAGAGTAGCACTAGGGTAAGTGTAAACCACCAGGTGATAGGAAGAGACGATATATATGAATATAAGGGGGCTGCAGGAGGGGTCAAAACTAAAAATCATGGTTTAAAAACTAGGATTAAAACACTCTACCTAAACGCACGCAGCATTCGAAATAAAGTAAATGAGTTGACGGCACAAATCATTACAAATGGGTATGATTTGGTGGCCATTACAGAAACGTGGTTGCAGGGTGCCCAAGACTGGGAATTAAACATACAGGGGTATCTGACAATTCGGTAGGATAGGCAAGAAGGGAAAGGAGGTGGGGTAGCTCTGTTAATAAAGGATGATATCAGGGCAGTTGTGAGAGATGATATTGGCTCGAATGAACAAAATGTTGAATTATTGTGGGTGGAGATTAGGAAGGGGAAAAAGTCACTGGGGGCGTAGTTTATAGGCCCCCAAATAATAACTTCATGGTGGGGCGGACAATAAACAAGGGAATAATTGAGGCATGTGAAAAAGGAACGGCAGTAATCATGGGGGATTTTAACCTACATATCGATTGGTCAAATCAAATCGCACGGGGTAGCCTGGAGGAGGAATTCATAGAATGCATACGGGATTGTTTCTTAGAACAGTATGTAACAGAACCTACAAGGGAGCAAGCTATCTTAGATCTGGTCCTGTGTAATGAGACAGGAATAATAAACGATCTCCTTGTAAAAGATCCTCTCGGAATGAGTGATCACAGTATGGTTGAATTTGTAATATAGATTGAGGGTGAGGAAGTAGTGTCTCAAACGAGCATACTATGCTTAAACAAAGGGGACTACAGTGGGATGAGGGCAGAGTTAGCTAAAGTAGACTGGGAACACAGACTAAACGGTGGCACAATTGAGGAACAGTGGAGGACTTTTAAGGAGCTCTTTCATAATGCTCAACAAAAATATATTCCAGTGAAAAAGAAGGGTGGTAAGAGAAGGGACAACCAGCCGTGGATAACCAAGGAAATAAAGGAGAGTATCAAATTAAAAACCAATGCGTATAAGGTGGCCAAGGTTAGTGGGAAACTAGAAGATTGGGAAAATTTTAAACGACAGCAAAGAATGACTAAGAAAGCAATAAAGAAAGGAAAGATAGATTACGAAAGTAAACTTGCGCAAAACATAAAAACAGATAGTAAAAGCTTTTACCGATATATAAAACGGAAGAGAGTGACTAAAGTAAATGTTGGTCCCTTAGAAGATGAGAAGGGGGATTTAATAATGGGAAATGTGGAAATGGCTGAGACCTTAAACAATTATTTTGCTTCGATCTTCACAGTGGAAGACACAAAAACCATGCCAAAAATTGCTGGTCACGGGAATGTGGGAAGGGAGGACCTTGAGACAATCACTATCACTAGAGAGGTAGTGCTGGACAGGCTAATGGGACTCAAGGTAGACAAGTCCCCTGGTCCTGATGAAATGCATCCCAGGGTATTAAAAGAGATGGCGGAAGTTATAGCAGATACATTCGTTATAATCTACCAAAATTCTCTGGACTCTGGGGAAGTACCAGCGGATTTGAAAGCAGCTAATGTAACGCCTCTGTTTAAAAAAGGGGGCAGGCAAAAGGCAGGTAACTATAGGCCGGTTAGTTTAACATCTGTAGTGGGGAAAATGCTTGAAGCTATCATTAAGAAATAGCGGGACATCTGGATAGGAATAGTGCAATCAAGCAGACGCAACATGGATTCATGAAAGGGAAATCATGTTTAACTAATTTACTGGAATTCTTTGAGGATATAACGAGCATGGTGGATAGAGATGTACCGATGGATGTGGTGTATTTAGATTTCCAAAAGGCATTCGATAAGGTGCCACACAAAAGGTTATTGCAGAAGATAAAGGTACGCGGAGTCAGAGGAAATGTATTAGCATGGATCGAGAATTGGCTGGCTAACAGAAAGCAGAGAGTCGGGATAAATGGGTCCTTTTCGGGTTGGAAATCGGTGGTTAGTGGTGTGCCACAGGGATCGGTACTGGGACCACAACTGTTTACAATATACATAGATGACCTGGAAGAGGGGACAGAGTGTAGTGTAACAAAATTTGCAGATGACACAAAGATTAGTGGGAAAGCGGGTTGTGTAGAGGACTCAGAGAGGCTGCAAAGAGATTTAGATAGGTTAAGCGAATGGGCTAAGATTTGGCAGATGGAATACAATGTCGGAAAATGTGAGGTCATCCACCTTGGGAAAAAAAACAGTAAAAGGGAATATTATTTGAATGGGGAGAAATTACAACATGCTGCGGTGCAGAGGGACCTGGGGATCCTTGTGCATGAATCCCAAAAAGTTAGTTTGCAGGTGCAGCAGGAAATCAGGAAGGCGAATGGAATGTTGGCCTTCATTGCGAGAGGGATGGAGTACAAAAGCAGGGAGGTCCTGCTGCAACTGTACAGGGTATTGGTGAGGCCGCACCTGGAGTACTGCGTGCAGTTTTGGTCACCTTACTTAAGGAAGGATATACTAGCTTTGGAGGGGGTACAGAGACGATTCACTAGGCTGATTCCGGAAATGATGATAGATTAAGTAAACTGGGTTTTTACTCGTTGGAGTTCAGAAGGATGAGGGGTGATCTTATAGAAACATTTAAAATAATGAAAGGGATAGACAAGATAGAGGCAGAGAGGTTGTTTCCACTGGTCGGGGAGACTAGAACTAGGGGGCACAGCCTCAAAATACGGGGGAGACAATTTAAAACCGAGTTGAGAAGGAATTTCTTCTCCCAGAGGGTTGTGAATCTGTGGAATTCTCTGCCCAAGGAAGCAGTTGAGGCTAGTTCATTGAATGTATTCAAGTCACAGATAGATAGATTTTTAACCAATAAGGGAATTAAGGGTTATGGGGAGCGGGCGGGTAAGTGGAGCTGAGTCCACGGCCAGATCAGCCATGATCTTTTTGAATGCCGGAGCAGGCTCGAGGGGTTAGATAGCCTACTCCTGTTCCTAATTCTTATGTTCTTATGTTATGTAATTGTACATCCCTGTCTGGAGTAAAAATAAAACTGGGAAGGTGGCTCAACCGTGGCTAACAAGGGAAATTAAGGATAGTGTTAAATCCAAGGAAGAGGTATATAAATTGGCCAGAAAAAGCAGCAAACCTGGGGACTGGGAGAAATTTAGAATTCAGCAGAGGAGGACAAAGGGTTTAATTAAGAGGGGGAAAAGAGAGTACGAGAAGCAGCTTGCCAGGAACATAAAAACTGACTGCAAAACTTCTTTCGATCTGTGAAGAGAAAAAGATTAGTGAAGACAAACGTAGTCGGATTCAGGTGAATTTATAATGGGGAACAAAGAAATGGCAGACCAATTGAACAAATACTTTGGTTCTGTCTTCACAAAGGAAGACACAAATAACCTTCCGAAAGTACTAGGGGACCGAGGGTCTAGTGAGAAGGAGGAACTGAAGGATATCCTTATTAGGCAGGAAATTGTGTTAGGGAAATTGATGGGATTGAAGGCCGATAAATCCCCGGGGCCTGATAGTCTGCATCCCAGAGTACTCAAGGAAGTGGCCCTAGAAATAGTGGATGCATTGGTGATCATTTTCCAACAGTCTATCAACTCTGGATCAGTTCCTATGGACTGGAGGGTAGCTAATGTAACAACACTTTTTTAAAAAGGGAGGGAGAGAGAAAGCAGGTAATTATCGACTGGTTAGTCTGACATCAGTGGTGGGGAAAATGTTGGAATCAATTATTAAGGATGAAATTGCAGCGCATTTGGAAAGCAGTGACAGGATCGGTCCAAGTAAGCATGGATTTATGAAAGGGGAAATCATGCTCGACAAATCTTCTGGAATTTTTTGAGGATGTAACTAGCAGAGTGGACAAGGGAGAACCAGTGGATGTGGTGTATTTGGACTTTCAAAAGGCTTTTGACAAGGTCCCACACAAGAGATTGGTGTGCAAAATCAAAGCACATGGTATTGGGGGTAATACACTGACGTGGATAGAGAACTGGTTGGCAGACAGGAAGCAGAGAGTTGGGATAAACAGGTCCTTTTCAGAATGGCAGGCAGTGACTAGTGGGGTGCTGCAGGGCTCAGTGCTGGGACCCCAGCTCTTTCCAATATACATCAATGATTTAGATGAAGGAATTGAGTGTAATATCTCCAAGTTTGCAGATGACACTAAACTGGATGGCAGTGAGAGCTGTGAGGGGGACGCCAAGAGGCTGCAGGGTGACTTAGACAGGTTAGGTGAGTGGGCAAATGCATGGCAGATGCAGTATAATGTGGATAAATGTGAGGTTATCCACTTTGGGGGCAAAAACACGAAGACAGAATATTATCTGAATGGTGGCAGATTAGGAAAAGGGGAGGTGCAACGAGACCTGGGTGTCATGGTTCATCAGTCATTGAAAGTTGGTATACAGATGTCGCAGGCGGTAAAGAAGGCAAATGGTATGTTGGCCTTCATAGCTCGGGGATTTGAGTATAGGAGCAAGGAGGTCTTACTGCAGTTGTGCAGGGTCTTGGTGAGGCCTCACCTGGAATATTGTGTTAAATTTTGGTCTCCTAATCTGAGGAAGGACGTTCTTGCTATTGAGGGAGTGCAGCGAAGGATCACCAGACTGATTCCCAGGATGGCCGGACTGACATATGAGGAGAGACTGGATCAACTGGGCCTTTATACATTGGAGTTTAGAAGGATGAGAGGGGATCTCATAGAAACATACAAGATTCTGATGGGACAGGACAGGTTAGATGCTGGTAGATTGTTCCCGATGTTGGGAAAGTCCAGAACCAGGGGTCACATTCTTAGGATCAGGGGTAGGTCATTTAGGGCTGAGATGAGGAGAAACTTCTTCACTCAGAGAGTTGTTAACCTGTGGAATTCCCTGCCGCAGAGAGTTGTTGATGCCAGTTCATTGGATATATTCAAGAGGGTGTTAGATGTGGCCCTTACGGCTCAAGGGATCAAGGGGTATGGAGAGAAAGCAGGAAAGGGGTACTGAGGGAATGATCAGCCATGATCTTATCGAATGGTGGTGCAGGCTCGAAGGGCCGAATGGCCTACTCCTGCACCTATTTACTATGTTTCTATGTTTCTATGCCGGAATGTGCATCTGCGTATTTGCTTCAGATAAGCACAGGATCAGGCTCAGGAAGTGCAGTCACTGTTGTAATGTAGGAAACGAGGCAGCCAATTTGTGCACTGCAAGCTCCCACAAACAGCAATGTGATAAATGACCAGATAATTTGTTTTAGTGATGTTGATTGAGAGATAAATATTGGCCAGGACACCGGGAAAACATTCTGCTCTTCATCGAAATAGTGCCATGGGATCTTTTACGTCCACCTGAGGGAGCAGACGGGGCCTCGGTTTAATGTCTCATCCGAAAGACGGCACCTCCGACAGTGCGGCGCTCCCTCAGTACTGGACCCTCCCACAGTGCGGCACTCCCTCAGTACCTCCCCTCCGACAGTGCAGCAGTCACTCAGCACTGCACTGGAGTGTCAGCCTAGATTTTTGTGCTCAAGTCCCTAGAGTGGAATTTGAACCCACAACCTTCTGACTCAGAGGCGAGAGTGCTGCCCACTGAGCCACGGCTGACACAAAGAATGGCGAGGCCTGTACCTGTGGAACTTTATTGCAGCAGGGCGTCAGTGCCTGAATGATATAAACCTGTCTTGAAATTAATTATTCCTTGAGAAACAGGTTCACAATCCCAAGGTTATTACCTGTGGCCAAACCCTTGGGCTAGACTTTCCATTATTATCACTATCGCCCAAAAACGAGTGATATTGCCGGCGTTAGTGGTTGTTTTATTTTTCAGGATTTTTCAGGAATATTGTCCATTTTAAAAACTGCTAGTTTCGCCTTTTTAATTTGGGTGATAGCCGTAGCAATGTGAAATGGGCGATAGCGATGTATTCAGTCGTGCAAGGCTGCTGTCCATAGCAACGGCCGTTCTGCGCATGCGTGTTTTTTTTCCAGTCAAATAGCTTTTCCCGCAATTCGGGAGGTCAGGGGTCATCTGCGCATGCTCAGAAGACAAAGGGAGGGAGAGAGAGAAGGAAGGTTGTGTCGGGGCAATGGAGATGGAACACAAGGAGTCAGGAGAGAATGTTGCGGAGGTTGCAGGGAGGAGGGCGAAAGCCTTTTCTGATGAAGCCAACGAAGCTCTGGTCCACGAGGTGGAGACTCGGTGGGGCCAATTAACCCGGGGTGGGGTGGGGTGGGGTGGGAACCCCCCCCCCCCCACCCCGGATATACCAGCGAATATGGGCAGACATTGCCGAAATGGTAACTTCAGCAGCCCACGACGTGAGAGAGCCAAACCAGTGCCGCAAGTGCTGGAACAGTCTGGTGGCATCTGCAAGAGTAAGTATTAAATGGTTAAATTTATAATTGTAATGATGCACTGACTCATTAATTAGAATGTAAATCTGCCGGATCGTAATTAAGCTGGGTAACCATGGGTAGCATCCCCGTTAAGATTTGGACTGGGGTCGGAACCTGCGCCCCCAGGACTCTGACCCTGGGAGGACGGGGCCCAGGACTCTGACCCTGGGAGGGCGGATATCCCAGGAACCATTCCGTGCAAATATGCATTCGTAATCTGGCTGATGCCTTAAACTGAATCGACAGTATTAATTATTATTTAAAAGCTTTGATCGAAAATTGGGATCAAAGGAATGACTGGAAACAGACAGACCGCAAACACTCAGCATTTCTACCACTTTAGTTTAGGAGAATTATTAAATTATATCGTTGCTTGTGTGCTGTGAACAACTCTTTAACTTGGGCACCGTCACCTTTTTGGTTAGGTTGGTGGATGGGGGCATGACTGAGCAGCGAGAGGGCCGCTCAACTTTACCCAGACTGCGTGAGTCTCTCCGGCTGCTGTCAATCACACAGTGACCCAGCCTGGACTGGGGGGGGGGGGGGGGGAAGAGCTGCCCTGGCTCAATGTCTGCCCTGGGACACTTGGGACATTAGCTCCGGCTACACGGAGGTCTCCGAGCACAGCCCAGGGACAGTGTGCCCCCTCCTCTCATGGTCCGGTCATTGCCGAGCTCACCAGCGGTTCTGATTTCCCCCCCTCGGGGACCTCCATCGATGCAATAACGGCTCCCTCCCCTCAAGCGGCAAATGGCACGGCCCGTGGATGGGGCCTTTCCTGGGGATTGTATGCGAGGGGGTTGATGTCACGCATTAGTTCCTAACCACGATCTTATTAAATTTCTACTCGGAACGTAGATGTTCTAACCATGCCTCAATTACATACAAACCGTATTAGCATATAACATTAACAATGAATAGTATGTGCGAGGACTAATTGTGGATTACAATATCTGTGTGTTTCCGTAGTAGTAGCGAGGCAATGAGCTTATTCCGTGCTCTTGTCACGTTTGCAGATATTTAAGAATCGGGCGGAGTGCAGGCGGACCGGAGGAGGGCCTGCAGATCTTTTTCAGTTAACTGACCTGGAGGAGCGTGTCTCAGCCCTTGTAGGGGCGCATAATCGTTCTGCCACCCGTGGTGGTGCAGATCCTGTTGTTGCGCCACGTGAGTAATGTGTAAACCAGTGGTAAATTAAAGTAATTTAATGCCATTTGGTTATCATATATGAATGATGTAATGTTATGCATGCAGCTTCTGTACTCTCATTAATTATATGAAACGTGTCTCGTTCACATTTATTGCAGTAGTGTTGCTCCTCGTACATATGCCTGCGCAGCGCAATCATTCTCATGTCTCCCCTTCTCTTCGACTAACCTCAATTATGTTTTCCAGCTCGCCAGACGCAACGGGATGCCCCTGGAGCATCACCCCAATTGCTGCAGGTCGTGCTGATCACGGGGGAAGAAGATACAACCGAGGAGGATGATGAGCCGGATGAGGAGTCTGCAGTACCTCCCGCCACGTCATCCTCAACGGATGAAGTAGTGGGGCCAAGCGGCTTGCAGCAGGGCTCTCCGAGTGGTCCAAGGCCCACGCCGACCCCGCCAAGGTTGGGTCGGCGAGGGAGGCACGCGCTGCGACGGGCAGATGTGAACCAGGACATGGTGTCTCTGTCGCGGGCGAGCGTCGACATTGGTCGAGAGCTCCTCCAAGCAATTGGTGGGTTGCCCGGCAACATTGCCACACTGTCTGCGTGAATCTCCGAGGACATGGGGCAGACTGTTGCAGCAACATGCGGCAGGCGATGGTTTCGGGATAGGGCACTGCACCCCAAGGTGCCGTACCACCAACAACTTCGACAGATGCAAGTCAGGAGGAAGCCGTTGCTTCTGACTCGAAAGACGTTTCTTCGCAAATGTCTGCTCCTGGGCCTGCTGAATTGAATCCGCCAACATCACCACACCACCCGCCCCCCCCCCCACCTCCCCCCCACCCCCACGCAGCAGCGCTCGAGGTGCCCTGCTGCAAGACGTTACGAGAAGGGGGAGCGTAGGTGGGAAAGGGGAGGGTGGGGGGGTTATGATGAGGGGGGGATGAGAGATAGAGGAGGGAAGCATGGCCGCAAGTGGGGGGGGGGGGGGGGGGCGTTAATCTATTTTAATTAAAATTTTTGACTGTTCTTGTTGTTATTAAAAATGAGTTGAATGTTGGGGGTGGTGGGAGGATGTTTTTGTACTGTTATCGTTATTGAAAATTTATTGTTGGGTGAAAAATTTTGTTGACTGTTGGGGGTGGGGAGATGGGTGTTATAGTTTGTTTAAAACATTTTTTATATCAGTTGTTAAATTATTAAAAAATGTTATTGAACTTTACAATTGTTGTACAGTGTCTTCTAATAACGTACGGTTAAACATCAATACAAGGGTTGCAAACAATGTCCAGGTAAGGATGAAACGTAACACAACTGTAACCAACGTAACTTCACGCATAGCATTCATTTATGAGCTGCTAACGCAACAGTCTTGCAGCTGCGTAACTACCACAGGGCTTTTCCAGTGTCGCTTGGTTTCATCGCCAGGCTGATTGTCCTCCCGAGGTCATCGTCCTTGTCCTCCCCCTCCTCCTGAGGTGGACCGGCAGTCCCACCTGGCAATTGTTGTCCTCTCCTGATAGCTAGGTAATGCAACATGCAGCACACCACAATGAACTCAGTGACCTGCTCAGGGTGGTATTGTAGGTTGCCTCCTGAGTGGTCCAGGCATCTGAATCAGCACTCCAATTGTCTTTTTGACGATATTGCGTGTGGCTATATGGCTTTCGTTGTAGCGCTTCTCAGCTTCTGTCTGAATCTTTCGCAGGGGGTCATGAGCCAGCTGGCAAGGCCATATCCTTTATCCCCCAGCATCCAACCGTGACCTTGTGGCTGACTCTTAAACAGGTCAGAGACAATACCCTCACGCAAGATGTGCATATCATGGATGCTCCCTGGAAAATTTGCATTTACTGCCATGATTATTTGCTTGTGGTCAACGACGAGCTGCACATTCAGCGAGTGAAATCCCTTTCAGTTACAGTAAACCTCTGCATCCTGTAAAGGTGCTCGCAGGGCGATGTGCATACAGTCTATGGCTCCCTGCACCTTGGGGAAGTTTGCTATTCTCGAGAACCCCAAAGTCCTCTCACTCTGTGCCTCCCTGGTCATAGGGAAGTTTATAAAGTCCATCCTGCGAGCGTAAAGGGCTTCGGTCACCTGTCAAATGCAGCAATGTGTGGCGTGCTGAGGGATGCGGCAAATTACGCCAGCTGAGGCCTGAAAGGAACCCGATGCATAGAAGGAAAGTGCCGCAGTAACCTTAACCTCAACAGGCAGTGCGGTCCTGATGGTGCTGGTAGGTGGCAGATCTCCCTTAATTAGCTGGCACATCTCACTGATGACCTCCTTTCGGAAGCGCAGCCTTTTACCACACGTCTTATCAGACAAGTCCAGGTACGATCGCTTATCCCTGTAAATGCGTTGGATGTAAGGTCTCCTTCTCCCCAGCAGTCTGCCACCTCTTTGATTGGGCACATAATGCCCTTCAGTGAACCTTCTCCCATCTCTATTCTGCAGCATGTGAGTATTCATCAATACTGGTTGAGAAATTACAGGCCCCATCACTATAAATGCCCTAATCTGGCTTCAAAATTCTTAAATTGTCCTCAACAAACGCAATTGACCACAATGTGATTAGATGATTGGCAAGATTCTAAAACGCCCTGAAAATCACTCAATGCTCCCATCAACTTGAAGCAGCCTTTTTATTAAACTTCCTCCGATTTACAAAATGCTGTCCATAGTGCCGGGTTAAGGTCAGGTGAGTGCAGCTTTTCTTCAGCGTCTTTTTGGGCGAGCGATCATTTGGGCGGTATATGGGCGAAATGTCGAAAGTCACGCTCGGCGATAATCTGGGCGATATTTGGCCGCTAGTTTCCATTATAAACAGTATTCTGGGCCTTGTACGAGTGATGACGTCAGATTTTATTATTTTTTTTAAAATAGGCCGGGCGATTCAGCTCATTCCTGTGTGCCGAAAGTTCCGCCGGCGCTAAATGGGCGATAATCAGGCAGTAGTTTCCATTTCTCATCAAAAATGGGCGATAAACTGAATCTCGGCAGTTATAGCCCAGATGGGCGATAAATGTGCAAATATGTGCCGAAAGTCTCGACCCGCAACCCCCAAGAAGAGCATAATCGTGAGATTTAGTCAGTAGAACAGATTTATGCTCTTTCCAACTGGCAGTACCCCTCTGATCAGAGAGAGACATTCTGTAACTCCTCAGGTATCAGACAATGGGATGTAGTGCTTGTGTTTTCACTGTAAGTGGGTAGCAATTGCACTATGAACAGAGACAAGGATTGCGTATAAATCAATCGACATCCGAAAGCTTCCACGATCACGCGGGCATGCGATGAGTGATCTCGGTGACTGTATTTCCTAATCTTCGGGGAATGGAGTACGGCAGTGCCGTTGAATCCTATTCTTTTAACTGGGACCTGGAGTCCCAGTCTAGCCAAGGCCGATGGGAGGACAGAGTCATGAAGGCTTAGAAATGATTCACGGCAGGCAGCGCACAACAAAAACTCCCCAGAACCTGGATGCAGTGGGGGACACCCTTCTGAAGTTGAGGCAGATTATGGGGAGCAGTACTCTGCATCCAGGACACTCGCCTCGAAGTCAGAAGGTCGTGGGTTCAAGTCCCACTCCAGAGACTTGGGCACATAAATCTAGGCGGATACTCCGTTGCAGTGCTGAGGGAATGCTGCACTGTCGGAGGTGCCATCTTTCAGTTGAGACATTAAACCGAGGCCCCGCCTGCTCTCTCGGGTGAATGTAAAAGATCCCACGGCACTATTTTGAAGAAGAGCAGGGGAGGTATCCCCAGTGTACTGGATCAATATTTATCCCTTAATCAACATAATAAAAACAGATGATCTGGTCATTATCAGATTGCAGTTTGTGGGAGCTTGCTGTGCGCAAATTGACTGCCGTGTTTCCCACATTACAACAGTGACTACACTTCATAAAGTACTTCATTGGCTGTAAAGTGCTTTGAGACGTCTAGTGGTCGTGAAAGGCGCTATATAAATGCAAGTCTTTTTTTTTCAGCCTCAGCTATACCTGACTTGGAGTGTTTGATATGGACATTGGGTGCTCCTAGCTCCCTCAAAATGGACAATACCTACAGAATCCACACACAAAACCAAATCCATTCAGTGCGCACGATGCCCGATATTAATCTCCTGCCTTCGATGGCCTGGGTTCTGCTTAATATACAGGCTCAGTGTTCTGTGCAATTGCTCCAATTGCAGAAGTCATCCATCAATTTGAATGGAGTTGACCTAAAAACAAATATTTGCTTTCTTTAACAAGGAAGGAAGAACTGTAACAGACTCCCAGAGAGGGGGGCTTTGTCAGGGTGAGTGGGGGAGCAGGTTCGGCATTGCAGTTAAAAAAGACAGACTTGATTTCTATAGCGCCTTTCACGACCACCAGACATTCCAAAGCGCTTTACAGCCAATGAAGTACTTTTTGAAGTGTAGATCCCATAGCATTATTTCGAAGAGGAGCAGGGGAGTTATCCCTGGTGTCATGTCCAATATTTATCCCTCAATCAACATCACAAAAACAGATTATCTGGTGGCTGGTGTGCAACGGTCACCACACGTTAAAGAAAATTCATGCACAGGCATCTTCCACCCCCTCAATTGGAGTTCAGGACTGGAACATCGGGTCCTTCATTGAAACATCTGTGAACTCGTGGAAGCAAGTCATCTTTGTTCAAGGGACCGTCTGTGATGATGATGATCTGGTCATTATCACATTGCTGTGTGTGGGAGCTTGCTGTGCGCAAATTGGCTGCCACATTACAACATTGGCTGTACTTCATTGGCTGTAAAGCGCTTTGAGACGTCCGGTGCTCGTGAAAGGCGCTATAGAAATGCAAGTCTTTTTTGAATCCAAGGTGTAATCATCGAGAGTAGCTGCTGAAATAAAATCAAAGATGCTTTCATTTTACCGTGGGCCTGTTGATAACAAACGCACGGGTTTGGATGAGGTGACAGTGCTCCTCAGTGCAACAACAACTTGCAATTATGTAGCGTCTTTAAGGTACTAAAAAGTCCCAAGGCGCTTCGCAAGAGCATTATCAAACAAAGTTTTACACCGAACCACATAAGGAGTTACGAGGACAGGTGACCAAAAGCTTAGCCAAATAGTCTTTCTTTCTGTTTCATTCCCTATCGGGCCCTTACAGCCTGCAGGGGGAGGACATGATCCTCAATCCGTTTGGGCGGAATTCAAAAGCAGACCCCAGAAATGAAAAAGCAGCATCTACATTGAAGATAGTATAGCGGTAATGTTACTGGACTAGTAATCCAGAGGCCTGGACTAATGATCTAGAGACCTGGGTTCAAATCCCACCATGGCAGCTATGGAATTTAAATTCAGTTCATTAAATAAATCTGGAATAAAAAGCCAGTGTCAGTAATGATGATCATGAAACTACCAGATTGTCATAAAAACCCATCTGGTTCACTAATATCCTTTAGGGAAGGAAATCTGCTGCCCTTACCTGTTCTGGCCTATGTGTGACTCCAGACCCACAGCAAAGTCGTTGACTCTTAACTGCCCTCTGAAATGGCCCATCAAAACACTGATGGGCCATAAATGCCGGTCTGGACAGCGGCACCCACATCCCGTGAACGAATTAAAAAAAACACATTTACTGCACCATAAAGGTCAAGTAAAGGCTTCTACATAACCAGACAATTAGGCCCGGTTAAGCAACGCCTCGATTTCGAATTTCTCATCCTTATTTTCAAATCCCTCCGTATCTCTGTAACCTCCTCCAGTGCTGAAAAAAAAAAAAATTTATACCGGGGCACTTAGAGACCCAAATACAGCCAATCTGGCGTGCCTTGATGGCCCAGAGATGCTGAATGCCCACAGCACTTGGTCTGCCCTCCAGACCTCCATAATCAGTGCCTATGAAAAGACACTTGGTTATGCAACCAGAAAACACCAGGACTGGTTTGATGAAAACGATCAGGAGATCCAAGAACTAATAGATCGCAAGCGCAGAGCATTTTTGAGCCTCAAGCAACAGCTAAACTCGGGTGCTACAAAGCAACGTTACAAACGGCTCAAGGCTGAGGTCCAACAAAAAACCAGGGACCTAAAGAACAGGTGGTGGATGAAGAAAGCACAGGAGATACAACAACTGGCCGACAGCCATGATGTGCGAGGATTCTTCGCTGCAGTCAAGGCCACCTACGGACCAAACTTCCAAGGCCCCACCCCACTCCTGGCCAAGAATGGGGAAACACTCTTCAAGGACACCGAGGATGTCAGGTCCCGCTGGAAGGAGCACTTTTAGGATCTCCTCAATCGAGACTCTGCCTTTGACTCGAATGTTCTCGACTCCATCCCACAGCATGCGACCTGCCACCACCTCAGTGAAACCCCAACGCTGCAAGAAGTAGGAAACGCCATAAAACAGCTGAAGAATAACAAGGCTGCAGGTGTGGATGGAATTCCTGCTGAGGCGCTAAAATATGGCGGAGAGGCGCTGTTGGCGCGGATACATGACCTCATCTCTCTCATTTGGAGGGAGGAGAACATGCCGGGGGATCTCAGAGGTGATCGTGACCATCTTTAAAAAAAGGGGACAAGTCCGACTGCGGCAATTACAGGGGAATCTCCCTGCTATCAGCCACTGGGAAAATTGTTGCGAGAGTCCTCCTCAACCGCCTTCTCCCTGTGGCCGAGGAGCTCCTCCCGGAGTCACAATGCGGATTTTATCCCCTACGGGGAACAACGGACATGATCTTTGCAGCACGACAACTGCAGAAAAAATGCAGGGAGCAGCAGCAGCCCTTATACATGGCCTTTTTCGACCTTACAAAGGCCTTTGACACTGTCGACCGTGAGGGCTTATGGAGCGTCCTCCTCTGTTTTGGATGCCCCCAAAAGTTTGTCAACATCCTTCGCCTGCTGCACAATGACATGCAGGCCGTGATCCTTACCAGCGGATCCATTACAGACCCAATCCACGTCCGGAGCGGGGTCAAACAGGGCTGCGTCATCGCTCCAACCCTCTTCTCAATCTTCCTCGCTGCCATGCTCCACCTCACAGTCAACAAGCTCCCCGCCGGAGTGGAACTAAACTACAGAATCAGTGGGAAGCTGTTTAACCTTCGCCGCCTCCAAGACCACCCCAACCTCTGTCGTCGAGCTACAGTACGCAGACGATGCCTGCGTCTGCGCACATTCGGAGACTGAACTCCAGGATACAGTCAATGTATTCACCGAGGCATATGAAAGCATGGGCCTTACGCTTAACATCCGTAAGACAAAGGTCCTCCACCAGCCTGTCCTCGCCGCACAGCACTGCCCCCCAGTCATCAAGATTCGTGGCGTGGCTCTCAACGTGGACCATTTCCCATACCTCGGGAGCCTCTTATCAACAAAGGCAGACATTGATGCGGAGATTCAACATCGCCTCCAGTGCAGCCTTCGGCCGTCTGAGGAAAAGAGTGTTCGAAGACCAGGACCTCAAACCTACCACCAAACTCATGGTCTACAGGGCTGTAGTAATACCCGCCCTCCTGTATGGATCTGAGACATGGACGATGTATAGAAGGCACCTCAAGTCGCTGGCGATATATCAGCAACGATGTCTCCGCAAGATCCTGCAAATCCCCTGGGAGGACAGACGCACCAACATCAGTGTTCTCGCCCAGGCCAACATCCCCAGCATTGAAGTACTGACCACACTCGATCAGCTTCGCTGGGCAGGCCACATAGTTCGCATGCCCCAGACACAAGGCTCCCTAAGCAATTACTCTATGCAGAGCTCCTTCACGGCAAATGAGCCAAAGGTGGGCAGCGGAAACGTTACAAGGACACCCTCAAAGCCTCCTTGGTGAAGTGCGACATCACCACTGATGCCTGGGAGACCCTGGCCGAAGACCACCCTAGGTGGAGAAAGTGCATCCGGGAGGGCGTTGAACTCCTCGAATCGCAACGCTGCGAGCGTGAAGAGACCAGGCGCAGGCAGCGGAAGGAGCGTGCGGCAAATCAGTGCCACCCCCACTTCCCCCAACGAATATCTGTCCCACCTGTGACAGGGTCTGTGGCTCTTGTGTTGGACTGTTCAGTCACCAAAGAACTCAATTTGGGAGTGGAAGCAAGTCTTCCTCGATTTCAAGGGACTGCCTATGAACCTCCTCCAGCCCCACAACCCCCGCCCCCCCCGCCCGAGATGTCTGCACTCCTCTAATTCTGCCCTCTTGAGCATCCCCGATTCGAATCGCTCAACCATCGGTGGCCATGCCTTCTGTTGCCTGGGCCCCAAGCTCTGGAACTCCCTCCCTAAACCTCTCTACCTTTCTCTCCTCCTTCAAGACGCTCATTAAAACATACCTCTTTGACCAGGCTTTTGGCCACCTGTGCTAATTTCTACTTATGCGGCTCGGTGTCAAATTTTTAATCGCATAATACTCCTGTGAAGCGTCTTGGGACATTTCACTACGTTAAAGGCGCTATATAAATAGAAGTTGTTATTAGCCTATGATCCACTGGAACATCAGTGAACAACAGATCTCGGGGGTTTGACAGTTCCAGGAGCCATTTCCTGGTCTAGAATGGCTCTGTCCTTCCACCAATAGAATGCCTGTTGTCAGCAGCAACAGCTCAGCACAGAAAAGCATATTTGCATTTTGATGGATCCGTGCCCTACTTGCACGGCCTGACAGTCATTCCCCGAGAGCCGGCAAACCCACCAACCACTGCAGGCCTCTGCAACACAAACACTCGCTTGATTTTGTTATTCAGAAGCTAGGTTGCAGTCCTCTTTAAAAACCAGTATGTTCTATGCCTTGTGAAATGAGAGTCTTCAAGGCTCATAACTGTCTTACGGGAGGAGCCACTGGAAGAAGCCATGGCGAGAGTGCTGCCCGAAAGTGCCCTGGTGCCGAAGGAAGTGGCCGCGTTTAGGTTGCGGGAGACAGACTGGCACCACAATTCTCCCGGGAAATAGGCTCTGACCAGACAGCGCAATAATCAAAGAACCTGCATTTCTATAGCACCTTCAATGACCCTAGGATGTTCCAAAGTGCTTTACAGCCAATGAAATACTTTTGAAGTGTAGTCACTGTTGTAATGTAGGAAACGCGGCAGACAGATTTGGGCACAGAAAGCTCCGACAAACAGCAATGTGATAAATGACCAGAAAATCTGTTTATGTTATGTTAGTTGAGGGATAAATATTGGGCGGCAAGACAACGGGGAGAACTTCCCTGCTCTTGTTTGAATAGTGCCATGGGATCTTTTACATTAACTTGAGAGAGCAGACGGGGCCTTGGTTTAACGTCTCATCCGAAAGACAGCACCTCTGACAGTGCAGCGCTTCCGGAGTACCGCCCCTCCGACAGTGCGGCGCTCCCTCAGTGCTGCCCCTCCGACAGTGCGGCGCTCCCTCAGTACTGCCCCTCCGACAGTGCTGCACTCCCTCAGTACTGTCCCTCCGACAGTGCGGCGCCCCCTCAGTACTGCCCCTCCGACAGTGCTGCACTCCCTCAGTACCGCCCCTCCGACAGTGCGGCGCTCCCTCAGTGCTGCCCCTCCGACAGTGCGGCGCTCCCTCAGTACTGCCCCTCCGACAGTGCTGCACTCCCTCAGTACTGTCCCTCCGACAGTGCGGCGCCCCCTCAGTACTGCCCCTCCGACAGTGCTGCACTCCCTCAGTACCGCCCCTCCGACAGTGCGGCACTCCCTCAGTACTGCCCCTCCGACACTGCTGCACTCCCTCAGTACCGCCCCTCCGACAGTGCAGCAGTCCCTCAGTACTGCCCCTCCGACAGTGCGGCACTCCCTCAGTACTGCCCCTCCGACAGTGCGGCACTCCCTCAGTACTGCCCCTCCGACAGTGCAGCGCTCCCTCAGTACTGCCCCTCTGACAGTGCGGCACTCCCTCAGTACTGCCCCTCCGACAGTGCAGCGCTCCCTCAGTACTGCATTGGAATGCCGGCTTAGATTTTTGTGCTCGAGTTTCCTAAACACACAACCTTCTGACTCAGAGGTGAGGGGACTACCCACTGAGCCACGGCTGACACAATTTCAAAAGGCTGCTCATTAACCTATTTAATAAAGTCAGTGCAAATAATCGAGGTCTCGCATTGCTTCAGCCGAAGACACTTTGCTGATATGTTTTCTTTCAGGTATGTAGCTCTCCAGGAATGCAGGAGAAAGCTCCGCACTTAGTGAGCTCAAGCAGCGAGTAGCTGAGCTACACAGAGCAGGAAGGTCGCAGGTTCAATCCGCGCTCTGGGCTGAGGTAGCTGGTCTCAGGCCGGGGCAGCGGTAAGCGTGGGTACAACGTGCCTCAAAGCCCCACCGCTCAGGTTAGGGAGGAGGAACATCAGCCAGGGCTTCCACTGTCTCTTCACCATGCAGAGAGCGTGCAGGTGGGTGCTGGGCGAGGACAGGGTCCAGCGGGAGGGAGGGAGATAGCAGTGGGTTGGTGTTACAATAGGTCGATGCTACCAACTCACCACGCACTCGGTTCACAATCGCTGGCACACCAAAGATGCTGAGTGCAGGGGGAAGGGGCAGGGGGGAGGGGCGAGGGGAGAGAGAGAGGAGAAGGGGGGAAGAGAGGAGAAGGGGGGGAAGAGAGGAGAAGGGGGGGAAGAGAGGAGAAGGGGGGGAAGCGAGGAGAAGGGGGGAAGAGAGGAGAAGGGGGGGGAGAGAGGAGAAGGGGGGGAAGAGAGGAGAAGGGGGGGAAGAGAGGAGAAGGGGGGAAGAGAGGAGAAGGGGGGGAAGAGAGGAGAAGGGGGGAAGAGAGGAGAAGGGGGGAAGAGAGGAGAAGGGGGGGAGAAGAGAGGAGAAGGGGGGGGAAGAGAGGAGAAGGGGGGGGAAGAGAGGAGAAGGGGGGGAAGAGAGGAGAAGGGGGGGAAGAGAGGAGAAGGGGGGGAAGAGAGGAGAAGGGGGGGAAGAGAGGAGAAGGGGGGGAAGAGAGGAGAAGGGGGGAAGAGAGGAGAAGGGGGGAAGAGAGGAGAAGGGGGGAAGAGAGGAGAAGGGGGGAAGAGAGGAGAAGGGGGGAAGAGAGGAGAAGGGGGGGAAGAGAGGAGAAGGGGGGAAGAGAGGAGAAGGGGGGAAGAGAGGAGAAGGGGGGGAAGAGAGGAGAAGGGGGGGAAGAGAGGAGAAGGGGGGGAAGAGAGGAGAAGGGGGGGAAGAGAGGAGAAGGGGGGGAAGAGAGGAGAAGGGGGGGAAGAGAGGAGAAGGGGGGGAAGAGAGGAGAAGGGGGGGAAGAGAGGAGAAGGGGGGGAAGAGAGGAGAAGGGGGGGAAGAGAGGAGAAGGGGGGAAGAGAGGAGAAGGAGGGAAGAGAGGAGAAGGGGGGGAAGAGAGGAGAAGGGGGGAAGAGAGGAGAAGGGGGGGAAGAGAGGAGAAGGGGGGGAAGAGAGGAGAAGGGGGGGAAGAGAGGAGAAGTGGGGGGAAGAGAGGAGAAGGGGGGAAGAGAGGAGAAGGGGGGGAAGAGAGGAGAAGGGGGGGAAGAGAGGAGAAGGGGGGGAAGAGAGGAGAAGGGGGGGAAGAGAGGAGAAGGGGGGGGAAGAGAGGAGAAGGGGGGGAAGAGAGTAAGAGAGCGAGTCACGTTGGAACTATTCCCATGCGCCCTACCACAGCACGGTCACGGAGCAACATTGAGCAAGTTCAGGAAAGAATCTATCTCCCTGCACTCAGATGGTGAAGGGGAGTGTGTGTATAATGGTGATAATACAAGACGCATAACCAGAGTACAGACCAGAAACACGGTTATTTTTCATACCGAGACTAAAGTTCAGTGTACATTTTGAATCGAAAAATTAAATATCAATGATGTCGTTTGTGAGATCTCTCGTCAAGATGCAAACGCATCTGTAATCCTCCTGTAGATAGTTAAAAGCTTTCTGCTACAATGAGTCACATCAAGGTTTCTCGGTGTAAAATCATCATTCCCAGTTCCCCGCAGTGTGCTGTGCACCTTCCCACACGCTCATGAAAATTAATGAGCAACTGTCGCTGTGAAATTGTTGTCCTTTTACTGAGGAGCATCAGAGACAGAGAGCGAGCGGGGACAGCGTCTCCAAAACAAAAGGAGATTGGTTTTTAAACTGGTTTCTCAGTGCAACTGCCCATTCTGGGACACAGGGCAGGCAGGCGACCCGGTCCCAGGCCACCCCAAGGAGGGAGTCAGCGAGACCCTCGGAGAAACCTGGGAAAGCTGACAAGGAGAAAAGTCCAATTAGCTCCTCCTGTTCCTCCCACAGCCCATGTACACTCTCCCCTATCATGGACTCTCATCATCATAGGCAGTCCCTCGGAATCGAGGAAGACTTGCTTCCACTCCTGAAGTGAGTTGTTTGGTGGCTGAACAGTCCAATGCGAGAGCCACAGTCCCGGTCACAGGTGGAACAGATAGTCGTTGAAGGAAAGGGTGGGTGGGACTGGTTTGCCGATCGCTCTTTCCGCTGCCTGCGCTTGATTTCTGCATGCTCTCGGCAATGAGACTCGAGGTGCTCAGCGCCCTCTCGGGCGGTCTTGGGCCAGGGACTCCCAGGTGTCAGTGGGGATGTCGCACTTTATCAGGGAGGCTTTGAGGGTGTCCTTGTAACGTTTCCTCTGCCCACCATTGGCTTGTTTGCCATGAAGGAGCTCAGAGTAGAGTACTTGCTTTGGGAGTCTCGTATCTGGCATGCGGACAATGTGGCCTGCCCAGCGGAGCTGATCGACTGTGGTCAGTGCTTCAATGCTGGGGATGTTGGCCTGGTCGAGGACGCTGATGTTGGTGCGTCGGTCCTCCCAGGGGATTTGTAGGATCTTGCGGAGACATCGTTGGTGATATTTCTCCAGCGACTTGAGGTGTCTACTATACATGGTCCATGCCTCTGAGCCATACAAGAGGGCAGGTTTTACTACAGCCCTGTAGACCATGAGCTTGGTGGCAGTTTTGAGGGCCTGGTGTGCACTGGCACACTGGAGGCGGTGTTGGATCTCGTCGTCAATGCCTGCTCTTGTTGATAGGAGGCTCCCGAGGTATGGGAAGTGGTCCAGGGCCGCGCCTTGGATCTTGATGACTGGGGGACTTCGCTATGCGGTGAGGACAGGCTGATGTAGGACCTTTGTCTTCCGGATGTTTAGCGTAAGACCCATGCTTTCGTACGCCTCAGTAAATACATAGACTATGTCCTGGAGTTCAGCCTCTGAATGTGCACAGACGCAGGCGTTGTCCACATACTGTAGCTCGACGGCAGAGGTTGGGGTGGTCTTGGACCTGGCCTGGAGATGACGCACGTTGAACAGGTTCCCACTGGTTCTGTAGTTTAGTTCCACTCCAGCAGGGAGCTTGTTGACTGTGAGGTGGAGCATGGAGAAGAGGGTTGGGGCGATGACGCAGCCCTGTTTGACCCTGGTCCGGTCTGTGATGGATCCGTTGGTAAGGATCACGGCCTGCATGTCGTCGTGGAGCAGGCAGAGGATGGTGACGAACTTTTGGGGGCATCCGAAACGGAGGACGCCGCTCCAAAGACCCTCGCGGTTGACACTGTCAAAGGCCTTTGTTAGGCCTAAGAAGGCCATGTATAAGGGCTGGTGCTGCTCCCTGCATTTTTCCTGTAGCTGTCGCACTGCAAAGATCATGTCCGTTGTTCCCCGGAGGGGACGAAATCCGCACTGTGACTCCGGGAGGAGCTCCTCAGCCACAGGGAGAAGATGGTTGAGGAGGATTCTAGCGATGACTTTCCCAGTGGCTGATAACCGGGAGATTCCCCTGTAATTGCCACAGTCGGACTTGTCCCCTTTTTTAAAGATGGTCACGATCACTGCATCTCTGAGATCCCCCGCCATGCTCTCCTCCTTCCACATGAGAGAGATGAGGTCATGTATTCGCACCAACAGAGCCTCTCAGCCATACTTCAATGCCTCAGCAGGGATTCCATCCGCTCTCGTAGCCTTGTTGTCTTATGGCCTTTTTCTATTTCGTGCAGTGTTGGGGTCTCTCTGAGGTGGTGGCAGGTAGCATGCTGCGGGATAGAGTTGCAAGCTCTACCCACCCATTTAATCCCCTCCCACAGCCCATGTGCACACCCGCTATCACTGACCATACCCACCCATTTAATCCCCTCCCACAGCCCATGTACACACTCCCCTATCACTGACCCTACCCACCCATTTAATCCTCTCCCACAGCCCATGTACACACTCCCCTATCACTGACCCTACCCACCCATTTAATCCCCTCCCACAGCCCATGTACACACTCCCCTATCACTGACCCTACCCACCCATTTAATCCCCTCCCACAGCCCATGTACACACTCCCCTATCACTGACCCTACCCACCCATTTAATCCCCTCCCACAGCCCATATACACACTCCCCTATCACTGACCCTACCCACCCATTTAATCCCCTCCCACAGCCCATGTACACACTCCCCTATCACTGACTCGGAGTCTGAGTCAGAAGGTTAAGAGTTCAATTCCCACTCCAGGAACTTGACCACATAAATCTAGGTCGGCACTCCACTGCAGTACTGAGGGAGCGCCGCACTGTCGGAGGGGCAGTACTGAGGGAGTGCGCACTGTCGGAGGGGCGGTACTGAGGGAGCGCCGCACCGTCGGAGGAGCAGTACTGAGGGAGCACCGCACCGTCGGAGGGGCAGTACTGAGGGAGCGCCGCACCGTCGGAGGAGCAGTGCTGAGGGAGTGCTGCACTGTCGGAGGGGCAGTACTGAGGGAGCGCCGCACTGTCGGAGGGGCAGTACTGAGGGAGTGTTGCACCATCAGAGAGGCAGTATTGAGGGAGTGCTGCACCGGAAGGGCAGTACTGAGGGAGTGCTACACTGTCGGAGGGGCAGTACTGAGGGAGTGCTATACTGTCGGAGGGGCAGTACTGAGGGAGTGACGCACTGTCGGAGGTGCCGTCTTTCGGATGAGACGTTAAACCGAGGCTCCTCTGCTCTCAGGTGGATGTAAAAGATCCCGTGGCACTATTCCGAAGAAGAGTAGGGGAGTTATCCCTGGTGTCCTGGCCAATATTTATCCCTCAATCAACATCACAAATACAGATTATCTGGTCATCATCACATTGCTGTGTGTTTTGAGCTTGCTGTGCGCAAATTGGCTGCTGCGTTTCCCACATTACAATATAGTGACTGCACTCCAAAAGTACGCCATTGGCTATAAAGCGCTTTGGACGTCCAGTGGTCATGAAAGCCGCTATAGAAATGCAAGTCTTTCTTTCTTTGGGTGTCAGTCGCCTTGGAGTAGCGAAACTAATTGGCCGCTCTTCACTCGAGAGCCACATGTAGAATTTACCAATATCTCGCAAAGATTCCAGGTACCTTTCCCCTGCAGAGGGGAAGAATCCCTTTCTGGGCTTTTAAAATGAGTTTAAAGGGGCAGATGAAGCCTGCGGGGGATAAAAGGGGATGCATTCACGGGACCTCCCCCCCCCCCCCCCAGTGTTTGGACTCATAGGAAAGGGAATTCAAAATGGACCTAAATTACAGAAGCTTGAGATCCCCTAAACATCTATGGAAAGGAGCATATCAATTTTAAGATTCTACAACATTTTGGCTGCGAAAAAGAGTTACCAAATACAGGAGGTGGGGCCAACCTCTGAAGCAAATTCGTGTATTAAGGATCCCAGGCTGTCTGGGGGAACTATTCACCCCCTAAGAGATAATCGAATTACCCAATCAAGCACAATGAAAATCATGGTCAGGAAACTGGACAATCCTAAAACAATGCAAACCCAGTGATAGCACATTCTCACACCCTAATCGAGTTACTGCTGACAAAGGAGACATTTGAAAATCAATGGACAGAACAGTTTAAACAGAGCCCAAGAGATTTGATGGGAGATAACGGAGCCTTTTTTTGGGGATATATCTATCCCCCAGTTTTACAAGGAAAAACTAGCAGAACACAGACTGGAACAAGGACACAGACTGGAACACAGACAGAGACACAAGCAGCCTGCTTCCTCTACAGTGAAGAAATGGAATAGTGAAGGAAACTACCAGAACTCATCAGGAACTGACCGAGCACAAGGCCCACGAAACGGAAGGTTGTCAGCAACCAAATTGACAACCACTCTACAATCTACTTCTGAACGACCTAACGGGGGAGAAATTACCAAAAAGGACTAACTAAAACTATTCCTAACCAAAGAAAATGGGTACTTACCCTATACATCCAAAACGCAACTTAGCGCATCAACGGACGCACCCCAACCAAAGACCACGCAGTCCGAAGTCCTCTCCTCCGTCCGGGGTGCGGCTCGCCTAGAAGGCCAAGTGCAGCGAACCCCGAAACCGCGATTCACCGGCAACTGTCTAAAGGGATTGGTGAGTATAGCCCCTGAACCCTCAGAGCTATAACTTAGTTAGTTAGGGAAATTGGGAGGGGGGTGGGGGGGGGGGTGCTGAGATAACTTGTGTAAATGTATCTGCATTCTCCTTTTTACCCCATTTAGAGTTTAAGCTGTATTCTTTTCCCCACAGGCTGTAATTTGACAATTTATTCAATGTGTTGTACCCCTCAGTGTGTGTTATTAAAGGTGTGCCTTTTACTTCTTTTTAAACACAATAAAGCCATACCTGCTTCCTACCGTGAAACCGATTGTCTGTCCAAGTCTGTCACAGTCCCTTCATAATTCCAGTGTCTAGAACCAAGGGTGTGGGAGCGATTCGGAACCGCTCACATAAGGTCAGAAGGGAAAGCTGACCCCCTGCAAACCACCCCTTACACACAGGAGCTTTCCCGCCCGCCAGCCTCGGCAAAAACTGCAAATGTGGTGGTGTGACTGGCTGTGTGAGCCCCGTCAGGAGCCCACTGCACCAACCCAACATAAAAGCCGTTTTGAACGGCTTTAGTGTGGTGCCAGACTGTGTAGGCCCACACGTTTGTGGAGACAGTGCCCTAAATGTCAGGTCGGTTCCAGTGGAACCACACACACTCTTGTAAAATGTCGAGCTGCTCAGATAAGACGGCCAACACAAGACCACGGCCATGAAGAAACCTCCTCCTCATTCTCATTATAATCTTACATCAGATCAGTACTTCAGGCATCAACACAAATTTAAGAGATGGAACTGTTCTTACACTGCTTGCTCAGCATTGCCGAGCGACCAATTTGTAGCAGCACTTACCTTCAAGACAATGAATGACCTATATGGAGCATCGAGGATAGCACGTGTTCCTCTGTTTTCACGATAAATTATGTAACCCATCTATCCCCAACAACAAAACATCAGCATTTGCGTGGGTAGCAATGAGAGGAGCAAGATCGCCCAACTGAGAAAATTGGCCTGTTGGGAAAGTACTTTGAAAAGAGGGCACTTTCTCTTTTATCGTTCCCCACTTACAAAGGTTTTATAAAAATAATAACTTTTATTTATATAGCGCCTTTAACATAGTAAAACATCCCAAGGCGCTTCACAACAGTGTTACAGACAAACAGATACATTTAACTCCGAGCCGCAGAAGAAATTAAGGCAGATGATCAAAAGCTTGTTTAAAGAGGTAGGTTTGGGGGTGATGGGTGATCTTGACTCAGTGCGGGTTAGAACACGGGCTGCTGAGTTTTGGATGACCTCAAGTTTACGTAGTGTGGAATGTGGGAGGCCGGCCAGGAGTGAGTTGGAGTAGTCAAGTCTAGAGGTAACCAAGACATGAATGAGGGTTTCAGCAGCAGAAGAGCTGAGGCGGGGCAGAGGCGGGCAATGTTACGGAGGTGGAAAAAGGCGGTTTTAGTTATGCCGCGGATGTGGCTGGAAACTCATTTCAGGGTCAAATATGACACCTAGGTTGCGAACAGTCTTGTTCACCCTCAGATTGATGCTAGGGAGAGGGATGGAGTCAGTGGTTAGGGAACGCAGTTTGTGGCGGGGACCATCGATAATGGTTTCGGTCTTCCCAATATTTAATTGGAGAACATTTCGGCTCATCCAGAACTGGATGTCGGACAAGCAATCTGACAATTTAGATACCAAGCAGGGGTCGACAGAAGTGGCGGTGAGGTAGAGCTGGGTGTCATCAGCGTACGTGTGGAAACTGACTCCGTGTTTTCGGATGATGTCGCCAAGTGGCAGCATATAGATGAGAAATAAGAGGGGACCCAGGACAGATCCTTGGGGGACACCAGAGGTAACGATACGGGAGTGAGAAGAGAAGCCATTGCAGGTGATTCTTTACCTACGATTAGATAGATAAGAATGGGACCAGGCGAGTGCAGTCCCACCCAGCTGGACGATGGTGGAGAGGCGTTGGAGGAGGATGGAGTGGTCAACTGTGTCAAAGGCTGCACACAGGTCAAGAAGGACGAGGAGGGATAGTTTACCTGTGGCACACTCACAAAGGATGTCATTTATGACTTTGATGAGAGCAGTTTCGGTACTGTGGCAGGGGCGAAAGCCAGATTGAAGGGACTCGAACATTGAATTCATGGAAAGATGGTCACGGATTTGGGAGGCAACAACACATTCAAGAACTTTGGACAGGAAAGGGAGGTTGGAGATGGGGCGATAACTAGCAAGCAAAGTGGGGTCAAGGGTTGGGTTTTTTGAGGAGCGTGTTGATGATGGCAGATTTGAGGGAGAGGGGGACTACCTGAGGAGAGAGAACCATTAACAATGTCGGCTAACATGGGAGCCAGAAAAGGAAGCTGGGTGGTCAGCAGTTTAGTGGGAATAGGGTCAAGGGAGCAGGAAGTGGGTCTCATGAATCAGATGAGTTTGGAGAGATTAAAAGGGTAGATCAAAGAGAAACTAGAAAAAGATATGGGTTTAGGGCTAGGGCAGGTGGGAGCGTCAGACAAAGCTTGGCCCTGTGGGCTGGGGGAAGGAAGGGAACTCGCAGAGGCAGCTGATCGGATAGTCTCAATCTTTGATACAAAGAAGTCCATGAGCTCCTCATTATAATCTCCTAACCATTCACAAAATGGAGGATTAGGGACATGTACTCTTTCCCCCCGCCCCCACAATTCCCATTCAGCTGACGTCAGTGACTATCAACTCGCCAAGGCTTCTTCGGCAGCACCTCCCAAACCCGCGACCTCTACCACCTAGAAGGACGAGGACAGCAGGCGCATGGGAACACCACCTCCTCCACGTTCCCCTCCAAATCTCACAGCATCCTGACTTGGAAATCTATCGGCCGTTCCTTCATCGTCGCTGGGTCACAATCCTGGAACTCCCTCCCTAACAGCACTGTGGGAGCACCTTCACCACACGGACTGCAGCGGTTCAAGGCGGCGGCTCACCACCACCTTCTCAAGGGGCAATAAATGCCGGCATTGCCAGCGATGCCCACATCCCATAAACAAATTTAAAAATCCAAGAATGCCATGTTTTGCCAGCGGGAGTGTCAGCTGTGGCTCAGTGGGTAGCACCCTCTCCTGTGAGTCAGAAGGTTGTGGATTCAAGTCCCACTCCAGGGACTTGAGCACAAAAATCTAGGCTGACACTCCCAGTGCAGTGCTGTGGGAGCGTTACACTGTCGGAGGTGCCGTCTTTCGGATAAGACGTTAAACCGAGGCCCCGTCTGCTCCCTCAGGTGGATGTAAAAGATCCCACGGCACTATTTCGAAGAAGAGCAGGGGAGTTATCCCTGGTGTCCTGTGGCTGTTATTTATCTCTCAAATCAACATCACAAACAGATTATCTGGTTATTATCACATTGCTGTTTGTGGGAGCTTGCTGTGCGCAAATTGGCTGTTGCGTTTCCTACATTACAACAGTGACCACTCCAAAAGTACTTCATTGGCTGTAAAGCGCTTTGAGACATCCGGTGGTCGTGAAAGGCGCTATAGAAATGCAATTCTTTCTTTTTCTTTACGTTGCGTCCCCCTACTGTACTGCTCTACTGTAAAAACAGAATTTCCCCAAAGCCCACCAGCACCCAAAAAACCGCTACAGCTGGGAAGATTATCGTTGGCGAAAACGTCCTGAAAATGTTTTTTAAAATCCGCCCAGCGAGAAACATGGACCTTGCACCCCCAATATGGGCGGGAAAAGTGCAATTTAGGGTAGAATGGGCGGTGCCTAAAGAAAATGGGCGAAAAATTAAAAAATCTATAAAAATTTACCCCAAGGCTGCGGGTTGGGCCTAACACCAAAAAAAGAATACATTTTTTAAAAACCCAACTAAAAAAATCCAAAAAACATTCCCAAGACACTTTTAAATTAAATCACCCCAACAGATTTTGAAAATAAATAGCAAAAAACCAATCACCTTTTCTTGCAGACTGACTTACCTACCGCCCAGCTCCGCTGATCCTCGAGGGAGTTTAAAAAAATATATATACTTACCTACGGGTCACCGCTCAGGCAGGGCGATCTTTGGATGGTGCACGCTAGCGGTCCGCTCCCCAGCAGGACTTCGAAACCGCCGGCGTACCTCAGGTAAGGAATGTTCCGCTCACTTGATTACCACCCACAATGGCCAATACTGCCCAGAAACCGGGCGGTAAGCCATAGGAAATTCTAGCCCTGTTATATATGCAGACGATAGATATACTCTCTGTGTCGTCACTGTATAGTTGCATAAGATGGAGACTTGTTACCTGATGTACTATCAATAAGGTTTACACTGTGTATATATTATGCTGTCACCACTAGAGGGTGCAACTGGTGGTTTCCTGCCCCTGTGGCAGAGGCTGTCCACCAGAGGGCACTGCGGTGGGAGACCTGAGGGTCACCTGCATAGGTGTGCAGGGCCCAGTATAAAAGGCCGCCCACCATGCTTGTGCCTCACTCTGGAGTTACAAATAAAGGACCAAGGTCACTACAGTTTGAGTACAACACATTGCCTCGTGGAGTCATTCATAAGTGCATTACAGACATTACAAGCCCCATGACATTTAAAAGTGGACTGGGAAAGCTAAACAATATTTTCTTTGAATTATTGAGAAACCCAGGTGAAGGCCCAAGACCAACTGTGCAGGACATCACAAAGGTTCGGGAGAGTAGGAGAGAAGGACGTCTGTTGACTCAGGACATACAGGCACACACATTTGGTGTGGCAGGTTGCTTGGTTCCTGCACGATTTGGGGAAACATCAGATCAGGGACACCTTCGTGGTTCTAATATGTTACACAACAACAATGCAAGATACAGCGGCATTACTGGCCAAGCCAGCATTCAATGCTCGCTCTCGGTTGCCATGGCACCCGGCCTATTGCAACACTGTTTTAACATGTCGAACTGTTCCCGAACAGAAGAATATTATTCGAAAAACATCGAGATCAAAGCAAAATAACACCACAGGGATCAAAGGGTTTTCAGTGAATTCTTATTTCAATCAGGTTGGGATGACCCTGCGTAAACACACCACAACACACAAAGCCAATTGAAGCAGAGTGTGCAGCTGAAAGCTGGGAATCTATTCCAGGGCCTCTGTCCCTTCGTAAACCACAAGGGAATGGTCATTCATAGACTAATAGGACAAAACACAAGCCAATTTCGGCACTTCCATGACCTTGAACTACATTGATTTTGACCTCGAGCTTCATTCTAAAAATGAGACCTTTCAACTCTCACTGATATCCAATCGATCAACGGACAGGTAGATTGCTGGTTTGGTGGAAATATATTCATTTACTAATGGAGATTACCCCATGCTTTCAAAAGAAAAAAAAGGCAAAAAACAGACAGCAGATTTCGTACAAGAAAAACATTTATACAGCGTCTTTCACAACCACCCGACGTCCCAAAGCGCTTTACAGCCAATGAAGTACTTTTGAAGTGCAGTCACTGTTGTAATGTGGGAAACACAGCAGCCAATTTGCACACAGCAAGCTCCCACACACAGCAATGTGATAATGAGCAGATAATCTGTTTTGTTATGTTGATTGAGGGATAAATATTGGCCAGGACCACCAGGGAGAACTCCCCTGCTCTTCTTCGAAATAATGCCATGGGATCTTTTACATCCACCTGAGAGAGCCTCAGAAGACAGGCCCTCCAACAGTGCAGCACTCCCTCAGCACTGCACTGGAGTGTCGGCCTAGATTTTGTGCTCAAGTCCCTGGAGTGGGACAACCTTCTGACTCCGAGGCAAGAGTGCTGCCCACTGAGCCACAGCTGACACATAGAGATATTGGGGGGGAGATCTGCCCAAGTTGACTGAGCTTCCAGATCACAGACATTTATACTGTACACCCTACCAATCGAATATACATTTATTCATTCATTCATAGGCAGTCCCTTGGCATCGCGGAAGACTTGCTTCCACTCTAAAAATGAGTCCCGAGGTGACTGAACAGTCCAATACGAGAATCACAGTCCGTCACAGGTGGGACAGACAGTGGTTGAGGGAAGGGGAGGGTGGGACAGGTTTGCCGCACGCTCTTTCCGCTGCCTGCGCTTGGTTTCTGCACGCTCTCGGCGATGAGACATTTATGCAGACCTGCTCAGTCACTAGCATGTCGAGTAAATAAGTATCCTGGGTTAGATCATTACTGCACCAACTTCTTCAACACTGACTCCTTGAATTCAAGGACCCTTAAATACTATTTAAAAAATATATATTTATTCATTCATGCGATGTGGGCATCGCTGGCAAGGCCAGCGTTTATTGTCCATCCCCTAATTGCCCTCGAGAAGGTGGTGGTGAGCCTCCTTCTTGAACTGCTGCAGTCCGTCTTTGTAGTGGTTTGGTACAACTGAGCGGCTCGCTGAGCCATTTCAGAGGGCACTTAAGAGTCAACCACATTGCTATGGGTCTGGAGTCACATGTAGGCCAGACAAGGATGTCAGATTTCCTTCCATAAAAGGACATCAGTGAACCGGATGGGTTATTACGACATGTCACATGTAGGCCAGACAAGGATGTCAGATTTCCTTCCATAAAAGGACATCAGTGAACCGGATGGGTTATTACGACAATCCAGTGGTTTCATGGTCACCATTACTGATGCTAGCTGTTGATTCCAGATTTAGTTCATTAACTGAATGTAAATTTCCCAGTTGCCATGGTGGGATTTGAACTCTTCCAACCTACAGAGTCCGAGATCGCAGCCGGGGCCATGCTCGGAGCTTGTGTCACCAGCAACCTCTGGCCCACCACACACGCACAAAATGACTGCCTTTAGCACCGAGTGCAGAACTGACCCTCGCAGACCCACAATGGCCGAGGCAGCAGTTCGAATCCCACCATGGCAAGTCGCAACACTGAGTTCGATAGATCTGGTCATGTGTGTACTAGCGGCAGAAAATTTAAATAAAAACAAGAATCAGAGAATGGTTACAGCACAGAAGGAGGCCATTTGGCCCGTCGAGCCCGTAAATCAAGTGCACTCCAGTCCCTCCGGTGCCCAGCTCTCGCGGAAGGCCGCGAGCGTACCGGTGGACACCGCGTGCTCCATCTCCAGGGACACCCTGGCTCGGATGGAACCGCAGAAGAGAGGCAGGCAGTCGGATTGAACGACCCTCTCGACCGCCCGCTGCCTGGACCGGTTAATGGCCACCTTGGCCAGGCCCAGGAGCAGTCCTACGAGGAGGCCTTCCGATCTCAGGCCATGCATTCCAGATCTTAACCACCTGCTGTGTAAAAAGTTTTTCCTCGTGTCGCCTTTGGTTCTTCTGCCGATCACCTTAAATCTGTATCCTCTGGTTCTCGACCCTTCCGCCAATGGGAACAGTTTCTCTCTACGTGCTCTGCCCGGACCCCTCATGATTTTGAGCACCTCGATCAAATCGCCTCTCAACCTTCTCTGCTCCAAGGAGAACAACCCCAGCTTCTCCAGTCTATCCACGTAACTGAAGTCCCTCATCCCTGGAACCATTCTCGTCAATCTTTTCTGCTCCTTCTCGAAGGCCTTCACATCCTTCCTAAAGCGCGGTGCCCAGAATTGGATATACTATGCTGCCAGACTGTTACAAAAACCCAAATGTTTCGCGAGTGGAAGGGAGCTTGCCGCCCAGACATGTGACTCCATCGGCTCACACTATATGGGCAACCTGGGATAGGCAATAAATACTGCTGCTCACGTCCCAAGAACAAATAAAAGCTGGGTTATTCCAGTGGCTTTCTGCTCCTGAATTGTGGGCGATGCATCCGCAGTCAAATAGCCTGCTGACAGTCAACGTCTGGGAGCACACATGAAGGATGGCCGTTTGAGTGGCCCAGGGAGCTGCAGCGCAGCACAGGTCAGTATCGTGAGGAGAGGGGAGAATGAAACAAAGCACGATTGTTTAAATACCATCGAGAGAGACAATTATTCTTGTTCCCATTGTTCCCGTAATGAACAAGGATGGTCTTCCTGCCAGATCTCTGCCTAAGATCATAATCTCCAATCTAAGTACGTTTCTATTTTGCTACATGCACAGCAAGTGTTCACTTGCTTTAATAAAGTCTGTTAAGGTCACAGCTGTAAGAGGGATGAGACTCGCTCTACAAAAGGAAAAGATAGCAGTTGTCAACACACTACAATACAGAGATAAGCTCTGGTGTGCAAGCAGGAGCCCAGGTACATTTACTCATTGATTACATTACATCAGCCATGGCTCAGTGGGTAGCATCCTTGCCTTGGAGTCAGAAGGCTGTGGGTTCAAGTCCCACTCCAGGGACTTGAGCATAAAAATCGATGCCGACACTCCCAGTACAGTACTGAGGGA
The DNA here is from genome assembly GCF_044704955.1 of Pristiophorus japonicus. NCBI lineage: Eukaryota > Metazoa > Chordata > Chondrichthyes > Pristiophoridae > Pristiophorus > Pristiophorus japonicus. Next base: position 37,385,576 of record NC_092010.1, read on the forward strand.
ATACCGCACTGTCAGAGGGGCAGTACTGAGGGGGTGTTGGTTGCACTGTCGGAGGGGTAGTACTGAGGGAGCGCCGCACTGTCGGAGGGGTGGTACTGAGGGAGTGTCGAAGGGGTGGTACTGAGGGAGCGCCGCACTGTCGGAGGGGCGGCACGGAGGGAGTGTCGGAGGGGCGGTACCGAGGGAGCGCCGCACTGTCGGAGGGGCGGTACGGAGGGAGTGTCGGAGGGGCGGTACCGAGGGAGCGCCGCACTGTCGGAGGGGCTGTCTTTTGGAAGAGATGTTAAGCGGAGGCCCTGTCTGCTCTCAGGAGGACGTAAACGATCCCACGGCCCTATTTCGAAGAAGAACAGGGGAGTTATACTTAAACAGATGATCTGGTCATCATCACATTGCTGTGTATAAATTGGCTACCTTGTTGTCTACAACAGTGACTACATTTCAAAAGGTACTGCATTGGCTGTAAAGCACTTTGGGACATCCTGAGGGCGTGAAAGGCGCTATATAAATACAAGTCTTTCTTTCTTTTACAAAACCACCCGAGAGGAGGAGCTGGAACCCAGATGTTGACTTCTGGTTCACACAACATGATGCCTTTATCACCCTGAGCAAAATTAAAATGCTTAACTCCCTGTCACAATCAATGTAAGATAGAGGGGCATTGGATTTTTAGCAACGCACAAAAGAGCTGACCACTATAATTGCCCCATTCAGTCGTACTGTGAGATGGTTGTATTTCATATCACTCTGCACAGAAGTGATTTTTAAGAAACAGACACACCCACCCCATGAAGAAAAGATCTATTCTTTCCCATCCTCCTCTTCCTGGCTGATGACAGCTGCAAGATCTTGAAGGAGGAGCACATAGCACTCAATCCATTTATAATCCGCGCCCACGCCATGACTGAGCTGCTATTTTACATTAAAAGAAATGTACTTAAATCTCACGGATCGGATTTTCTCGTAATATTGCACCACACGCAGTAAAGCCCATCAGTTACACTGCTGGGTTATTATAGAACCAATTTCTCCCTTTCAGTGCTTTCACAGCAGTTCTTGTATTATAGACCGCAATCCAGAAGCTGTACCTTTCCAATAAACTTTATTGTGTGACCCATTGGGTTAACAATGACTCAAAGGGGCATATTTTCTGAGTCTTTTCCCACCGCCAACATGGATTGGAAAAAGGTCAAATGTGGAGGCAATTTTCGGCTTTCGCTCTTGGTTTTCCTCGGCCTGCTGGGTTGCCATGGATTTGGAAACTGTCATGGCGGCTGAAAGGGAGTTGGCGTGTTTCCTAACACACTATCTTATTGGCTGTTTGTTTGAACTAATCAGAGAGCTTGGATACGAGCCTGCGGACAAAAACAGAAGGTACCCTGTGCTCCCCCTCAGTGAGCCTCATTCAAAGGGAGCAGGGGTCGCAGAATCCACGTGATAGTGCCCGGGCCATCTCGGGAGGATGCTCCCTTCAAGCTCGGCTTCCAGCTGCGAGCACAGGAGCCCTGAATTTGCACGTAGCAAAGTCCATCCTGGGTCAATGTACCCTTTGTTAGCACTTCTCCTGAAGTAATCCCGACGATACAAAGCTAGATGGGACAGTAAGCTGTGAGGAGAATGTTATATATGTAAACTTTATAATAGTGTAAGACTTGCCACCAGGGGGCGCACCTGTTGGAGACCCAAGGGTCACCTGCACACCTCGTGCAAGCAAGTATAAAAGGTTGTCTGCCATGCTGCTTCTTCACTCTGGAGTTTGATTAAAGAGACTAAGGTCACAACAGTTTGAGCTTACAGCATACAGTCTTGGGGAGTTATTCTGAACATAACAGAGAACACAGAGTCTGCAAAGGGATATAGATCGACTGAGTGAGTGGGCAATAAGGCCGCAGATGGAGTATAATGTGGGGAAATGTGAGGCTATTCACTTTGGTAGGAAGAATAGACAAACAGAATATTTTTTAAATGGTGAGAAACTTTTAAATGTTGGTGTTCAGAGAGACTGGAGTGTCCTTGTGCAAGATACACAGAAAGCTAGCATGCAGGTACAACAAGCAATAAGGAAGGTAAATGGCATATTGTCCTTTATTGCAAGGGGGTTGGAGTATAAGAGAAAGGAAGTCTTGCTACAATTGTACAGGGCCTTGGTGAGACCACACCTGGAGTACTGTGCACAGCTCTGGTCTCCTTATCTAAGGAAGGATATACTTGCCTTGGAGGCAGTCCAACAAATGTTCACCAGACTGATTCCTGGGATGAGGGGATTGTCCTATGAGGAGAGATTGTGTAGAATGGGCCTATACTCTCTGGAGTTTAGAAGAATGAGAGGTGATCTCATTGAAACACACAAGATTCTGAAGGGGCTTGACAGGGTAGATGCTGAGAGGTTGTTTCCCCCCAGGCTGGAGTGTCTAGAACCAGGGGTTACAGTCTCAGGATAAGGGGTCGACTAGTTAGGACTGAGATGAGGAGGAATTTCTTCACTCAGAGGGTGATGAATCTTTGGAATTCTCTGCCCCAGAGGGCTGTGGAGGCTGAGTCTCTGAGTATATTCAAGGCCGAGATAGACAGATTTTTGGAGTCTAGGGGAATCAAGGGATTATGGAGATCGGGCAGGAAAGTGGAGTTGAGGTCAAAGATCCGCCACAATCTTATTGAATGGCAGAGCAGGCTCGAACGGCCTACCCCTGCTCCGATTATATTCTTAATCGTTTCCCATTTGAAATAATATAGAAAATCCTTGTGTGCGGCAAAGCAAATTCCGCAGTTTTGACTCGACATCCCACTTTCTGCAATGGCGTAACACGATGAATTATAGCCTTCAAGTCGGGAGAGAAAAGGGAGCTGTTCAGCCACCCCCCCCCCCCCCCCCCAAAAAAAATCATCAAACTGCAATCAATTTTTTAGTGCCCTGTTTTTTCTAAAGCGCTCAGTTTTGGTTTCAATAACTGATCATAACTCATTAATATTAACAAGTGCTGCAGGCATAAATATATGCAAGTATCGCTCAATGGGGCACCAGAAAATACATTGCTGTCTGCACAGCTCCAACAGCATTCCACACCCCTTTCTCCACCACCACCACCCCGCCCCCCCCCCGCCGCTGTCTATCGCCAATGATTTTGGTCACAGTGAGCTTTAATTACACTGGGGGAAGGGGAGGGGGATAATAACTGGCCTATAGACTGTTTGCAACCTTGGTGTTATGTTTGACCCTGAAACGAGCTTTCGACCGCAGCATAACTAAAACCGCCTATTTCCACCTCCGTAACATCACCCGTCTCTGCCCTTGCCTCAGCTCATCCGCTGTTGAAGCCTTTGTTACCCCCAGACTTGACTATTCCAACCCACTCCTGGCCGGCCTCTCACATTCTACCCTAGAGGTGTTCCAAAACTCGACTGCCCCCCGTGTCCTAACTCGCACCGAGTCCCGCTCACCCATCACTCCCTGTGCTCACTGGCCCCCGTGTCCTAACTCGCACTGAGTCCCGCTCACCCATCACCCCCTGTGCTTGCTGACCCGTGTCCTAACTCGCACCGAGTCCCGCTCACCCGTCAGCCCCTGTGCTCGCTGCCCGTGTCCTAACTCGCACCGAGTCCCGCTCACCCATCACCCCCTGTGCTCATTGCCCCATGTCCTAACTCGCACCAAGTCCCGCTCACCCATCACCCCGTGCTCGCTGACCCGTGTCCTAACTCGCACCGAGTCCCGCTCACCCATCACCCCCTGTGCTCATTGCCCCGTGTCCTAACTCGCACTGAGTCCCGCTCACCCATCACCCCCTGTGCTCACTGTCCCGTGTCCTAACTCGCACTGAGTCCCGCTCACCCATCACCCCCTGTGCCCACTGACCCCGTGTCCTAACTCGCACCAAGTCCCACTCACCCATCACCCCCTGTGCTCACTGACCCCGTGTCCTAACTCGCACCGAGTCCCGCTCACCCATCACCCCCTGTGCTTGCTGCCCGTGTCCTAACTCGCACTGAGTCCCGCTCACCCATCACCCCCTGTGCTCACTGTCCCGTGTCCTAACTCGCACTGAGTCCCGCTCACCCATCACCCCCTGTGCCCACTGATCCCGTGTCCTAACTCGCACCAAGTCCCACTCACCCATCATCCCCTGTGCCCACTGACCCCGTGTCCTAACTCGCACCCAGTCCCACTCACCCATCACCCTGTGCTCACTGACCCCGTGTCCTAACTCGCACCGAGTCCCGCTCACCCATCACCCCCTGTGCTTGCTGCCCGTGTCCTAACTCGCACTGAGTCCCGCTCACCCATCACCCCCTGTGCTCATTGCCCCGTGTCCCAACTCGCACTGAGTCCTGCTCACCCATCACCCCCTGTGCTCGCTGACCCACATTGGCTTCCAGTTAAGCAACGCCTCGCTTTCAAAATGCTCATCTTTGTTTACAAAATCCCTCCATGGCCTCGCCCCTCCCTATCTCTGTAATCTCCTCCAGCCCCACAACCCCAGAGATGTCTGCGCTCCTCTAATTCTGCCCTCCTGACCATCCCTGATTATAATCGCTCCACCATCGGTGGCCGTGCCTTCGGTTGCCTGGGCCCCAAGCTCTGGAACTCCCTCCCTAAACCTCTCTCCCTCTCTCTCCTCCTTCAAGATGCTCCTTAAAACCGACCTCTTTGACCAAGCTTTTGGTCACCTGCGCTAATTTCTACTTATGTGGCTCGGTGTCAAATGTTTTCATCTCATAACACTCCTGTGAAGCACCTTGGGACGTTTCACTACAAAGGCGCTATCTAAATACAAGTTGTTGCTGTTGAGGCACGAAGGAGTTGCAGAATCCCCGTCTTTCCCTGCATGGCGGGAGAGCTGAACTGGGAGCAGAGATCTCATCAATCACTGACACAAGAACCGCCGCTTTAATTCGGTTGCCTCAGCCCTGTCTGCCTCAGCAATTCGCCCAGCGAGCCTCTCCCCACAATGTCACCCGCTCTCGCTATAATCGCCGTCGCCACATCGACTGCAGCAAATCCACTCCCAGCTGCCAGCACAACAGCTCCAAAAAGCAATTTTTTTTGGGGGGGGGCAGGGGGAGCTGACCTTTCAGGGGACTGAGGCTGCCCTTCGACTCCCTGCAAGAGGGGTGCAGACCCTCTTTATAGCGGCAATTCAGACGTGACAGAAACATGCAAGGCTAGCTGAAGTGTCTCCGTCTGTGCATTGCACCGATTGACATAAGCAAGTGTTTGATCCATTCTCTGCCTCTTCTTTACACGAAGAATTCCAGCTACACTCATCATTATAGGCGGTCCCTCGAACGAGGATGACTTGCTTCCACATGAGTTCACTGATGTTTCAATGAAGGAGCCGATGTTTCAGTCCTGAACTCCAGTTGAGGGGGTGGAAGATGCCTGTGGGTGGATTTTTAACGTGGGGTGACCGTTGCACACCAGCCACCACACGGGCCTGACAGAGCTAGGCCTTTATCCAGTGGCAAGGGTTAACCAAGACAACTGGAGACCAGCTCTGCTGCTTGCCAGCTACACTAGTGAGAGTACCAGAAGCCAGTCTCTCTCTGTCTCTCCCTCTCTCCGTCCTGCTGTTTAAACTCAGGCCTGGCACTTCATCCCACATTAATAACGGTCGGCTCTGCAGGACAGGTAACAGGGCAGGTGAATGTCAGCAGAAATTACGCTCCGATATCCTCACCAAGGTCGACTGTAAGTCAACGATACATGAACAGCTAAGTCAGAGGAAATAGTTGGGAGACATTGGATTTATTGAAGGAGTTAAACTGAATGTCGAAACAGCTGAAAAAGGAGGCGATGTGTTGTCAAAATTCTGCCTGCACTGTTACAAATCAGTTTTGGCAGCGCAGTGTGTTGGAATGCCACTGAGGAGACTTTCTGCCCGGCATTCCTCATTGGGCGAGTTCCCAATCCCGGTTTGAGACAAAGGAGCTGTAATGTATTTGCATCAAGGGTTCTTAGCTTAAGAATTCATAGCAACACATTGCTATTAACACCTAGCTGGTTTATTAACAAAGGTTTAACAATCACACTACACATTACCAGTTCATCCACCAGGCTCACAACCACCTGCCCCATCGTGGATCCCCCGAACCCAACTGGCTGGGGTTTTATTGAGTCTTGTGAACATCACGTGACTGGCTAAGCCACTCACAACTCAACAGCCCTACAAACCTGTCAGCATACTCACTGGTGCACACATTACAGGAGGAGTCTGACTCATTTTGGCACATGTGTGTCACCCCACCCCCGCCCCCTTCTCTCCTGAAAGTGGTGACTTGTGCTGGGCACAGTTACATGGGTACCCACTGGTACCTTGCCCAACTCACTATTCTTTATGCCTCAGCCTCGAACAGCGAGTGATGACAGCTTATTCGCCCGAGCTCGATCACATCCTCAGTCAGCGCCTCTCATACACGTCACTGGATAGCGATCAGGAAAGGCTGGCATCCGTGGAACTTTACCCCAACAGGAATCACCTTTAGTGTCAGCTGTGGCTCAGTGGGCAGCACCATCGCCTCGGAGTCAGAAGGTTGTGGGCTCAAGTCCCACTCCAGGGACTGGAGCACATAAATCTCGGCTGACACTCCAGTGCAGTACTGAGGGAGTGCCGCACTGTCAGAAGGGAAGTACTGAGGGAGTGCCGCACTGTCGGAGGGCGGGGCAGTACTGAGGGAGCGCCGCACTGTCAGAAGGGAAGTACTGAGGGAGTGCCGCACTGTCGGAGGGCGGGGCAGTACTGAGGGAGTGCCGCATTGTCAGAGGGAGGGGCAATACTGAGGGAGTGCCGCACTGTCGGAGGGAGGGGCAGTACTGAGGGAGTGCCGCACTGTCGGAGGGAGGGGCAGTACTGAGGGAGTGCCGCACTGTCAGAAGGGAAGTACTGAGGGAGTGCCGCATTGTCAGAGGGAGGGGCAATACTGAGGGAGTGCCGCATTGTCAGAGGGAGGGGCAGTACTGAGGGAGTGCCGCACTGTCGGAGGGAAGGACAGTACTGAGGGGAGTGCCGCACTGTCAGAGGGAGGGGCAGTACTGAGGGAGTGCCGCACTGTCGGAGGGAGGGGCAGTACTGAGGGAGTGCCGCACTGTCGGAGGGAAGGACAGTACTGAGGGGAGTGCTGCACTGTCAGAGGGAGGGGCAGTACTGGGAGTGCCGCATTGTCGGAGGGAGGGGCAGTACTGAGGGAGCGCCGCATTGTCAGAGGGAGGGGCACTATTGAGGGAGGGCTGCACTGTCGGAGGGGCCTTCTTATGGATGAGACATTAAACCAAGGCCCCATCTGCCCCCTCAGGTGGACTTAAAAGATCTCATGGCACTATTTCGAAGAAGTTATCCCTGGTGTCCTGGGGCCAATATTTATCCCTCAATCCACATAACAAAAAAAAACAGATTATCTGGTCATTATCACATTGCTGTCTGTGGGAGCTTGCTGTGCGCAAATTGACTGCTACTTTTCCCACAATGCAACAGTGACTGCACTTCAAAAGTATTGTATTGGCTGTAAAATGCTTCAAGATGTCTGGTGGCTGTGAAAGGTGCTATATAAATGCAAGTCCTTCTTTCTTTTAGGAGAGGAGAAGCGATTGGGGGGTGGGGCACTGAAGTCGTTTGGAGGGAAATTGGGAAAAAGAAAACAAATAGTGCAGCAATGGCCAAGAAATGGAATGGTGACAGGCCCAAGATGAAGCCCTTTACAGAGCCAGGATAGAGAAGCTGGGTAGATGATCCATATCCCAGGTACACAAGTGATGGTACCCTGCCCACCCTCACTCAAAGTCCTCGGGTCAGTACAGATGGGAACTTTCCCACCAATTGCATCAAAAACCAGCAGAATGTTTCTTTATTTACAGTGTGCAGTCATTAAAGACTTTAATGATGTCTTGGGTCTTGTTTTTCCTCAGTAACAACAGGGAATGCAAACATCGCTTGGACAGATGCCGAGAGGAACATTAATCGTCATGCCTCCCTGAACTGTGCAATCTGCAGCTCACCTTCTGCACCAGAGCAAACGATCTGCAAGAAATAGCAGACACCAAGCTTCACATCCACCTCTCCGGCCTGAGGAACTCTCGTCCACACTGACCTCACTGAGAATTCAAAGCCGTGCATGCAGAACGTCAGACGCAGGGTTAGCTGTCGTTGCGAGCGGCCCGCGATGGTTCAGCGGGTGGCAGTGAGGCACACAGGCCGGGAAGGCTTCAGGCCCAACGGGCGGCCTGTGCCAGGTCAGCAGATCTCAGGCAGTGGTGCAATCCTACAATGGGCTTCGGTGTGGCAGGCGACCTGGGACAGGGGACCACAGTAACCAGGGTTGTCGCTCTCAATCACTGGGCAGTGACCTCTGCCGGTAAGAAAGACGGACTTGCATTTATATAGCGCCTTTCACAACCTCAGGATGTCCCAAAGAGCTCCACAGCCAATGAAATATTTTTGAAGTGTCGTCACTGTTGTAATGTAGCAAACACGGCAGCCAATTTGTGCACAGCAAGCTCCCACAAACATCAATGTGATAATGACCAAATAATTAGTTTTAGAGATGTTGACTGAGGGATAAATTTTGGCCAGGACACCGGGGATAACTCCCCTGCTCTTCTTCAAAATAGTGCCATGGAATCTTTTACGTCCACCTGAGAGAGCAGACTTAGTTTAACTTCTCATCCGAAAGAGGGCCCCTCCGACAATGCGGCGCTCCCTCAGTACTGTCCCTCCGACAATGCGGCGCTCCCTCAGTACTGCCCCTCCGACAATGCGGCGCTCCCTCAGTACCGCCCCTCCGACAGTGCGGCGCTCCCTCAGTACTGCCCCTCCGACAATGCGGCGCTCCCTCAGTACCGCCCCTCCGACAGTGCGGCACTCCCTCAGTACTGTCCCTCCGACAGTGCGGTGCTCCCTCAGTACTGCCCCTCCGACAGTGCGGCGCTCCCTCAGTACTGCACTGGAGTGTTAGCCTCAAGTCCCTGGAGTGGGATTTGAACCCACAACCTTCTGACTCTGAGGCCAGAGTGTTTCCCACTGAAACACGACTGATGCTGCTTGTCGGGCATGCTGCCTTGGAAGAGATGTCCAGCTCCAAACTCGCTCAGAAAATGCAGCTGCAGTTTGCAGATTGTTGGGCTCCTACTTAAATCGATGGCTCAGCTGGGAGGTGCACTGCCCAGTGTGGGACTGAGCCACACACAGCAGGAGGGCCCAGGTTCAGGGCCCATGGCTGATCTTGGCCAGGGTGGCACTGCAATTGACCTCAGTGCCCTTGCAGGGTGAGGAAAAGTCATGCAAGGTTCCCACTCCTCATCTATCAACTTGCATTTATATAGCGCCTTTAACGTAGTAAAACGTCCCAAGGGGCGTTATCAGACAAAATCTGACACCAAGCCACATAGGGAGATATTAGGACAGGTGACCAAAAGCTTGGTCAAAGAGGTAGGATTTAGGGAGCGCCTTAAAGAAGGAGAGAGAGAGACAGAGGTGTTTCGGGAGGGAATTCCAGGGCTTAGGGCCCAGGATGCTGAAGGCACGGCCGCCAATGGTGGAGCGATGGAAATCGGGGATGCTCCATGGGTCAGACTTGGGGGAGCGCAGAGATCTCGGAGGGCGTAGGGCTGGAGGAGGTTGCAGGGATAGGGAAGGGTGAGGCCACGGAGGGATTTGTTGAGTGATGATTGGTGGAAAGTACGTGTGTGTGGATTACAGGGTTGGGCTCTGACACGATACCTTCCCTGGTGCAATAAGCATGGCGACACGATCTAAATTGTCTCGGGAAGCATGGCGAATTAGGCGAGGAACCGCCCGCCCTGTGGAACCCTACCCCAGCCAGATTCAGGGCTTGCGGGGGGGGGAAGAGAACCGGAATAAACTAGGGGGCGTAATCTTAGAATAAGGGGCTACCCATTTAAAACTGAGATGAGGAGAAATTTCTTCTCTGAGGGTTATAAATCTGTGGAATTCGCTGCCACGAGAGCTGTGGAAGCTGGGACATTGAATAAATTTACGACAGAGATGGACAGTTTCTTAACCGATAAGGGAATAAGGGGTTATGGGGAGCGGGCGGGGAAGTGGAGCTGAGTCTATGATCGGATCAGCCATGATCGTATTGAATGGAGGAGCAGGCTCGAGGGGCTGTGTGGCTTATTCCTGCTCCTATTTCTTATGTTATTATGTTCTTAAAACGAATGGCTTTCCTACTCGCAACTAAAATTTCAGGAGAGCCATGGGAACAGTCACCAAAATATATCGACGTTTAGAAATCCCGCAGTGCTGCTTTTTCATATCTCGCCCTGTTCCGTGTTTGCGTCTGTGGTCGAGCCGCTGAGTGAACGGTTAGACGGGGTGGAGGACGGAGATATGCAAACTGGCTGGTATAAATCGGAAAAGCCCTGACCCGAACAATGTATTCCTCAACAGAGTGGGTAAACATCTCGGCAAGATTTGGCTGAATTTTTTTTGGAAGTATTCCCCTGGAGTTTGCCGATTCTACTGAGCAGAGATCTGCAGGTCACCGCTGTCTCCAAGTGCAGTGTGTGCTTCTGCTACACTGTATCTTACAATCACAGAATGGTTAGAGCACAGGAGGCCATTTGACCAGTCGAGCAGATGATCTGGTCATAGTCACATTGCAGTTTGTGGGAGCTTGCTGTGCGCAAATCGGCCGACGCTGTTTCCTCATCGCCGAGAACATGCAGAAACCAAGCGCAGGCAGCGGAAAGAGCGAGCGGCAAACCAGTCCCACCCACCCTTTCCCTCAACGACTGTCTGTCCCACCTGTGACAGGGAACTGTGGTTCCCGTATTGGACTATTCAGCCACCTAAGGACTCATTAAGAGTGGAAGCAAGTCTTCCTCGATTCTGAGGGATTGCCTATGATGATGACATTACAACAGTGACTGCACTTCAAAAAGTATTTCATTGGCTGTAAAACGCTTTGAGACGTCCGGTGGTTGTGAAAGGCGCTATTTAAATGCAAATCTGTCTTTATTCTCGGCTCTTCAATCATTGGGAACATTCTGTTTTCATCCACGCTGTCCCATACTACTTCATTTTAAACACCGCTATCAAATCACACCATAACCTCTTCTGTTCCAACAGAAATAGACGAATTTTTCAAGTTAAAAACATAAGAAATAGGAGCAGGAGTCGGACATTCGGCCCCTCGAGCCTGCTCCTCTATTCAATAAGATCATGGCTGATCTTCGACCTCAACTCCACGTTCTTGCACTGTCCCCATATCCCTTGATTCCCAAAGTTAAAAGCTTTGCCCTGGTTTGTGGGCGACGCTGACAAAGCAGCATTTATTGCATTTCCCCAATAGCCCAGGAGGCATCAAGAGTCCAGCGCATTGTGTGGGACTGCAGTCACATGTCAGACAGACCAGGTCGGGAGGCATCCTGGGCCCCACTGTTGGCTTGCCGAGCACCTCTTCTTTCTAAAGTCCCTGGTTTAATCCCTGGCTGTGCTGAAAAAGACTTGCATTTATATAGCGCCTTTCATGACCACCGGACGTCTCAAAGTGCTTTACAGCCAATGAAGTACTTTTGGAGTGTAGTCACTGTTGTAATGTGGGAAACGCGGCAGCCAATTTGCGCACAGCAAGCTCCCACAAACAGCAATGTGATTATGACCAGATCAGCAGTTTTTGTTATGTTGATTGAGGGATAAATATTGGCCCCAGGACACCGGGGAGAACCCCCTTGCCCTTGTTTGAAATAGTGCCATGAGAGCAGACGAAACCTCGGTTTATCGTCTCATCGTCTCAGCCAAAAGACCTCAGACAGTGTGGCGCTCCCTCAGTACTACCCCTCCAACAGTGCGGCGCTCCCCCAGTACTGCCCCTCCGACAGTGCTGCACTCCCTCAGTACCGTCCCTCCGACAGTGCTGCGCTCCCTCAGTACTGCCCCTCCGACAGTGCTACACTCCCTCAGTACCGTCCCTCCGACAGTGCTGCGCTCCCTCAGTACTGCCCCGTTAACAGTGCAGCTCTCCCTCAGCACTGCACTGGAGTGTCAGCATGGATTTTTGTGCTCAAGTTTCTGTAGCGGGATTTGAACCCACAACCTTTTGACTCAGGTGAGTGGGCTACCCACTGAGCCACAGCTGACACGGATACAGAACGGCTAATGATCGCAGTCGGGGTGTTCCAATTGGCCTTAGCTCCCCTGGGATTGGGGTGGAGGAGGAAGAATATTAGCGACGTAACATGTATGTGGTCACTATAGACAGGGTTCCCGCTGCTAACCGTTATCCAGTGACTCCAGCTAGGCAGTGTGTGTGCTGGTACACGGCTGGTAAGGACAATACCAGGCTCATCTGGGACGCCTCCTAGGATTGAACCAACTCTGGCTGACTGTCCACACTCGTGCATATAGACTGCTCGCTTGACTGAATTACTGAAGAAACCCAGAATGCACCATTAGGAGCCAGCACCTTCAGTAGATTGGGCAGAAAATTAGGTCGGGGACATTTTCCCTTCAAAAGAAGCACATAATCTTCTTTGAAGCCCAGGACAAACATTAATAAACCAATTTACGAGAGTAAGTTGAGCTAATTGCGTGCTTACTTTGGCTTGGGGAAGGACCCTTGGCTCCAACAGCGAAGTCCTTTTGATTGAAACCACCACTTGCAGGGGAGACCGACCCAGAGCCCATGCTCTTTGTGAAAATGCCACTGATAAATTTGAGCATCTTCCGATCCCGGGCACTGGACTTGGTTCTCTCTGGCGTCGGAATGTCCCGGCCTTGCTCAAGCTCTTCAGAAAGGGTGTGAATGTCACTGTTGTCCAAGGTTCGGCTCTTGCTTTTCCCTTGCTCGGTTACTGCCTGGGTCACTCTCCGGTGGAGCATCTCCCCGGTGCTCCTCAGGCTTTCCACTCGGGAATACTTCTTGCCGCCCATTTGAATTTTCATCTTCATGTCGCTCTCTTGCCAAGACAGGCGGTTGGTGTGCCGGAGACTCTTCTCCTTTCTCCCGGAGGGCTTTATTGGTTCAGTTTGACCCTGGTGGCCACTGGGACTTCTCGCAGTACCCGGGCTCCTCTCGGCTATCACCGGCAAGGACTGGGGCTTCAGCTTTACATAGTCTTTCTCCAGGGGCTGAGAAAGCGGCTCAGCTTTTTCCAGTGGCAGGTCCCTTTCCACTCGCGCTTTCTTCTCGGCCGGGAAATCGAGACACTTGGTTTTTAGCTTCGGCTCAGGCGGGAGGCGAGGGCCCATTGCGCTCTGGGGCTGATCGTTCGAGGCTCCTTCCGCTTCGCATCTCCTCGGATGCCCCCCTCCGGCCTGCGTTTGGCCGTGGCTCTTCTCCAGCACCAGCGGACCGGCAAGGTTCTCCTCGGTCTCGCCGACGGCACACAACTGGCACGGTTGAACGTGACCATCGCGATTCCGCTCGTTGGCGCCGGCAAGGTCAGTGTGCCGGCACTGGCCCGTGGGCGTGGCACGGCGTGGGGCAAAAGGCAACAATCCGGCAGTCTCACATTCACTTACGGGTTTTGGCGGCGACGCGACGTGGGGTTTGCTTGGAAACACGTCCTCTTCGCCCCGAGCGGCTCGGCAATCACCCCCCGATTCTTCCGTGCGAATGCTGACATCGCTTTGGCGCTCTATTGTTCCCGGCTGATTTGGCTGCCCATCCTCGACAGCTTTTAACCTCAGACTGTGGGGGCCTTCAAGCCCTTGGCCAGCAGAGGCCCCCTCGTGGGCGTGCAATAAAGGGATCGTCTCGGCAGCCTTCGCGCTCCGTCCCTCTTCGGATGGGGTGGCTTTGTCCCTCTGACAAGCCTCACTCCCACTGTCTCCATGGCTCAGAGGCTCGAATTTGACGAGGGTGAGCGAGATATGGAAAGTAGTCCTTCGTTGCAAGACGGCTCCTCTGTTCATGGGGTCAGAGTGAGAAGTTAGCAGGGGGGTGTGAAAGGCTCATGGTCCCACCCCATCACAGACCACCATTCTGTGCGCTCGGCTCCTTGGAATCCGCGAAGAGAATACAAAAGGACGCATGCTTTGCACTACAGAACACAGAGACCATCCCAGGCATCAAGCATCCTCATTGCACAATACAGACCCCCCCCACCACAACCTCCCTTACCACAGCTGCGCCTCCCTTTCCAAGGTTTCCGGGCATATTCCTATTTGCATATCAGGTGCCAAAAAGCAAGTGGAGGAAAGACCGAGAGCTGGAGAGAAGAAAAAGATGATGAAGCAAGCTGTAATTCTGAGGAAGAAAGCAGAGAAAGCTTTCTTGGATCAAACAGCTTGATGAGATAATGAAGACACTGGAGTATACATTGAAATTCACATTGATTCAGACCTGAAAAGCTCAGTGGGGGTCTTCTGCAAAACGTGGACTGGAATACCCATCCCCTTCCAGCTCCAAGGAGCCGGGCTCTGCTGCTTAACGCTCCCCACCCCCCCACCCTCCTCCCCCTTTAGCCGCCCCTCCCTGGCAAACGGCACCCAACATTCAGGGTTCGGCCCCGACTAGAGAGCGGCAGAAGTGCCGACTCCAGCACAGAGGGGGTTTCGGAGGCGGGCGCAGAAAGTTGCTTGGTGTTAATCGCTCGTGTAGAAATCCATCCCTCATTTGTCAGCAAGGCAATTACTGCGGGTGAAGGAACATGGATGCAGAGTGACACATCCCACATCAACGGGAAAGGAGCCAGCAAGCTGTTTGCGGGAGCTGCAATTTACAACACATACAAAAAAATACACGCAGAATTTCAGCAGGAAAATGGGTGGATCCAGTGTGTGTGTGTGTGTGTGTGGGGTGGGGGGGGGGAAGAGAGGCAGACAGACAAAACCTTCTAAAATCATGCGGAGCCGAGAACTGCCAATCTCAATCACAATTTAAGTAAATCACACAGTAGACAGGAATACGACATCTTCCAACATCAAATCTAACAAGTCAATGGGCTGTATACGTCCCCGTGATTTACAAATATGAAGAGCGATAGTGTCTGCAATGCAGTAAATAAAAAAAGTCAATTAAGTGGTGACCAATGTGTTTAAAAAATGTTTTTTTTTAAATCGCCTGCCTAATATCAGCCGACAGCAGCCAGTATGTTGTTCAGAAGCTGTCTGATACAGAACAAAATAAATAGTTAACGTGCTCTCTTCAAATCAAAATGAAGCTCCCTGGATGGCTAGGATTTCGGTCCCTACCACTACACGAGCAAGTCCATTTCCAAGTGTTGATCACTCCCGAGTGTAGAAAATGAAAGACAGACTTTCATTTATATAGTGCCTTTCACGACCATCGGACGTCTCAAAGTGCTTTACAGCCAATGAAGTAGTTTTGGAGTGTAGTCACTGTTGTAATGTGGGAAACGCGGCAGCTAATTTGTGCACAGCAAGCTCCCACACACAGCAATGTGATAATGACCAGATCATCTGTTTTTTTCTTATGTTGATTGAGGTATAAATATTGGCCAGGATACCGGGGAGAACTCCCCTGCTCGTCTTTGAAATAGTGCCATGGGATCTTTTACATCTATCCGAGAGAGCAGACGGGGCCTCGGTTTAACGTCTCATCCAAAAGACAGCACCTCCAACAGTGCAGCGCTCCCTCAGTACTGCACTGGAGTGTCAGCCTAGATTTGTGTGCTCAAGTCCCTGGACTGGGACTTGAACCCACAACCCTCTGACTCAGGGGCAAGTGTGCTGCCCACTGAGCCACGGCTGGCATATTGGAATGCATTCCATCGGCCCTTGTCGATTGCTGCTCTCTGCGTCGGTCGCACGTGTGAGTCCGCCAAGACCCCTAGATCTTGTTCCACTTCACCTTTAGACTGGAAAGGCACCAAGTTCGGTCCCGGTCTGTGCTGGCTTCAGTCGGGGGCGACAGTATAGACATTAGAATCATAGAATAGAATGACACAGCACAGGAGGCGACCATTCGGCCCATCGTGAATGTGCCGGCTCTTTGAAAGTGCCATCTATAATGTCTGCACCTGTGAGTATGCTCACCAGTTTGTTGAGCTGTTGACTGCTCCTCAAATTCTGGTTGCACTTCAGTCCCACACTCCTGATCTTTGGGCATCCTGTGCGGAGGGGAGCGGACAGGTCGGAAGGCCTCCTTGTAGGACTGCTCCTGGGCACGGCCAAGGGGGCCATCAGCCGGTCCAGACAGCGGGCGGTCGAGGGGGTCGTTCAGCCCGACTGCCTGCCTCTCTTCTGCAGATACATCCGAGCCAGGGTGTCCCTGGAGATGGAGCACACGGTGTCCACCAGTACGCTCGTGGCCTTCCGCGAGAGGTGGGCGCCGGAGGGACTGGAGTGCATCATCACCCCCGGCAACCAAATTTTAATTTGATTCTTGAATGTTAAAAGTTTAATTTGTCAGTTTTAGTGCCCCTTTAATAAGGGGGCACTTGATTTATAGTTTCAAACAAAATAGTTGTAGAGCTGTTGAGTTGGGAGTGGCTAAGCCAGTCACATGATGTTCGCAAGACTCAATAAAACCCCAGCCAGTTGGGTTTGGGGGATCCATGATGAGGCAGGTGGCTGTGAGCCTGGTGGATGAACTGGTAATGTGTAGCGTGATTGTTAAACCTTTGCTAATAAACTAGCGAGTTCTTAATAGCAAATGTGTTGCTATGAATTCTTAAGCAAAGAACCCATGAAGCAAATACATTATACTATCCAATTAGTCCCACTCCACTGCTCTTTCCCCATAGCCCTGTAATTTTTGTTGTTTTACTATTTATCCAGTTCCCTTTTGAAAGTTACTATTGAACCTGCTTCCACCGACCCTTCAGGCAGCGCGTAACAAATCACAACAACTCACTACATAAAGTTTTTTTCCCCCTCATGTCGCCTCAGGTTCTTTTACCGATCACCTTAAATCTGTGCCCTCTGGTTACTGAGCCTTTTGCCATCAGAAACAGTTTCTCTTGAATGACTATCAAAACCCCTCACGATTCTGAACACCTCTGTCAAATCTCCTCTGAACCACGAGGGTTGGTTGCAGGGTTAGGGAAGGGAGGGAAATTCGACCAGGGCTTCTGTTCCTGATCTGTATCCAGCAGCCCTTAAGGCGGCAAATGGGATACTTATGCTTGAACTGTGTAAAACACTGGTTAGGCCACAGCTGGAGTACTGCGTGCAGTTCTGGTCACTGCATTACAGGAAAGATGTGATTGCAGTAGCGAGGGTACAGAGGAGATTTACCAGGGTGTTGCACTAGAGAGGGTACAGAGGAGATTTACCAGGATGTTACCTGGACTGGAGAATTTTAGCTATGAGGAAAGATTGGATAGGCTGGGGTTATTTACTTTGGAACAGCGGAAGCTGAGGGGAGAGGTGTATAAAATTATGAGGGGCCTGGATAGAGTGAATAGGATGGACCTTACGGCTAAAGGGATCAAGGGGTATGGAGAGAAAGCAGGAAAGGGGTACTGGGGTGAATGATCAGTCATGATCTTATTGAATGCTGGTGCAGGCTCGGAGGCTCGAATGGCCTGCTCCTGCACCTATTTTCTATGTTTCTATCTATTTCCCTCAGCAGAGGGGTCAACCACCAGGGGGCACAGGTTTAAAGTAATTAGGGGGAGGTTTAGAGGGGATTTGAGGGGAAATTTCTTCACCCAGAGGGTGGTGGGGGTCTGGAACTCACGGCCTGAAAGGGTGGTGGAGGCAGAAACCCTCACCACATTTGGATGTGCCTTTGAAGTGCCGTAACCTACAGGGCTATGGACCAAGAGCTGGAAAGTGGGATTAGGCTGGATAGCTCTTGGTCGGCCGGCACGGACACGATGGGCCGAAATGGCCTCCTTATGTGCTGTAAATCTCTATAATTCTATGAGCCCCTGCTCCAAAGGCTGTGTGGAGCCATCCCTCCAAGCACCTTTGCTACTGGAGGGACTCAAAAGTAAGCATTGTCGTTCACTTTAAACACAACACAGCAAAACTACAAGCGATAAGGTTGTGAGCCACTGCAGTCAGTGCCACATTCTTCTGGGTGTTACTGAAACAAGTCTGCAGTAATCACACTGAAAACCCTTTACCAAGCAAGCTTCATTGAAAATGTTTCCTTTGACTAGTGTGCAGTGCAAGGTTTACTGGTGAGAGCGGGATTATAAAGAAATGAAGGCATGCTTAGCGAGGAACTTGTTATTCACAGTACATTACACATTAATGTTGCACTCTGCTGTGTCATTTATCTGAAGTGCTGTCCTTAATGGAACAAATATGTTTGGACTCTGCCTCCATGTCCTCTTCCAAATCTAACAATCCCTGTAGAAATTTGTAATGATTTATTAAATGACACCTTTGCTCTGCAATCGAGAGATATCTGCACTCCTCTAATTCTGCCCTCTTGAGTATCCCTGATTACAATCACTCCACCATTGGTGGCTGTGCCTTCAGCTGCCTGGGCCCCAAACTCTGGAACTCCCTCCCTAAACCTCTCCATCTCTCTACCTCTCTTTCCTCCTTTAAGACGCTCCTTAAAACCTACCTCTTTGACCAAGCTTTTGGTCACCTGCCCCAACTATTTCTTATGTGGCTCCGTGTCAAATTTTTTGGCTTCTAACACTCCTGCGAAGCGCCTTGGGACGTTTTACTATGGTAAAGGCACTATATAAATACAAGTTGTTGTTGTTGCAATGGCTGAGAGGTGAAGGTAGAGTGTCTGAGCAATACAGACTGGGGAGGCCCCAGCTTCAACCCCAATCAATCACCAGAATGACACTGGGGCTAAAAGGGTTAAATTAAGAGGACAGGTTGCATGGACTAGAATCCTAGAATGGTTATAGCACAGAAGGAGGCCATTCGGCCCGTCGAGCCCGTGCCGGCTCTCTGCAGGAGCACCTCAGCCCACTCCCCCGCCCCTTTCCCCGTAGCTCTGCACATTTTTTTCCTTCAGGTACTGATCCAACTCCCCTTTGAAAGCCACGATTGAGTCTGCCTCCACCACCCTCTCAGGCAGTGCATTCCAGATCCTAACCACTCGCTGCATAAACAAGTTTTTCCTCGTGGTGCCTTGGATTCTCCTGCCAATCGCCTTAAATCTGTGTCCTCTGGTTCTTGACTCTTCTGCCAAATGGGAACAGTTCCTCTCCATCTACTCTGTCTAGACCCCTCGATCAAATCTCCTCTCATTAGACTAGGCTTGCATTCCCTTGAGTATAGAAGATTAAGGGATGATCTAATTGATTAAGACGATTAAATGCATTTGATAAGGTAGATATAGATTGAAACTGTTCCCTCTGGTGGGGGAATCCAGAACAAGATGGCGTAACCTTAGAATTAGAGCTAGGCCGTTCAGGGGCGATGTCAGGAAGCACTTCGTCACACACAGGGCAGTGGGAATCGGGAACTTTCTCCCCCAAAAGGTATTGAGGCTGGGGGGTGGTCAATTGAAAAATGTCACAACTGAGATTGATCGATTTTTGTTGGGCAGGGCGGCTAGATGGAGTTAAGATACAGATCAGCCATTAATGACGGAACAGGCTCGTGGGGCTGAATGGCCACCTCCTTTTCCTAGGTCGGTATTGGCCTCTTAGTCGAGGCTGTCATAGAGGCACTACAGTCGGCTGCGAACTGCACAGGTCAGGAAATTAAAATGCAGAGTGTTTTCAAAAAAAAGCTGAAGAAAATTGGGCGCATTGTGGTGCTGAAGGAGCCTGTGATGTGCAGATAGAAGTAAAAAGGCACACTGCACATCCATCACAAAGGGACAGGGGACTGCATTACACAGCGCAAAGCTACTGGAGGCGAGCAGGAATCAGCCAAGAGCCGATTCCGATCACAGCTAAACAGCGCAGCATGTGGTCCCATCACAGCAGGGGAAAAATTCCAATTATATTGTGCATAAAAAATGAATGAAACAAAAAAAAACTACAAACCTGCACCCTCCCCCCTTCCCCAAGTAATTATCAGGAAACGCAGAAGACAAAAAGCCCGCCGTCAGAATGGGCAGCAGTACGGCTCATTTGGACTCCAATGTACAAGGGCGAGGATTTAATCATTGGGACCTCCATTGTCTCGGTTGGTGACATTTGCCATCTGCTCGTTGGACACAAATCACTGAAATTACTTTAATGCGACAAAGCACAAATACAAGGAGGTTTAACAAGTACAAATTTAGTGACATGAGCAGTTAATAACACAATAAGTGTGTGTGTGTCAGTCTGGCTACTGGCCACAGCAGTAAACACTGAGCCAGGGCTGGAGCACTGTCACTCCAGGCAGAGACGTCCAAACAGAAAATGCTCAGACTTCAACAAGTACAACGAAGGATACTGGCATCGGAGCGGTGAATTCGGGAGGATCAAGGACTGGAGCAGTGCCTGCAGGACAGGCAGGACACAATGGGGGGGGGAGTGACAAGCTAGCACAGCTCATGGGGGAATGGGTGAGCGCTTTAAGGGTTATCCAAATTCCTCAAGGACATCGTATGAGAGTTCGAGAGATCAGAGTGCCTTACAAAGCAGAAACTGATCAATAAAACAGAGGGCGAGGCAGGTCGCAGTCTTCAGTGTCCGCTGTGGCTCAGTGGGTAGCACCCTCGCCTCTGAGTCAGAAGGTTGTGGGTTCAAGTCCCGCTCCAGAGAATCGAACACAAAAACCTAGGCTGACACTCCAGTGCAGTGCTGAGGGAGCGCCGCACTGTCGGAGGTGCCGTCTTTCAGATGAGACATTAAACCGAGGCCCCGTCTGTAAAAGATCCCATGGCACTATTTCGAAGAAGAGCAGGGGAGTTCTCCCCGGTGTCCTGGCCAATATTTATCCCTCAATCAACATCACTAAAACAGATGATCTGGTCATTATCACATTGTGGGAGCTTGCTGTGCGCAAACAGCAGATTGGCTGCTGCGTTTCCTACATTACAACAGTGACTACACTCCAAAAGTACTTCATTGGCTGCAAAGCGATTTGGGACGTCCGGTGGTCATGAAAGGCGCTATATAAATGCAA
Organism: Pristiophorus japonicus; assembly: GCF_044704955.1. NCBI lineage: Eukaryota > Metazoa > Chordata > Chondrichthyes > Pristiophoridae > Pristiophorus > Pristiophorus japonicus. Next base: position 37,406,479 of record NC_092010.1, read on the forward strand.
TTCTTTCTTTCTTTCCTTCAGGTCCAGCTAGTTCCATCGGAACAGCCTTAACTGAATTACAGCCCCTTCCCTGCAGTGCTGTGTGTATGTGACAGGGCGTGGTCTTTATTACACAACCACCTGAACTAGTTTGTATGTGAACTGCCCATCGGATTCAAAGGTAACTCCCGAGTTTCCCACTGCCCCTCCACACCGTGGCTTGCTCAGACATTCCTGCGCTCCCTGGAGACCAGCTGCTGAAGGCACTAGTGTGTCTGCTGCTATCTGGGGGTGCTGTCCCCTGGCAGCCCAAGGACAAAGCCCCCTGGTGTCTTTCCTCAAGGAATAATGAGTCACTCGGTGAAGAGATGCTGCCGGAGTTGTACCCGGTCCCGAATTCCTCAATTTGCCCAGGCGAAAATCGGGAAATGCAAAGTTGTGATTGTAGGTGGGGTGATTACGCTGCGAGCCAGGATAATTCCGGCCAATATCAGGAAGCAGGAGATGAGTCAGTTTGGGAAGCAGCACAGCACCAAATTTCATCGCTTCAGTTTCAGCCATGAAGTAACTGAAGGGTCACATTACTGGACTCATTGTGGTGTCGGTGTTTTTTATTATTTGTTCATGCGATGTGGGCGTCGTTGGCAAGGCCGGCATTTATTGCCCATTCCTAATTGCCCTTGAGAAGGTGGTGGTGAGCCGCCTTCTTGAACCGCTGCAGTCCGTGTGATGTGTTGTAGCGGTTGTATACAACTGACGGTCTCGCTGGGCCATTTCAGCAGGCTGGTAAGAATCAACCACATTGCTGTGGGTCTGGAGTCACATATAGGTCAGACCGGGTAAGGGTGACAAATCTCCTTCCCTAAACGACGTTATTGAACTGGATGGGTTTTTACGACAATCCGGTAGTTTCATGGTCATATTACTGATACTAGCTAATTATTCCAGATTTATTTAATGAACTGAATTTAAATTCCCCAGCTGCCGTGATGGGATTTGAACTTGCGTCTCTGGATCATTAGTCCAGGCGTCTGGATTACGAGGTTGCTACACTGGGTGACCTCCAGGAACGCAATCTCACTTTCCTAGTTCGAGTCCCACCCCCTCAAACAACTTCCCTCCCTCCTGAAGACAGTGGCTCTCGCTGGGTTCCACTGGCCACCACATCCCAGTGCACCCTTTGTTTCCCCCCCATGTGCATGCCCAGACTATTTGATCGCAGGATCAGCAGTTGCCAACTCTTGCTGGATGGATTCTAAGGGCAGGATTTTAGGACTTTGCCACCCCTCTTAGCGCCCCTGAGGGGCGGCAATGGCGGCGGAAAGCACTTGTGTCCGGGAGGCCAGCTTCCATCGACAGCGGCTTTATTTTTGGTCGGCGCTTGACCCATAGGCGAGGGCCCAGGGGCAGCACGGGCCAGCCCACACTGCGCTATGTGTGCGCACTGGGTCCGTGCAGCAGAGCTGGTCTCCAGTCGCCTTGGTTAACCCTTGCCCCTGGACCAAGACCTCGCTCTGTCAAACCCGTGTGGTGGCTGGTGTGCAACGGTCAGCCCACGTTAAAACAATCCACCCACAGGCATCTCCCACCCTTCAGGATGTAGTTTGCGTCCTGGAATATTAGGTCCTTCATTGAAACACCTGTGAACTCATCCCTTTTTGGTGTGGAAGCAAGTCCTCCTCGATGGAGGGACTGCCTGTGATGATGATGATGAGCGCGCCCTGGTGGGAACGCCTGTGGAAGCGGGTGGTCGGAGCTGTAGCAGCCGCTGTGAGGGAAGTAATGTCGACCTCGGGTAAGTGTGAATATTGTGGACAGTTTTGGTCTCCTAACTTGAGGAAGGACATTCTTGCTATTGAGGGAGTGCAGCGAAGGTTCACCTGACTGATTCCCGGGATGGCAGGACTGACATATCAAGAAAGACTGGATTGACTGGGCTTGTATTCACTGGAATTTAGAAGAATGAGAGGGGATGTCATAGAAACATATAAAATTCTGACGGGATTGGACAGGGTAGATGCAGGAAGAATGTTCCCGATGTTGGGGAAGCCCAGAACCAGGGGTCACAGTCTGAGGATAAGGGGTAAGCCATTTAGGACCGAGATGAGGAGAAACTTCTTCACTCAGAGAGTGGTGAACCTGTGGAATTCTCTACCACAGAAAGTTGTTGAGGCCAATTCACTAAATATATTCAAAAGGGAGTTAGATATGGCCCTTCCGGCTAAAGGGATCAAGGGGTATGGAGAGAAAGCAGGAAGGGGGTACTGAAGTTGCATGATAAGCCATGATCTTATTGAATGGTGGTGCAGGCTCGAAGGGCTGAATGGCCTGCTCCTGCACCTATTTTCTATGTTTCTATGTTTCTTCATTTTTTTTTGCGATTTATGTTGTGGTGGCGTGAGTTTATGGATTGGGGTCCATGCCACGATCGGTTAGCCCGGCATGCTGCTCGAGTGCCGGGCTGTTAGCACGGCAACCCCGTTCCCCAGTGCTCCAGGCAGGCCCCTTTCATTACTGTAGAGTTGGGAGCTTGGGAACCTCCCCTTTAATAAAGGGAAGAGCCCCTCCTACACAGCAGCGCTATGTGGCCCAGTGCATAGCATTGCGCCCCGCTCCTGACCTGTCCGCCCCACAAACGAAGCGGAGCGTTATTTTGCGCTCCACTTCCTTTCAGGAGTGATGACCCTAATTTATCAAGAGGCGTGAGAGTTTGCGCCTGGAGCAAAGTCTGGCGCCTCGCGAGTGGTGTGGACGGGACCGAATATTTCCCCCTAGGTGTGCAGAAGTGTCACCTGCACTCCTAATCCACAACAGAGTACACACACACACACACAGTCATTTACAGAGCCAGAGGCAGAGATGCTGCACGGCTATCTTAGACAGCACCTCCAGTTGGCCAATCACAGAGCAGCATTCGCTGTTGCCATGGAGCAGTCTGTGGCTCGAACAGTCTGGTCCCCTATCTGAAGCAGCAGGCCTGATACAGAGTGAATGCACTTCAAATGGTGCGATACCTGGAGAGAGGAGCAAAAGAGGTCCGATTGGTTAGCACTGTAGTCTTGGTAATATGCAAAAAGGCCTGGGTTATTGTCACCAGTGGGGCTCACCCCCCTGCTCAGCAGTGTTGTCGAGGGGGGCAAACGTACTGACAAATGCCACCTCCCGTGTAATGAAGCACAAGCTGTACATGGCAATCACTACAAAGTGCACAGCGTTGGGAGGATTGCTGACAGGATGAGTACTGCACCTGGCTGTCAGGCCGACGTGACATTAAGGCGCTGTTTGCATGTGTCAGCAGACTGAACTATTTGATTGTTTCCCCTTTTGTTGACCTGATGGGGAAGTTCCACTTTGCTCAAACAGCATTCACATTACTGTACCAAGCATATTCACGAACTCTACTTACTGCATCTTCTGTACATACGGAGGTATGTCCTGGCCAAGATTTATCCCTTCACCAACATCACTAAAACAGATTATCTGACTGCCGTGTCTCCCTGCATTACAACAGTGCCTACATTTCAAAAAAAGAAAGCCTTGCATTTATATAGCGACTACCAGACATCCCAAAGCGTCTTACAGCGTGGACCTGTCCTGGGAGTTTTTAAAATGGGACAGTGTAGAGGGAGCTTTACTCTGTATCTAACCCGTGCTGTACCTGCCCTGGAAGTGTTTGAAGGGCCAATGTAGACAGAGCTTTACTCCGTATCTAAATCACGATGTACTAGCCCTGGGAGTGTTTGATGGGACAGTGTAGAGGGAGCTTTACTCTGTATCTAACCCCCTGTACCTGCCCTGGGAGTGTTTGATGGGACAGTGTGGAGGGAGCTTTACTCTGTATCTAACCCCCTGTACCTGCCCTGGGAGTGTTTGATGGGGCAGTGTGGAAGGAGCTTTACTCTGTATCTAACCCCCTGTACCTGCCCTGGGAGTGTTTGATGGGACAGTGTAGAGGGAGCTTTACTCTGTATCTAACCCCGTGCTGTACCTGCCCTGGGAGTGTTTGATGGGGCAGTGTGGAGGGAGCTTTATTCTGTATCTAACCCGAGCTGTACCAACCCTGTGAGTGTGCAGCAGAAGCTTTACTCTGTATCTAACTCATGCTGTAGATGCCCTGGGAGTGTTTGATGGAACAGTGTAGACGGAGCTTTACTCTATATCTGATCTGTAGTTTATCTGCCCTGGAGAGGGACATGATCGGGGCCCAGGGGAGGCGCGAGTTCGGGGCCAGGGGCAGCACGGGCCCAGCCCACACAGCAATACATGTGCACACTAGGTCCGTGCAGCAGAGCTGGTCTCCAGTCGTCCTGGTTAATCCTTGCCACTGGACCAAGACCTAGCTCGGTCAAGCCCGTGTGGTGGCTGGTGTGCAACGGCCACCACACGTTAAAACAATCCACGCACAGGCATCTTCCACCCTTCAGGATGTAGTTCGGGTCCTTCATTGAAACACCTGTGAACTCATCCTTTTTTTGGCGTGGAAACAAGTCATCCTCGTTTCGAGGGACCGCCTATGATGATGATGATGGCAGCCAATGAAGTACGTTTTGAATTTGCGCACAGCAAGCTTCCACAAACAGCAATGTGATAATGACCAAATAATCTGTTTTCTTAGTGATGTTGATTGAGGGATAAATATTGGCCAGGAGAACTCTCCTGCTCTTCTTCAAAATAGTACCATGGGATCTTTAACGTTCACCCGAGAGTGCAGATGGGGTCTTGGTTTAACGTCTCATCCGAAGAATGGTACCTTCAACAGTGCGGCACTCCCTCAGTACTGCCCCTCCGACAGTGCGGCACTCCCTCAGTACCGCCCCTCCGACAGTGCGGCACTCCCTCAGTACCGCCCCTCCGACAGTGCGGCGCTCCCTCAGTACTGCCCCTCCGACAGTGCGGCACTCCCTCAGTACTGCCCCTCCGACAGTGCGGCGCTCCCTCAGTACTGCCCCTCCGACAGTGCGGCGCTCCCTCAGTACTGCCCCTCCAACAGTGCGGCGCTCCCTCAGTACTGCCCCTCCAACAGTGCGGCGCTCCCTCAGTACGGCCCCTCCGACAGTGCGGCGCTCCCTCAGCGCCGCCCCTCCAACAGTGCGGCGCTCCCTCAGCGCTGCCCCTCCGACAGTGCGGCGCTCCCTCAGCGCCGCCCCTCCGACAGTGCGGCGCTCCCTCGGCACCGCCCCTCCGACAGTGCGGCACTCCCTCGGCATCGCCCCTCCGACAGTGCGGCACTCACTCGGCACCGCCCCTCCGACAGTGCGGCACTCCCTCGGCACCGCCCCTCCGACAGTGCGGCACTTTAACACAAGAGTGGAGAAAATGTGGCGTGGAAGAGGAAATTATTATTGGGCCAAAATTACCTCATTGTACCTCCTCTCGGATAAGTGCTGTTTTTGAACTGGAGATGGACACCCTGTTTAAATAGCTTGTCAAACCCTTTACTGGTTAGACCTTTCGGAAAAGGTGAAGCTTTCTGGGTAGATGTGGCCATACTCCATCAGACGCTTCATTCGTTTATGACATTTTACTTTTTACCTCCGGGACATTACAGCACAGTGACTCCCAGGAGGCTAACCATTTTTCGAACGAATGGTGTCCAGATGCCACTTGATTTACGCAGCATTGCTATAAATAGTGTGGCTCAGTTTATGATTCAGCTGTCTGCAAAACCCAAACCCACTTCCTGTCTGATTTACTGCACGATTCCAATCATCTCCCCATCAGACCTTGCGCTCCAAACCAGGAGACTCCTACCCCAGAATGCAATTCTCTGTGACAGACAAGGCACAATGGGCCGAAAGGCCTTTCGATGCTGGATCATTCCACGACTCCATGAAGTCAATGCAGAGAGGCTGTGCTAACAAGGCACAATTAAAATATCCCTATGATAACTCCATTCTTGGTCCTCCTTAATGTACTCACATTCTTATCCTCAATATCTCCTCTGCCCATCAGTGGAGCTCCCACATCTATTTCATTGCTAAAGCTGTCTCCGGGAAACTTGCTTTAAGACTTGTGGAAAGACGGAAGGACAGTGTTATATATGTAAACCTGTAAATACCTTGTTTAACCACCAGAGGGCTCATCCCCTGGAGTCCTAAGGGATCCCACAATCCCTTGGGAGCACCTGTATATAAGGAGGCCTCACAGGCTGGAGTGGCACTGTCACCTGTTACCGCCCGACAGATTAGAACCTGGATGAGCCAGGACCCCTTACTGTCCTTAGTAAAAAAAACTGTGTGCTTCACGGGAGTTGGTCTAGTGTCCCATTAGAAATGCAGGAAGAAATAAAGCCGTACCAGCGGCGCAAAGATGAAATGTCTATACAGGCAGACTGCTTTCTGTGGGGCAATCGGGTAGTGGTACCAAAAAAGGGCAGGGACACTTTCATCAGTGATCTCCACAGTACCCACCCAGGCATTGTAATGATGAAAGCGATAGCCAGATCCCACGTGTGGTGGCCCGGTATCGATGCGGACTTAGAGTCCAGCGTGCACAAATGTAATACATGTTCACAGTTAAGCAATGCACCCAGGGAGGCGCCACTAAGTTTATGGTCTTGGCTCTCCAAACTGTGGTCTCGGGTCCATGTCGACTATGCAGGCCCGTTCTTGGGAAAAATGTTCCTAGTGGTTGTAGATGTGTACTCCAAATAGATTGAACGAGAGATAATGTCGGCAAGCACGTCCGCTGCCACCACCGAAAGCCTGCGGGCCATGTTTGCCACGCACGGCCTGCCTGATGTCCTTGTGAGTGACAATGGGCTGTGTTTCACCAGTGCCAAGTTCAAAGAGATCATAACCCATAATGGGATCAAACATGTCACATCTGCCCCGTTTAAACCAGCATCCAATGGTCAGGCAGAGAGAGCAGTGCAAACAATCAAACAGAGCTTGAAGAGGGTAACTGAAGGCTCACTGCAGACTCGCCTATCCAGAGTCCTGCTTAGTTACCGCACGAGACCCCACTCGCTCACTGGGATTCCACCCGCTGAACTGCTCATGAAAAGAGCACTTAAGACAAAGCCCTCGTTAGTCCATCCTGATCTACATGAACAGGTAGAGAACAAAGGGTTTCAACAGAATACATATCATGATAGCGCAAATGTGTCACAAGAAATCGAGATTAATGATCCTGTATTTATGTTGAACTATGGACAAGGTCCCAAGTGGCTTCCCGGCACTGTCGTGGCCAAAGAGGGGAGTAGGGTGTTTCTGGTCAAACTTTCAAATGGACTCACCTACAGGAAACACTTGGACCAAACCAAAATCAGATTTATGGACTATCCAGAGCAACCCACAATAGACCCTACCTTTTTTGACCCTCCAACACACACACCAGTGGCAACCGACACAGCGGTTGACCACAAAGCAGAACCCATCACCCGCAGCAGCCCAGCAGGACTCACCACACCAGGCAGCCCAGCAAGGCCAGCTGCGTAGCCGCCCAGCGAGGGCCCAACAAACGACTCACCAACACCAGCATTTGCACTGAGACGATCAACCAGGGAAAGGAAGGCCCCAGATCGACTCACATTGTAAATAGTTACACTATTGACTTTGGGGGCAGGGGGGGGTGTTGTTATGTATGTAAACCTGTAAATACCTTGTTTAACCACCAGAGGGCTCATCCGCTGGAGTCTCAAGGGATCCCACAATCCCTTGGGAGCACCTGTACATAAGGAGGCCTCACAGGCTGGAGAGGCATAATAAAGGACTGCGGTCACACCTTACTTTGAGCTCACAGTACCTGGTCAGGCTCTTTATTCAATACATAACGGAAAGACGGACGGACGGAAAGAAGGAAAGGATAAAGACTTGCATTTATATAGCGCCTCTCACGACCACCGGATGTCTCAAAGTGCTTTACAGCCAATGGAGTACTCTTGGTGTGCAGTCACTGTTGTAATGTGGGAAATGCGGCAGCTAATTTGCGCACAGCAAGCTCCCACAAACAGCAATGTGATAATGACCAGATAATCTGTTTTTGTTATGTTAATTGAGGGATAAATATTGGCCTCAGGACACCGGGGATAACTCCCCTGCTCTTCTTCAAAATAGTGCCATGGGATCTTTAACCTCCACCCGAGAGAGCAGACGGGGCCTCGGTTTAACATATCATCCGAAAGACTGCCCCTCCGACAGTGCAGCACTCCACTGGAGTGTCAGCCTAGATTTTTTGTGCTCAAGTTCCTGGAATGGGACTTGAACCCACAATCTTTGGACTCAGAGGCGAGAGTGCTACCCACCAAGCCACAGTTTACGCACACTTTTATGCCAAAGACTTCTTTCACACTCAACAACACTCTCGTCTCTCCAGCTCTCTTCCTCTCTTATGAAGGTGGGTACAGTTCAGAGGATGATGGTCACCCTCTGTCATGGCTCACGTTTGAATAATGTTCACTTGTACGAGGCACGAGAGAGTGTACCAGTAGCACACAACCGAGCCAAGCCCAACCTTGTCCACACCGGGGAAACACTTAGTGCTTTGCACGGACAATCCCGGGACTGAGAGCTCACTGTGTGAGGAAATATAGGCAGACATTCATGTCCCAGCACACTGTAGCTTTCTGTATAACAGGAACAGGTTTCTGTATAACAGGAACAGGTTTCTGTATAACAGGAACGTTCCTGGGGACATGGTGATGGAGGGAGGAAGAAAGCGGCCTAGGAGTAAAAATCAACTAAACAAAAAGACCCATCTTCAAACAATGGCCAAAATCCAACAAAGGTTAGTCCTGACTGGCAGCGTTCATCAGCGGACATTCTAACTGCACTGACTGAGCAAAAGAGAGACAATGAGCAAGAGCCTCACCTGTATCACCACCATTTTAAACTTCAATATCCATCAAGGGCCGTGCTGCTCCAGCAAAAGCTTACAATTATACAATAACAACTTGTATTTATATAGCACCTTTACTGGAGCAAAACGTCCCAAGGCGCTTCACAGGAGTATTAAGAGATTAAAAATTTGACACCGAGCCGCATAAGTACAAATTAGCACAGGTGACCAAAAGCCTGGTCAAAGAGGTAGGTTTTAAGGAGCGTCTTGAAGGAGGAAAGAGAGGGAGAGAGGTTTAGGGAGGGAGTTCCAGAGTTTGGGGCCCAGGCAACAGAAGGCATGGCCACCGATGGTGGAGCGATTATAATCAGGGATGCTCAAGAGGGCAGAATTAGAGGAGCGCAGACATCTCGGGGGGAGGGCTGGAGGAGATTACAGAGATAGGGAGGGGCGAGGACATGGAGGGATTTGTAAACAAGGATGAAAATTTTGAAATCGAGATGTTGCTTAACCGGGAGCCAATGTAGGTCAGTGAGCACAGGGGGTGATGGGTGAGTGGGACTCGGTGCGAGTTAGGACACGGGGCAGTGAGCACAGGGGGTGATGGGTGAGCGGGACTTGGTGCGAGTTAGGACACGGGGGCAGCGAGCACAGGGGGTGATGGGTGAGCGGGACTCAGTGCGAGTTAGGACACGGGCTGCCGAGTTTTGGATCACTTCGAGTTTGCGTGGGGTAGACTGTGGGAGGCCAGCCAGGAGTGCAGTGGAATAGTCAAGTTAATACAGCGCATTAACGTAGACAAAACGCACCAAGGTGCTTCACAAAACTGCGATCATACAAAATTCAGCACCGGGCCAGAGAGGGAGATATTAGGAGATCTTCTTGTTAAACTGTTGACTCTCGGCTTGTAACCAATTAAATAAAAAATAATAAAAATGCAGAATACTGGCTCACAGCACTGGGCTTGTAGATGAAATCTATCTCAACTTACATCAGGACACTGACATCTGAAAAAACTTGCAGGACTCAAGAAACTTGAAAGCCAACCACACTTTTCAAATTCTGATGGTGAATTAAAAATGAATGATACTTCAGCCTGGCAGCTCTTGCAATCCGGCACTGGATCTGCACGCTGGGATCGGGATTCAAATCCTAGCTTCAGCAAACAGAGCTAGCTGCCCCCGACGAATCACATTGTGGCAGTCGGAGACTGGCTCATTCAACTTGCCCCAATCCGGAAGGGCTTTGCTGGTGAAAGGGTCCACCCAGCAGCCCGGCCTTGGGGAAAGGGTCCGAGGAGCCACAAGCCCATGGTGCACGTGGCCATTCTCCACGTGTGAGCATGGACGGAGAGTGCCGGCAGGTTATTCAACTGTGAAGGGAATTACATCCAAGCCTAGTCCTGCCTTCACCTGAGCAGGGGTTAAAACAGGGCCGGAAGGTCCAGTTTGTTTCACTGTTTTTTCTATGATTGCAGCCAGTGTCAGGCGTGGCTCAGTGGACAGCATGCTCACCTCTAAGTCAGAAGGTTGTGGGTTCAAGTCCCACTCCAGGGACTTGGGCACATAAATCTCAGCTGAGACTCCCAGTGCAGTGCTGAGGGAGTGCTGCACTGTCGGAGGTGCTGTCTTTTGGATGAGACGTGAAACCGAGGCCCCGTCTGCTCTCTCAGGTGGACGTAAAAGATCCCATGGCAATCTTTCAAAGAAGAGCAGGGGAGTTATCCCCAGTGTTCTGGCCAATATTTATCTCTCAATCAACATAACAAAACAGATTATCTGGTCATTATCACATTGTAGTTTGTGGGAGCTTGCTGTGCACGAATTGGCTGCCGCGTTTCCCGCATTACAACAGTGAGCACGCTTCAAAAAGTACTTCATTGGCTGTAAAGCGCTTTGGGACATCCTGAGGTGGTGAAAGGCAGTGGGTTGAATCCAATTGACCAGAATTGCTGGGCGAAGTTTGGCTCTGAAGTCAGGGCTATCTGTGCTAACTGACGCACTTCGGACAGTGAGTCAACCTCGAAGAGCCACAAAACGTGTGCAAAAGTGCAACCTCATCATCTTTCATAAATTATGCTGAAGCGATACATATTAAATATCCAAAACAAGTTTTGAAAAAAAGGGAAATATATTTGTAAATGTATGCGGCATTTTTCTCAGATTATATCGGACTGTTCCTGTAAATGACACAATAAATGTTCCCGTTGGTAGAGAAAAGGAGCAAATTCTATAAAGGTTAAGGGCGTTTTTGAAGGTTAAGAAGCAGGGGTCAAAGGTTGCATGGGTGAGGTCAAAGGTAGTTGGGTTGGGCGAGTACTCCTAGTTAGTAAATGCCACTTGAATCACTGCTGGATTGCGATCAGGAGCATGAGCCCCAGTTGATATTCTTCTCGCGAGTTCAGGGATTGTAACCCTCGGCTGAAATTAGATCCTAACCCTCTCGTCTCGGAGTCAAATGGCTGAAAATTGGAGTCACGTATCAGGGTCTGAGTTTATGCGCTAGGCCGAGACCTCATTGCAGTACTGAGTGTGACATTGTCAGTTTTCTTCAATCAGGATGTCAGTGTGTTTCTGATTTTATCATATTCGGTGTCAGCTGTGGCTCAGTGGGCAGCACCGTCACCTCTGAGTCAGAAGGTTGTGGGTTCAAGTCTCACTCCAGGCACTGGAGTACAAAATCCAGGCTGAGACTTTAGTGCAGTACTGAGGGAGCGCCGCACTGTCGAAGGGACAGTACTGAGGGAGCGCCGCATTATCGGAGGGGCAGTACTGAGGGAGCGCCGCACTGTCGGAGGGACAGTACTGAGGGAGTGCCGCATTATCGGAGGGGCAGTACTGAGGGAGGGCCGCACTGTCGGAGGGACAGTACTGAGGGAGCGCCGCATTATCGGAGGGGCAGTACTGAGGGAGCGCTGCACTGTCGGAGGGGCAGTACTGAGGGAGTGCCGCACTGTCGGAGGGGCAGTACTGAGGGAGCGCCGCACTGTCAGAGGGGCAGTACTGAGGGAGCGCCGCACTGTCGGAGGGGCAGTACTGAGGGAATGCCGCACTGTCGGAGGGGCAGTACTGAGGGAGCGCCGCACTGTCGGAGTGGCAGTACTGAGGGAGCGCCGCACTGTCGGAGGGACAGTACTGAGGGAGCGCCGCACTGTCGGAGGAGCAGTACTGAGGGAGTGCCGCACTGTCGGAGGGGCAGTACTGAGGGAGTGCTGCACTGTCGGAGGAGCAGTACTGAGGGAGCACTGCACTGTCGGAGGGGCAGTACTGAGGGAGCGCCGCACTGTCGGAGGGGCAGTACTGAGGGAATGCCGCACTGTCGGAGGGGCAGTACTGAGGGAGCACCGCACTGTCGGAGTGGCAGTACTGAGGGAATGCCGCACTGTCGGAGGGGCAGTACTGAGGGAGCACCGCACTGTCGGAGTGGCAGTACTGAGGGAATGCCGCACTGTCGGAGGGGCAGTACTGAGGGAGCACTGCACTGTCGGAGGGGCAGTACTGAGGGAGCGCCGCACTGTCGGAGGGGCAGTACTGAGGGAATGCCGCACTGTCGGAGGGGCAGTACTGAGGGAATGCAGTACTGTTGGATGTGCCGTCTTTTGGATGAGACGTTAAGCCATGTCTGCTTTCTCAGGTGGACGTAAAAGATCCCATGGCAACATGAGCAGAGGAGTTATCCTCAGTGTTCTGGCCAATATTTATCCCTCAACCAACAACACTAAAACTGATCATCTAGTCACTTATTTCATCGCTGTTTGTGGGAGCTTGCTGTGCACAAATTAGCTGCTGCGGTTCCTATCCTTCAAAAGGTACTTCATTGACTGTGAAGCACTTTGGGATGTCCTGAGGTTGTGACAGGCGCTACAGAAATGCAAGTCTTTCTTTTCCCAAATGAAAACAAGGCGTGCGTTGCCCATTACCCCGGCCACAATATCTTCTGCGAACCAACAACATCACAAAAAAAAGACAGATTAACAGGTCAGTTATCTCGGTGCTGTTTATGGGATGTTGCTGGTGCAAAATGGCTGCCGTGCTTGCCTCCAGAACAGTCACAGCCCTTCAAAGTGACTTCATTTTGTGAAGTAATTCGAGATGGGTTGATGCAACAACAACAACTTGTATTTATATAGCGCTTTTAACGTAGTGAAACGTCCCAAGGCACTTCACAGGAGCATTATGAGATTTTAAAAATTTGACACCGGGCCGCATAAGGAGATATTAGGACAGGGCTTGGTCAAAGAGGAAGGTTTTAAGGAGCGTCTTCAAGGAGGAAAGAGAGGCGGAGAGGTTTAAGCAGGGAGTTCCAGAGCTTGGGGCCCAGGCAACAGAAGGCACGGCCACCGATGGTGGAGCGATTATAATCAGGGATGGTCAAGAGGGCAGAATTGGAGGAGTGCAGACATCTCGGGGGGTTGTGGGGCTGGAAGAGGTTACAAAGATAGGGAGGGGCGAGGCCATGGAGGGATTTGAAAATAAGAATGAGAATTTTGAAATCGAGGCGTTGCTTCACCGGGAGCCAATGTAGGTCAGCGAGCACAGGGGGTGATGGGTGAGTGGGACTTAGTGCGAGTTAGGACACGGGCTGCCGAGTTTTGGATCACCTCTAATGCCGACACCGACTCCCAAAAGTGGAAAAATGGTCAATTTCGCAGCGCTGAGATTCCTCGTCCCGACAAGACGGAGGGAAACCCTCGGGGTGAGGGAGGGAGACGGAGGGAGACCCCCGGGGTGAGGGAGCGAGACGGGGGGGGGGGGGGGGAGACCCCCGGGGTGAGGGAGGGAAACCCTCGGGGTGAGTGAGGGGGATGGGGGAAGCCCCTCCGGGTGAGGGAGGGTGACAAGGGAGACCCCAGGGTGAGGGAGAGGGAACCCTCGGGGTGAGGGAGGGAGATGGGAGACCCCCGGGGTGAGGGAGCGAGACGGGGGGTGGGGGGGGGGAGGGGGAGATCCCCAGGGTGAGGGAGCGAGACCCCCGGGGTTAGGGAGGGGGATGGGGGAAGCCCCTCTGGGTGAGGGAGGGAGACAAGGGAGACCCGGGAGACCCCAGGGTGAGTGAGAGGGAACCCTCGGGGTGAGGGAGGGAGACGGAGGGAGACCCCCGGGGTGAGGGAGTGAGACGGGGGGGGGGGGGGGGGGGGAGACCCCCAGGGTGAGGGAGCGAGACCCCCGGGGTTAGGGAGGGAAACCCTCGGGGTGAGGGAGGGGGATGGGGGAAGCCCCTCCGGGTGAGGGAGGGAGACAATAGAGACCCCAGGGTGAGGGAGAGGGAATCCTCGGGGTGAGGGAGGGGGACCCCTCGGGGTGAGGGAGGGACACGGGGCAGCTGAGTTTTGGATCACCTCTACTTTATGTAGGGCAGAATGTGGGAGGCCAACCAGCAGTGGGGACGGAAGGGTTAATAAACCTTGCAATTGAACACGCCGTGGCTTTTTCTTTTTAACAATCAGGCTGCCGCTGCATCAGGTTCCCGATGAGCTGCAGGGAAACCTGCTGCTTCCACAGGCCAGAGTGCTGACCTCCAGATTATCTCCATGACACCGCGAACAATGAGCGGTTCAGTTATCTGAGGCAGCACAGCCCAGTCTCTGGGCCAGAGCGCTGGTGCGTCTTTCATTGACAGTCTCGTAGGCCGGGGTATCGCAGGTGTTCACTCATTTACACGGAGGATTGGTCGCTGACTAGACCGAGGCCTCCGAGCAAATCCCACTTTAATCAGTGTTCCTTATTCAACCGGGAACCGTGTCATATTTATTTCCTTGGGGAGGGGGGAATGGTTATTTTTGGTCCAGAATGGGTTAACTCTCGCACAGAGTCAAAGATTAAGGGGCCTAAATTCCGTGGTTAGCGCTGAAGAGGACGGCTAACGGGCCTCGCGTCCCGAAAACGTCACTGGAACGATGGGCGACGTCAGCCTTGGCATGGCGGATCGCCTGCTTTACCGGCAGGCGCTGTTCCCGGCAGGGGAAGCAGCCGGTACATCGGCAATCCCAGGGCGGAAGTCGTCCAGAGAGCGAGGTAAGTGGCGAAATGTAATTTATTTAACTTTGATTTATTTGTGACAGCAGTGGGGAAGTGTGGGTGTAGGTCAGTGACATTTTTCACAAACATTTTATGTTCTCATCTTCAGGCACCAGGATGCCAGCATCCTAGCGGCGGAAAATGGAGTCGGCCTCCTGCGCTATCGCTCCGTTGGCCTCCTCCCCCCCCCCCCGAGGATGGGACGCTTCTCTTAGCGCTCCACTCTCCTCTTTGGGGAAAACAATTGAATTTCGTACTTTTAGGCGGTAGTCACCGCTCGCCGCTAAAGTTGCCGGCCAGGCAGTGTCGCCGCCTCAATGAGGGTAGCACCGAGTTTCCAGCCCCTGTTTTTAAATGACAGTCAGTAATGAAGAAAATGGTGTTGCTGCCCTGGAAACATCGCTCAAAAGGCAATGTCTGTAAGTGAGCGAGTAAGGCAACAAAGTCATTGCAAGGCCAAGTCACTTCCACTGCATTCTCTGTTCACTGTGCATCCAGGGTTACCAACGGGCCCAGATTGTCCTCAGGTTGCCCGGAATTAAAAGATTAATCTCCCGGGCACTCCTGTGAGCACCCAGGAGAAAAGTCAGAGGGACATTTTCATCTCACTGTCAGCCGTGGCTCAGTGGGTAGCGCTCTCGCCCGAGCCTGAAGGTTGTGGGTTCAAGTCCCACTCCAGAGACTAGAGCACAAAAATCTAGGCCGACACTCCCAGTACAGTGCCGAGGGAGTGCCGCACTGTCGGAGGGGCGGTGCCGAGGGGGCTCCGCACTGTCGGAGGGGCGGTGTCGAGGGAGCGCCGCACTGTCGGAGGGGCAGTGCCGAGGGAGCGCCGCACTGTCGGGGGGGGCGGTGCCGAGGGAGCGCCGCACTGTCGGAGGGGCGGTGCCGAGGGAGCGCCGCACTGTCGGAGGGGCGGTGCCGAGGGAGCGCCGCACTGTCGGAGGGGCGGTGCCGAGGGAGCGCCGCACTGTCGGAGGGGCGGTGCCAAGGGAGCGCCGCACTGTCGGAGGGGCGGTGTCGAGGGAGCGCCGCACTGTCGGAGGGGCGGTGTCGAGGGAGCGCCGCACTGTCGGAGGGGCGGTGCCGAGGGAGCGCCGCACTGTCGGAGGGGCGGTGCCGAGGGAGCGCCGCACTGTCGGGGGGGGCGGTGCCGAGGGAGCGCCGCACTGTCGGAGGGGCGTCTTTCCGATGAGACGTTGAACCGAGGCCCCTTCTCTGCTGTGTCAGGTGGATGTAAAAGATCCCATGGCACTATTTCGAAGAAGAACAGGGGAGTTCTCCCCAGTGTCCTGGTCAATATTTATCCCTCAACCAACATCACAAGAACAGATTACCTGGTCATTATCACACTGCTGTTTGTGGGACCTTGCTGTGTGCAAATTGTCTGCCGTGTTTTCTACATTACCACAGTGACTACACTCCAAAAGTCTTTCATTGGGACATCCGGTGGTTGCTCCGGCTGGACTTGCAAGCAAAGAACAGGGCCGTAACTTGCCCAGCATGCAATGCAGCCCTGGCATACATGCGCTCCGATAAAATGAATGGAAAGGTTTCTGGAGCACCGAGCAATGTGGGTATTGCAGCTGTCATTATTGGCCGATTGATGTATCGGGCAACCAATGGCGAGAGCGTCGGGGTGGGCGGTTGGTGGCGGGATGTCAAGTGATGGAGGCGACTGGAGTACAGTCTAAGCAGAGTCGCCAACTGCAGCAGGAAGGCTCCTGGTCCCAAATCCCAGTCCCAAGTCCCTGGTCCCGGCTGAGCCAACTGATCTCAATCAGGGGTCCGGCTCAGATCACCGAGACCCTCGGGAGGCATTGAACCACTGGAGGAGGTGCAGAGAAAAAGCACGAGACTGATCCCTAATGTCAAGTTGCCAGGTTCCAGCCAGCTACAGGAGACCCATACGTTAATATAAAAAGTAGGGTCGGTGTGGTCTGAAGAATAGGACTTCCTGCAGCGCTCCAGTCTGTAATTCAAGCAAAACAACAGATACAGTACGTGTTATGTCTGTAATGCACTTATGAATGACTCCACGAGGCAAGGCGTTGTATTCAAACTGTAGTGACCTTGGTTCTTTATTTGTAACTCCAGAATGAGGCACAAGCATGGGTGAGCAGCCTTTTATACTGGGCCCTGCACACCTATGCAGGTGACCCTCAGGTCTCCCACCACAATGCCCTCTGGTGGACAGCCTCTGCCACAGGGGCAGGAAACCCCGGTCTCCACCAGTTGCACCCTCTAGTGGTGCCAGCATAGTACATACACAGTGTAAACCTTATTAAAAGTACATCAGGTAACAAGTCTCCATCTTATGCAACTATACAGTGACTACACAGAGAGTATATCTAAAGTCTGCATATATAACAGTACGGGCACATCCCGGGTTCAGACACTCTTACCTCACAGTGCTGTTTTACAAGAAGCAGCAACAAAATGCATGGAGAGGGAATAAAAAAAAATACTAAAGGATTACAGCGGCTTGACTTTGATGACTCTGGGACATCTCATTACTGTACAAGTGCCACCTCCGCTGCAGGCCCCATGGATTGCAAATTACTTGCTCTAGTTTCTGGTTACACCCTCAGGGAGGAGGTCCACATCCTGTCTGTTCGGTTCACGAGCCAAGACCTATTAGAGTTTGTCTCCCCGGACTGGCTCCCCGGAAAGGGTGCGGGATGCTCACAGAAAAGCTGAGGGGTGGGGGCACAGTCGATAATACAGCGTTATCGAAACATTCACGAGGGCACGCGCCTAGTTTCACACTAGTTTCACGGCCAGCCCACCCCGGATACCACACGCCATCCTTCAGATGGTGACCCCGAGACCACTATCCGTGCTGTTCCCAAGCCAGCCAATCAGCTTTGGGAAACGCTGCAACCAATTTGCGCACAGCAAGCTCCCACAAACAGCAATGTGATAATGACCAGGTAATCTGTTTTTGTTATGTTGATTGAGGGATAAATATTGGCCAGGACACCAGGGAGAACTCCCCTGCTCTTCTTCAAAATAGTGGGGGCAGACGAGGCCTCAATTTAACGTCTCGTCTGAAAAACGGCACCTCCGACAGCGCAGTGCTTCCTCAGTACTGCCTGTCCGACAGTGCGGCGTTCCCTCAGTACTGCTGCTCCGACAGCGCAGTGCTCCCTCAGCACTGCCTCTCCACTTGACTGGATGAGTTGCAGCTCCAATAACACAAGAAGCTCGACACCATCCAGGACAAGCAGCCGCTTGATTTGCACCTCATCCACAACCTTCAACATTCACTCCCTCCACCACCGGCGCACTGTGGCTGCAGTGTGCACCATCTACAAGATGCACTGCAGCAACTCGCCAAGGCTTCTTCGGCAGCACCTCCCAAACCCACGACCTCTACCGCCTACAAGGACAAGGGCAGCAGGCGCATGGGAACACCACCACCTCCACGTTCCCCTCCGAGTCACACACCATCCCGACTTGGAAGTATATCGGCCATTCCTTCATCGTCACTGAGTCAAAATCCTGAAACTCCCTCCCTAACAGCACTGTTGGAGCGCCTTCACCACACGGACTGCAGCGGTTCAAGGCGGCGGCTCACCACCACCTTCTCAAGGGCAATTAGGAATGGGCAATAAATGCCGGCCTTGCCAGCGATGCCCACATCCCGTGAATTAACAAAAACCCTGTCCATGGTCACAGGGGAACAACAGGGTGGTGGCAGCAGTGCTGAGATATGGTTGTGGGGAAAATAAGTGTTTTGTATGTACCCATGTAATACTTGCCACCAGAGGGCGCGACTGTTGGGAGTCCTAATGGTCACCTGCACATACGTGCAAAGCCAGTATAAAAGGTTGGCTGCCATGTTGTTTCGGCATTTTGGAGTTGTAATAAAGTCTAAGGTCACACTAAGTTTAGCTCACAGTACTCAGTCTCATGGAGTTCTTCTATACACAACAATAAATGAATTGCAAATATTAATATCAATAATAATATTACTGACCATGTTCACAAGGCAACGTTCCTTCAGTCTAATAATACTGCAGTGTCCATCAGCAAAAAGCAAATGAATCGCCGCTCCTCCCTCCGACCCAATGGAGCACACGTTGCTTGGAACATCTGTTACTGAGAGACAAATGTCTCTCCATGGCCATGGGTGAATATTCAGACATGGTTCACCGAGCTAAGAGGATCGTACAGAATATCCTTTCTGATTGTTTTGACCTGTCAGGTTGAGTAACTCAGGCTCATGAAGATGTCTGTAATAAGCTGGAGAAATTCAAGCTCACCCATTCCTGGGTCATAGTTTCTTTGTTCAACCCAGACTCTCCAAATATTCCGGGGACCAGCTTAGATTTGTGGGTCTACATTTGTCAAAACAATTTTTTTTTTTTTTTAAATGCCAATTTTATCATTCTTTGACAATTGTGTTACTTGCTGCAAGTAAAAGCCAGACTCCTCCGACCACGAGCAAAACGTTTTCCCCATTTTTGGTCATTCTTTGTTGGTCTGGCTTGACGTAACTGCAGCCAAGACACTGCCTGTCGCCAGGCCATTGCAGACGACTTGTGCAACCTGCCACAGAGAGCAGTGAGAGACTGCCCCGGCACCACTCTCCACTCCTGTTGATTTTCACTTGGTTAGTTTAAACACGGGTAAGCTGTAATGCATTTGCTTCATGTGTTCTTTGCTTAAGAATTCATAGCAACACATTGCTGCCAAGAATGTGTTGGTTTATTAACAAAGGTTTAACAATCACACTGCACATTATCAGTTCATCCACCAGGCTCACAACTGCATACCTCATCGTGGATGACCTAGACCCAACTGACTGGGGTTTTATTGAGTCTTGTGAACATCACGTGACTGAGCATACTCACAGGTGCATACGAGCCTAGAAATGACCATCAGTGATGTCTTTGTATCATTTAAAAAATGTTTATGGGATGTGGGCATCGCTGGCAAGGTCAGCATTTATTGCCCATCCCTCGAGAAGGTGGTGGTGAGCCGCCTTCTTGAATACAACCGAGTGGCTCACTGCACCATTTCAGAGGGCAGTTAAGAGTCAACCACATTGCTGTGGGTCTGGAATCACATATCGGCCAGACCGGGTAAGGACGACAGATTTCCTTCCTTAAAGGACATTAGTGAACCAGATGGGTTTTTACGACAATCCGGTAGTTACATGGTCACCATTACTGACGCTAGCTTTTTAATTTATTTAACTGAATTTAAATTTCCCTGCTGCTGTGGTGGATTTAAACTCATGTCTCTGGATTATTTGTCCAGGTTTCTGGATTACTAGCCCAGTAACATAACCACTATGCGACGGTACCAAAGTGCTCTGCTCGCTATTTTAATGGAGGTGCTAATGCCGTTGTTAAAAGAGCAATTCGATACAAATGTGTTAGACATTCGTATGATAACATTGCCAAGTCATTTTGAGCCTGAGTCAGACAGGGTGAGGTAGCTGAATTAAAAGGGCAGTCTCTTCACAAAGAATTGCTGAGCAAACCGGTTTTGTATAGGCAGGATGTACAGCCTAACATCATTTATCAGACCATTCACTCCATTAAAAGGTGCTGCACAACAGCATATCCTGTTGCCCAGAATTCTTTAGGCCCCGGAGGCCTAAATGAGAGCGAGCAAATTGGTCTAACCCGAGGGCAGAGAAATAGACTACAAAATAACGATAACCTGTTCGGGGCTGGCAGGATGGGGCACGAAAGGAAGCAAAAGCACATGAAAGGAGTGAATTTGCCAATTGGGATTCATTCTCCTTTTAATAACCTGTACGGTTGCTACACACAGCCACAAATCAAAGTGTTGCCCACATGCGACGCTATTAATTTGCTCTGTGCCTTCAGTCGCTTAATGGATGATTTCAGCGACTGGACTCCCTTTCCTGAAACAGCTGTAATGGGGAGTGGGGGGGGGGGGGGGCGCGCGCGGAGGAAGGCAAAATGGTTTAGAAGCATGACCAAGCAGCCTGCCACCTGCAGCGAGAAGACTCATTGCTACGGTTACAAGCCAAGTAACCCATTCGGGCCTTGCCTTCAGCAAGAAGCCTGTGGCCCACAAAGCAAACATTATCCTTTTTGCTCATCCAGGGCCGATTCAGCTTTCTTTTGGGCCCTGCTATCAGAGGCCCTTTCCCAGTCTGTCTGAAGCCTCCGCTAAGGACACTGTCATATTAAAGAGCAATCGCTTTAATAGAAGGCTTTCACTGGCGCAAAGAATGCTGGGAACGCCCTGCCTCCACAGCCTCCAATCATTAAAAGCAAAGGAAACTGCGAAGATTTGCCAGCACAGTAAAGGTGTGGAATGTGGTCCTCAGAACGTGGATAGGATATCACAGGAGACGTCAGCTGAATGTGAAGAGAATTGGTAACCTTGGCTATCAGCAGGGCCCCCCCCCTTCCAAAAAACATAAGTTGTAAAATCATTAACATTTTTGTCAAGTGCGGGAGAATGTTATAAGAACATAAGAAATAGGAGCAGGGGGCGGCCATTTGGCCCCTCGAGCCTGCTCCACCATTTAATAAGATCACGGCTGATCTGATCATGGACTCAGCTCTACTTCCCTGCCTGCTCCCCATAACCCTTTACTCCCTTATCGCTCAAAAATCTGTCTATCTCCGCCTTAAATATATTCAATGACCCAGCCTCCACAGCTCTCTGGGGCAGTGAATTCCACAGATTTACAACCCTCAGAGAGAAGAAATTCCTCCTCATCTCAGTTTTAAATGGGCGACCCCTTATTCTGAGACTGTGTCCCCTAGTTTTATTTTCCTCTATGAGTGGAAATATCCTCTCTGCATCCACCTTGTCGAGCCCCCTCATTATCTTATATGTTTCAACAAGATCACCTCTCATTTTTCTGAACTCCAATGAGTATAGGCCCAACCTACCTACATAAGTCAACCTAGTGAACCTTCTCTGAACTGCCTCCAATGCGAGTATATCCATCCTTAAATACGGAGACCAAAACTGTACGCAGTACTCCAGGTGTGGCCTCACCAATACCCTGTACAGTTGTAGCAGGACTTCTCTGCTTTTATACTCTATCTCCCTTGCAATAAAGGTCAACATTCCATTTGCCTTCCTGATTACTTGCTGTACCTGCATACTAACTTTTTGTGTTTCATGCACAAGGACCCCCCAGGTCTCTCTGTACTGCAGCACTTTGTAATTTTTCTCCATTTAAATTATAATTTGCTTTTCTATTTTTTCTGCCAAAGTGGATAACCTCACATTTTCCCACATTATACTCCATCAGCCAAATTTTGCTGTCTATATCCCTTAGGCTGTCTATATCCCTTTACAGATTTTCTGTGTCCTCCTCACAATTTACTTTCCCAGCCATCTTTGTACCATCAGCAAACTTGCCCACATTACACTCGGTCCCTTCATCCAAGTCATTAATATAGATTGTAAATAGTTGAGGACCCAGCACCGATCCTTGCGGCACCCCACTAGTCACTGTTTGCCAACCGGAAAATGACCCATTTATCCCGACTCTCTATTTTCTGTTAGTTAACCAATCCTCTATCCATGCTAATATATTACCCCCAATCCCGTGAACTTTTATTTTGTGCATTAACCCTTTATGTGGCACCTTATCGAATACCTTCTGGAAATCCAAATACACCAAGGTGAAGGTGAAGATTCAGAAGATGCTGGGAGGAGAAGTCAAATCAGCTGCAATTTCAGGGGCAGCTTTTCAAGAAAAGAACTTGCATTTCTATAGCGCCTTTCACAACCTCAGGATGTCCCAAAGCATTTTACAACCAACGAAGTACTTTTGAAGTGTAGTCACTATTGTCATGTAGAAAACAGGCAGCCAATTCACGCACAGCAAGCTCCAACAAACAGCAATGTGATAATGACCAGATAATCTGTTTTTAGGTGTTGGTTGAGGGATAGATATTGGCCCAGGACACCGGAGAAAACTCCCCTGCTCGTCTTCGAAATAATGACATGGGAGCTTTTACATCCACCTGAGAGCACAGACGGATCCTGGGTTTAACGTCTCGTCAGAAACACGGCACCTCCAATAGTGCAGTGCTCCCTCAGTACTGCCCCTCCGACAGTGCGGCGCTCCCTCAGTACTGCCGCTCCGACAGTGCGGTGCTCCCTCAGTACTGCCCCTCCGACAGTGCGGTGCTCCCTCAGTACTGCCCCTCCGACAGTGCGGCACTCCCTCAGTACTGCCCCTCCGACAGTGCGGCACTCCCTCAGTACTGCCCCTCCGACAGTGCAGGGCTCCCTCAGTACTGCCCCTCCGACAGTGCGGCGCTCCCTCAGTACTGCCCCTCCGACAGTGCGGCGCTCCCTCAGTACTGCCCCTCCGACAGTGCGGCGCTCACTCAGTACTGCCCCTCCGACAGTGCGGCGCTCACTCAGTACTGCCCCTCCGACAGTGCGGCGCTACCCCAGTACTGTCCCTCCGACAGTGCGGCGCTCCCTCAGTACTGCCCCTCCGGCAGTGCGGCGCTCCCTCAGTACTGCTCTGGGAGTGTCAGTCTAGATTATGTGCTCAAGTCTCTGCAGCGGAACTTGAACCCACAACCTCCTGGCACGGAGCCAAGGCTGATACCTACTCCAGAAGCTCTGGATCTTCACAAACTCATTTATTCAGTGTGATTTTTTTTTTTAAAGCCATCAGAAAATGAAGTCATGGGACACGTGTGGTACAAAGTGTGAGTGATAGTTCAGAAACCAAGGCCATATCTTCAGTGGAGAAATCAATTTATTCAGTGGTGCTTCACTTGACTGTCTAGATTCATTCAGCTCCCTTGCACTGTCAGCCTCAATAACTCTTTCAAGCTGGGTGCCTCAAAGAGGTTGCTGGCAGCAATTGTTCAAATCAGGTTCTTCAACAGAAGTCAATAGAAAGACAGAAGTAGACGGACAGCATTTTTACACCGGTGCTGGTTTGGTTCAGATTGTGAGAGAGCGACGTTTGAGCGCAAGCTCCCCACATCGATACCGAGAGCCAGCTCCCGATGGTGGAGTTGTGGGCCCAGGTTATTTTGTGGGTGTATAAGCATCGGGATCAGGTTGCGGCAGTGCGAACATATGAAGGTAGGTTGAGTGGGTTGGGCCGATACACATTGGAATTCAGAAGAATGAGAGGTGATCTTGTCGAAACATCTAAGATAATGAGGGGGCTCGACAAGGTGGATGCAGAGAGGATATTTCCACTCATAGGGGAAACTAAAACTAGGGGACATAGTCTTAGAATAAGGGGCTGCCCATTTAAAACTGAGATGAGGAGGAAT
The DNA here is from genome assembly GCF_044704955.1 of Pristiophorus japonicus. NCBI lineage: Eukaryota > Metazoa > Chordata > Chondrichthyes > Pristiophoridae > Pristiophorus > Pristiophorus japonicus. The sequence goes on from NC_092010.1 coordinate 37,430,516, forward strand.
TTCTTCTCTCAGAGGGTTGTAAATCTGTGGAATTCTCTGCCCCAGAGAGCTCTGGAGGCTGGGTCATTGAATATATTTAAGGCAGAGATAGACAGATTTTTGAGCGATCAGGGAATAAAGGGTTATGGGGAGCGGGCAGGGAAGTGGAGCTGAGTCCATGATCAGATCAGTCATGCTCTTACTGAATGGTGGAGCAGGCTCGAGGGGCCAAATGGCCTACTCCTGCTCCTATTTCTTATATTTTTAGAAGATGAGAATCAGCCATTTTCCCACAGCCCTAACAAAGTAAACAAGTGTCAGTGTAAAAACACCTTCATAAGAGCATAGGAATTAGGAGCAGGAGTCGGCCATTCTGCCCCTGCTCCGCCATTCAATGAGATCACGGCTGATCTTCGACCTCAACTCCACTTTCCTGCACTGTCCCCATCCCTCGATTCCCTTAATATCAAAAAATCTATCGATCTCAGCCCTTGAATATACTCAAAGCCTCAGCCTCCACAGCCGTCTGGGGCAGAGAATTCCAAAGATTCATCCCCTCTGAGTGAAGAAATTCCTCCTCATCTCAGTCCTAAATGGCCGACCCCTTATTCTGAGACAGTGACCCCTGATTCTAGATGTTAGGGTCTGAGGTAACACCAGCCTTAGAATAAATTGTCCTGCTGATATGGCACAATCACTAAAAAAACAGGTGATCTGGTCATTATCCCATTGCTGTTTGTGGGAGCTTGCTGTGTGCCAATTGGCTGCCGCCTTTCCTGCATTGCAACACTTCAATAAAAGTGCTTCATTGGCTGTGAAGAGGTTTGGGACGTCCTGAGGTCATGAAAGGCGCTGTAGAAATGAGAGTCTTTCTTTTACCGCTATTAATACACCTTTTCGGTCACAATGCAAATAACTATCGCAAGACACAGACACGCACCACCTTCAACCAATGTTCCCCCAAGGTGCCTGTCCGCACACCAGTCGGGGGGGGGCCCCGCGCAGGCTGCACGGCCCCGCGCCAATCGGGGGGGCCCACGCAGGCCGCGCGCCAATCGGGGGGGCCCACGCAGGCCGCGCGCCAGCTGCCGCTGGTGGAGATACAATGCAGCAAATTTAAAGGGCCCACGCAGGGAAAAGAATTTAGAGGGAACATTGTCTCCAACCCCTTCATAATATCTGTGGCGCCACCGACAGTTTCAACGCCCCAAGCGGTAGGCAGAGCACTGAAGCAAGCGTTCCACACTTCTCTTCGGGCGCTAGTGTGGAAAGGCAGGGCGCTAACGCAGGAAGGCCAATAAAGTTCGGGCGTGCTAATACCCACATCCTGGCGCATCAAGGGCAGCTTACCTGGAGCTCCTGTAACTCATCAGAAAAATGCAAGGGAGCAAAATTTCACACCAGCAGCACGGCACGGCAGCAGAGGAAGTGACAGCAGTGGAAACAATGTTGAAAGATGTCTCTGAATCTTACCTGGCAAATACTCATCCATTTAAATAGCCCAGGGAGCGACTCCGGCAGGTCCGAGTGCCTGCTTTTTCTGGCGCGATTAGTGCCGGGCGGTAAGTGAGGCGAACCAACTGAAGGTCACGTCCGGGGTGCTGATGGTGGGTGGAGGGCGGGCGCTGCACACTCACCGACGTCACGCTCTGGGTGTCGCTGCAGGGCGAGGCGCCAAGTGTTATCGCCGCCGCTAGAACGCAACTGAAGTTCCCGGGCGACGTTAAATTCACTGCACGCAGCCGGTAAGCCATTAGTGACCCTTTAGCACCCCACCCGGGCGCTATACCACCCCACCCGGGCACTATACCGCCCCACCCGGGCACTATACCACCCGGGCTCTATACCGCCCCACCCGGGCTCTATACCGCCCCACCCGGGCTCTATACCGCCCCACCCGGGCGCTATACCACCCCACCCGGGCTCTATACCGCCCCACCCGGGCTCTATACCGCCCCACCCGGGCGCTATACCACCCCACCCGGGCTCTATACCGCCCCACCCGGGCTCTATACCGCCCCACCCGGGCTCTATACCACCCCACCCGGGCTCTATACCGCCCCACCCGGGCGCTATACCACCCCACCCGGGCTCTATACCACCCCACCCGGGCTCTATACCGCCCCACCCGGGCGCTATACCACCCGGGCTCTATACCACCCCACCCGGGCACTATACCGCCCCACCCGGGCACTATACCACCCGGGCTCTATACCACCCCACCCGGGCACTATACTGCCCCACCCGGGCACTATACCGCCCCACCCAGGCACTATACTGCCCCACCCGGGCACTATACTGCCCCACCCGGGCACTATACCGCCCCACCCAGGCACTATACTGCCCCACCCGGGCACTATACCGCCCCACCCAGGCACTATACCGCCCCACCCAGGCACTATACTGCCCCACCCGGGCACTATACCACCCGGGCTCTATACCGCCCCACCCAGGCACTATACCACCCGGGCTCTATACCGCCCCACCCAGGCACTATACCACCCGGGCTCTATACCACCCCACCCAGGCACTATACCACCCGGGCGCTATACCGCCCCACCCAGGCACTATACTGCCCCACCCGGGCTCTATACCGCCCCACCCAGGCACTATACTGCCCCACCCGGGCTCTATACCGCCCCACCCAGGCACTATACTGCCCCACCCGGGCGCTATACCGCCCCACCCAGGCACTATACCGCCCCACCCAGGCACTATACCGCCCGGGCTCTATACCGCCCCACCCAGGCACTATACCGCCCGGGCTCTATACCGCCCCACCCAGGCACTATACCACCCGGGCTCTATACCGCCCCACCCAGGCACTAGACCACCCGGGCTCTATACCGCCCCACCCGGGCTCTATACCGCCCCACCCAGGCACTATACCACCCGGGCGCTATACCGCCCCACCCAGGCACTATACTGCCCCACCCGGGCTCTATACCGCCGCACCCAGGCACTATACTGCCCCACCCAGGCACTATACTGCCCCACCCAGGCACTATACTGCCCCACCCAGGCACTATACCACCCGGGCTCTATACCGCCCCACCCGGGCTCTATACTGCCCCACCCAGGCACTATACCACCCAGGCACTATACTGCCCCACCCGGGCTCTATACCGCCCCACCCAGGCACTATACCGCCCCACCCAGGCACTATACTGCCCCACCCAGGCACTATACTGCCCCACCCAGGCACTATACCACCCAGGCTCTATACCGCCCCACCCAGGCACTATACCGCCCCACCCAGGCACTATACTGCCCCACCCGGGCACTATACTGCCCCACCCAGGCACTATACCACCCGGGCACTATACCGCCCCGCCCAGGCACTATACCACCTGGGCACTATACCGCCCCACCCAGGCACTATACCACCCGGGCTCTATACCGCCCCACCCAGGCACTATACCGTCCCACCCGGGCACTATACCACCCCACCCGGGCGCTATACCACCCCACCCGGGCACTATACCGCCCCACCCGGGCTCTATACCGCCCCACCCGGGCACTATACTGCCCCACCCGGGCTCTATACCGCCCCACCCGGGCACTATACTGCCCCACCCGGGCTCTATACCACCCCACCCGGGCACTATACCACCCCACCCGGGCGCTATACCACCCCACCCGGGCACTATACCGCCCCACCCGGGCTCTATACCGCCCCACCCAGGCACTATACTGCCCCACCCGGGCACTATACCGCCCCACCCAGGCACTATACTGCCCCACCCGGGCACTATACCGCCCCACCCAGGCACTATACCGCCCCACCCAGGCACTATACTGCCCCACCCGGGCACTATACCACCCGGGCTCTATACCGCCCCACCCAGGCACTATACCACCCGGGCTCTATACCGCCCCACCCAGGCACTATACCACCCGGGCTCTATACCACCCCACCCAGGCACTATACCACCCGGGCGCTATACCGCCCCACCCAGGCACTATACTGCCCCACCCGGGCTCTATACCGCCCCACCCAGGCACTATACTGCCCCACCCGGGCTCTATACCGCCCCACCCAGGCACTATACTGCCCCACCCGGGCGCTATACCGCCCCACCCAGGCACTATACCGCCCCACCCAGGCACTATACCGCCCGGGCTCTATACCGCCCCACCCAGGCACTATACCGCCCGGGCTCTATACCGCCCCACCCAGGCACTATACCACCCGGGCTCTATACCGCCCCACCCAGGCACTAGACCACCCGGGCTCTATACCGCCCCACCCGGGCTCTATACCGCCCCACCCAGGCACTATACCACCCGGGCGCTATACCGCCCCACCCAGGCACTATACTGCCCCACCCGGGCTCTATACCGCCGCACCCAGGCACTATACTGCCCCACCCAGGCACTATACTGCCCCACCCAGGCACTATACTGCCCCACCCAGGCACTATACCACCCGGGCTCTATACCGCCCCACCCGGGCTCTATACTGCCCCACCCAGGCACTATACCACCCAGGCACTATACTGCCCCACCCGGGCTCTATACCGCCCCACCCAGGCACTATACCGCCCCACCCAGGCACTATACTGCCCCACCCAGGCACTATACTGCCCCACCCAGGCACTATACCACCCAGGCTCTATACCGCCCCACCCAGGCACTATACCGCCCCACCCAGGCACTATACTGCCCCACCCGGGCACTATACTGCCCCACCCAGGCACTATACCACCCGGGCACTATACCGCCCCGCCCAGGCACTATACCACCTGGGCACTATACCGCCCCACCCAGGCACTATACCACCCGGGCTCTATACCGCCCCACCCAGGCACTATACCGTCCCACCCGGGCACTATACCACCCCACCCGGGCGCTATACCACCCCACCCGGGCACTATACCGCCCCACCCGGGCTCTATACCGCCCCACCCGGGCACTATACTGCCCCACCCGGGCTCTATACCGCCCCACCCGGGCACTATACTGCCCCACCCGGGCTCTATACCACCCCACCCGGGCACTATACCACCCCACCCGGGCGCTATACCACCCCACCCGGGCACTATACCGCCCCACCCGGGCTCTATACCGCCCCACCCAGGCACTATACCACCCGGGCTCTATACTGCCCCACCCAGGCTCTATACCGCCCCACCCGGGCACTATACCACCCGGGCACTATACCGCCCCACCCGGGCACTATACCACCCCACCCGGGCACTATACTGCCCCACCCGGGCTCTATACCGCCCCACCCGGGCACTATACCGCCCCACCCGGGCTCTATACCACCCCACCCAGGCACTATACCGCCCCACCCGGGCTCTATACCACCCCACCCGGGCACTATACCGCCCCACCCGGGCTCTATACCACCCCACCCAGGCACTATACCGCCCCACCCGGGCTCTATACCGCCCCACCCGGGCTCTATACCACCCCACCCAGGCACTATACCGCCCCACCCGGGCACTATACTGCCCCACCCGGGCTCTATACCGCCCCACCCGGGCTCTATACCGCCCCACCCGGGCACTATACCACCCCACCCGGGCTCTATACCACCCCACCCAGGCACTATACCGCCCCACCCGGGCACTATACTGCCCCACCCGGGCTCTATACCGCCCCACCCGGGCACTATACTGCCCCACCCGGGCTCTATACCGCCCCACCCAGGCACTATACCACCCGGGCACTATACCGCCCCACCCGGGCACTATACCGCCCCACCCGGGCTCTATACCGCCCCACCCGGGCACTATACCGCCCCACCCGGGCTCTATACCGCCCCACCCAGGCACTATACCGTCCCACCCGGGCGCTATACCGCCCCACCCGGGCACTATACCACCCCACCCGGGCACTATACCACCCCACCCGGGCACTATACCACCCCACCCGGGCACTATACCACCCCACCCGGGCTCTATACCGCCCCACCCAGGCACTATACCGCCCCACCCAGGCACTATACCACCCCACCCAGGCACTATACCGCCCCATCCGGGCACTATACTGCCCCACCCGGGCTCTATACCGCCCCACCCGGGCTCTATACCGCCCCACCCGGGCACTATACCACCCCACCCGGGCTCTATACCACCCCACCCAGGCACTATACCGCCCCACCCGGGCACTATACTGCCCCACCCGGGCTCTATACCGCCCCACCCGGGCACTATACTGCCCCACCCGGGCTCTATACCGCCCCACCCAGGCACTATACCACCCGGGCACTATACCGCCCCACCCGGGCACTATACCGCCCCACCCGGGCACTATACCGCCCCACCCGGGCACTATACCGCCCCATCCGGGCTCTATACCGCCCCACCCAGGCACTATACCGTCCCACCCGGGCGCTATACCGCCCCACCCGGGCACTATACCACCCCACCCGGGCACTATACCACCCCACCCGGGCACTATACCACCCCACCCGGGCACTATACCACCCCACCCGGGCACTATACCACCCCACCCGGGCACTATACCGCCCCACCCAGGCACTATACCGCCCCACCCGGGCACTATACCACCCCACCCGGGCTCTATACCACCCCACCCGGGCACTATACCACCCCACCTGGGCGCTAAAGGGTGGCGCTAACCAGCTGAATTTCTAACCCATATGATCTTAAAAGTTTAAATCACCGACCATCCCAAAGCGAAAAAGCATCAGATTTTAGCAGATAAACAAAGTGTCAGACAAATAAGTCCGGGACGACCTAGTGTTAGGGCCTGGGTTGAAAATTCATTTTAAGGCGTTAATAATTCATGGAGCACTGTGAGCAGTTCTGGGCCCCACACTGTAGGGGGGATATATTGGCCTTGGAGGGAGTGCAGCCTAGGTTTACCAGAATGATACCCGGACTTCAAGAGTTAAGTTACGAGGAGAGATTACACAAACTAGGGTTGTATTTCCTGGAATGTCGAAGTTTAAGGGGTGATCTGATCGAGGTTTTCAGGATATTTCGGGGAACAGATAGGACAGAGAGAGAGAAGCTATTCCCGCTGGTTGGGGAGTCTAGGACTAGGGGCATAGTCTAAACATTAGAGCCTGACCTTTCAGGAGTGAATTAGGAAACATTTCTACACACAAAGGATGGCAGAAGTTTGGAACTCTCTTCCGCAAACGGCAATTAATGATAGATCAGTTGTTCATTTTAAATCGGCGATTGATAGATTTCTGTTAACCAAAGGGTATTGAGTTAGGCCACAGATCGCGTGCATGTGCGCGCGGCAATTGTCACCTTGAGGGGTTTTGTAAATCGATTACCATAATGTGATTGGATGCTTTCATCACAGCTACCACAAGCATTTCAGATGCAAAAGAGAACAGTCAAATTAATTGGCTGCCGCGTTTCCCACATTACAACAGTGACTACACTCCAAAAGTGCTTCATCGGCTGTAAAGCACTTTTGAGACGTCCGGTGGTCATGAAAGACACTAAATAAATCCAAGTCTTTCTTTCTTTTCATTTTCCTGGCAGCTTTTCTTTCACTGAAGAACAATGGGAGCGCAATAGGGCAGCAGAGAGCAAGCAGCGTGAAAATGCACTGCAGTCTCGGGATTTCACGGTCAGTGGAGAGCGCAAGTGGGCGTGTTGCACTGGGCACACGCCACCAATATACAAATTGCAGACCCCGTGCTCCACAATGCAAATCTCTGGCTCGAGGCAGACAGAGCCAAGCCAGTTTTACCATCACTCCTCCTGCTGGGGCTGGTGGGCCGTCCAATCAGTCCCTGCTGTACGGTGCAAATGTTTGCTTCCCTATTGTTCATAAAGAGGGTATTGGATGTCACTTTAAATACGTCTATTTGCAAGTTTGTTAATGCTGTGTTGTGCCAGCTGTCCGGCTTACAAATCAACATTCCACTTTGAGAAAGGGCTGTTTGAAACTGTCCAACATGACAACCTGGCTCCAAATCTTTCTCTCCGAAACCCGTCTCTCATGATGTGGAAATATCCATTATGAAGATTTGCAATGAATTTTCAGCAGCAATAAAACAAATGTAGGAACTGAAATCATGGTACTGAGGGAGCGCCGCGCTGTCGGAGGGGCAGTGCTGAGGGAGTGCTGCACTGTCGGAGGGGCCGTCTTTCAGATGAGACGTTAAACCGAGGCCCCGTCTGCTCTCAGATGGACATAAAAGATCCCATGGCACTATTTCGAAGAAAAGCAGGGGAGTTATCCCCTGTGTCCTGGCCAATATTTATCCCTCAATCAACATCACAAAACAGATAGATTATCTGGGTCATTATCACATTGCTGTTTGTGGGAGCTTGCCGTGTGCAAATTGGCTGCTGCGTTTCCCACATTACAACAGTGACTGCACTCCAAAAGTACTTCATTGGCTGTAAAGCGCTTTTGGGACATCCGGTGGTCGTAAAGGCGCTGTAGAAATGCAAGTCTTTCTTTCTTTCTTTCTTTCAAGCTGTTTTTGTGCACCGAGACAGGAAGACAATGACAGTTGCCTCATTTTTGGTTTGGATCAGTTCCAAGCCAAGATCGCCACATGCCAGTGTCCTTTACAGCCGTTTACGATACACTATCTTGAAGTTCACAGGGTTTCCTTCTCCCCCAGGATATGAAGGACATTTCCTCGGGTGTCAGTGATCCGCTGTGACCCGGTTTCCCAATCCCGGCCCTTCCAACTCGCTACCGTTGAGGGAGACACTCTCATTTCTCAATCACACACCCCTTTTTTAACTCCCGTGAAGCACCTTGCGACGTTTCGCTGCATTAAAGGGGCTATACCGTGTCAGCTGTGGCTCAATGGGCAGCACTCGCCTCGGAGTCAGAGGGTTGTGGGTTCAAGTCCCACTCCAGGAACTTGAGCACAAAAATCTAGGCTGACACTCCAGTGCAGTGCTGAGGGAGTGCCGCACTGTCGGAGGTGCCATCTTTCGGATGAGACATTAAACCGAGGCCCGTCTGCTCTCTCAGGTGGACGTAAAAGGTCCCATGGCACTATTTGGAAGAAGAGCAGGAGAGTTATCCCCGGTGTTCTGGCCAATATTTATCCCTCAATCAACATCACAAAAAAACAGATTATCTGGTCATTATCACATTGCTGTTTGTGGGAGCTTGCTGTGCGCAAATTAGCTGCCGCGTTTCCTACATTACAACAGTGACTACACTCCAAAAGCACTTCATTGGCTGTAAAGCGCTTTGAGATGTCCGGTGGTCGTGAAAGGCACTATATAAATGCAAGTCTTTCTTTCTATATAAATACAAGTTGTTGTTTAAACATGCTTGAATTTATCTCCATTTGTTTATAATTTTTGTATCAAAGCAGAATAAGTGAGAATTCAAAGTGTCTGGGGCCCACATCGGGGCTTCAGCACCTGGCAGAATGGTCACCCTTGATCTGCGAGTAGGCAAAACATAAGAAATAGGAGCAGGAGTAGGCCATTCGGCCCCTTGAGCTTGCTCCGCCATGCAATAAGATCATGGCTGCTCTGGGACTTGGCGCTTAGCATGTCCAACCAGTCTTTGCTGCTCTGCATTGGTTGGACATACTAAGCACCCAGTCCAAGACTCCTAGATCTTTTTCAACTTCATCCTTGGCGATTTCAGCATCATTTGTGGTGTGTGTGTACCACCTATTTTAACTTCCTATCTGCAGTATCGTCTGTGTTAAATTTCATTTACCATTCTGCCCACTCTCAGATGAAGGATGACCATTACGCCGGGTGCTGAAGGCCCGATGTGGGCCCCAGACGCTTTGAATTTGCACTTATTTTGTTGTTGTCGTTGTTATCTATGTGGTACCTTTGCCACAGTAAAACCTCCCGAGGCACTTCACAGGAACAATTATCAAACAAAATTTGACACCGAGCCACATAACAACAACAACAACACCATCATAGGCAGTCCCTCGGAATCGAGGAAGACTTGCTTCCACTCTAAAAGTGAGTTCTCAGGTGGCTGAACAGTCCAATACGAGAACCACAGTCCCTGTCACAGGTGGGACAGATAGTGGTTGAGGGAAGGGGAGGGTGGGACTGGTTTGCCGCACGCTCCTTCCGCTGCCTGCGCTTGGTTTCTGCACGCTCTCGGTGATGAGACTCGAGGTGCTCAGCGCCCTCCCGGATGCACTTCCTTCACTTAGGGCGGACTGGTCTTTGGGCCCAGGGACTCCCAGGTGTCGGTGGGGATGTCGCACTTTATCAGGGAGGCTTTGACATCAACGTGCATTTATATAGCACCTTTAACGTAGTGAAACGTCCCAAGTCGCTTCACAGGAGTATCGAGAGAAAAAAATTTGCCAACGAGCCACATAAGTAGAAATTAGCGCAAGGCTTGGTCAAAGAGGTCGGCTTTAAGGAGCGTCTTGAAGGAGGAAAGAGAGGAGGAGGGGTTTAGGGAGGGAGTTCCAGAGCTTGGGGCCCAGGCAACAGAAGGCACGGCCACCGATGGTTGAGCGATTATAATCAGGGATGATCGAGAGGGCAGAATTAGAGGAGTGCAGAGATTACAGAGATAGGGAGGGGCGAGGCCATGGAGAGATTTGATAATGAGGAGCTATTAGGGCAGGGCCTGATAAAAGGCAAGTTTTAAGGAGCATCGTAAAAGGAGGAGAGAGGATTAAGCGAGGGAATTAGGACTAGAAAAACAAAGGTTCGTGGTTACAGTGTGTCAATTATCCTCAGAATAAAATTAGGGCGGATTATTGGGCAGTAAACGCCTACAATGGGAAAATAATTGAACCTTTCAATAAGATAGTTCCATTTAATTGAAACCAGACAATTTTCAATTAAATTGTCTATGTGTTTAAGCTATGAGGCATATTCTCCCTCGTAATATGGTTGTGGTTTTATGAGGGCCTGTATTTTTTATGGTTATAGTACTCAAGGCTCCCATTTCACTTGTTAAGTGGTAAGTGCACAGATAGAAATTTTTATTGTAATAGCCGATCCCCTGGGACACACATCCTCCCTCACTAGTCAATCTTTATAAAGGACCGATCAAAACCCATAAATCATCAAAACCCCCATCACGGCAAACACTGGACCGGGTAGTCCGATCACTGCTTACAGAGGGACAGGTGTATTCGAAGGCTGATGCAGTGTGGAACACACAGGTTCTGATGGTACAAAACATGGTGTGTGCACATTTCAGCAATTCCAAGGTGGTGTTTAATCCTTGAACGCACAGTCATTTTGTTTATTTATTCGTGTCAGCCATGACTTTCGCCTCTGAGTCAGAAGGTCATGGGTTCAAGTCCCACTCCAGAGACTTGAGCATAGAAATCCAGAGACTTGAGCACAGACACTCAGTGCGGCGCTCCCTCAGCACTGCACTGGTCTTAGGGGCAGTACTGAAGGAGCGCCGCACTGTCGGAGGGGCGGTACTGAGGGAGCGCCGCACTGTCGGAGGGGCGGTACTGAGGGAGCGCCGCACTGTCGGAGGGGCGGTACTGAGGGAGCGCCGCACTGTCGGAGGGGCGGTACTGAGGGAGCGCCGCACTGTCGGAGGGGCGGTACTGAGGGAGCGCCGCACTGTCGGAGGGGCGGTACTGAGGGAGCGCCGCACTGTCGGAGGGGCGGTACTGAGGGAGCGCCGCACTGTCGGAGGGGCGGTACTGAGGGAGCGCCGCACTGTCGGAGGGGCAGTACTGAGGGAGCGCCGCACTGTCAGAGGGGCGGTACTGAGGGAGCGCCGCACTGTCGGAGGGGCAGTACTGAGGGAGAGCCGCACTGTCGGAGGGGCAGTACTGAGGGAGCGCCGCACTGTCGGAGGGGCAGTACTGAGGGAGCGCCGCACTGTCGGAGGGGTGGTACTGAGGGAGTGCTGCACTGTCGGAGGGGCGGTACTGAGGGAGTGCTGCACTGTCGGAGAGGCGGTACTGAGGGAGCGCTGCACTGTCGGAGAGGCAGTACTGAGGGAGCGCTGCACTGTCGGAGAGGCGGTACTGAGGGAGCGCTGGACTGTCGGAGGGGCGTCTTTCAGATGAGATGTTAAACCGAGGCTCCGCCTGTTCTCTCAGGTGGACGTAAACGATCCCATGGCCACTATTTGACAAAGAGCAGGTGAGTTATCCCCTGTGTTCTAGGCCCAATATTTATCCCTCAATCAACATCATTAAAACAGATTATCTGGTCATTATCACATTGCTGTTTGTGGGAGCTTGCTGTGTGCAAATTGGCTGCCGTGTGTCCACACTTCAAAAAGTACTTCATTGGCTGTAAAGCGCTTTGGGACATCTGGTGGTCGTGAAAGGCGCTATAGAAATGCCAAGTCTTTCTTTCTATTTCTCCCTCCTCTCCTGAAGGTGCTGACCCATGCTGGAGTTTGGCTCCACGTACCAGCGGCCTTTTGGAACCTTGTCCAAATGCAGAAAATACGCAAGTAGTTGCCCAGGTCAAGAGCCGCAGCACTCGGTCACCATCTTATGGAACGGCTGTTGCTGCAAACATTGATGATTTTTGGTTCAATTTGACAACCTGATTCGCTGCCACCAAGAATAGTGTCATGTATTTGCTTCATGGGCTCTTTGCTTAAGAATTCATAGCAACACATTGCTATCGAGAACTAGTTGGTTTATTAACAAAGGTTTAACAATCACACGACACATTACCGGTTCATCCACCAGGCTCACAGCCACCTGCCCCATCGTGGATCCCCCGAACCCAACTGGCTGGGGTTTTATTGAGTCTTGTGAACATCACGTGACTGGCTAAGCCCCTCCCAACTCAACAGCTCTACAAACCTGTGAGCATTCTCACAGGGGCGTACATTTAAAATAGCAATTTAAAAAAAATCAATTCTAATGATCAAATGTGTCGTAGCTCCCTCCCCCAATGCAAATTTGGGTGGGTGGGGGTGGGAGAAGGGGGAGGTTTCAAAGAAAACATGAACCTTTCGGGTTCATTATCTTCAGCCACATCTGGCTTTTTACGTCAATAAACAAGCAATGTGCCAGCTCCAAAGGAAGTCAATAGACGGCATGAAGAGAGAACCAGAAGATGGCGGTTCCGTGATGTTATCAGCACCTCAAGTCATGCAAGGCTTGGCACAGCTAAAACCTCAACTGTGCAACGCAATCACCGAGAGGAACATTCGCAGAGCTCGGACTGATCTGCAGATACATCCCCCAGCAGCCACCAGTCCTGCCCATGTTCAGGCTCGCAGCAAACCCACCACAAATCCGACAGGCTAACCACCACACTGCTCTTTGCTGAATCGCATGTCACGGCATCAGCCACGGTGCCAATGTATACCAGCTTTTTTTTTTAAATAGTTAAGAGTCAGAGGCTTCTGCCAGTGGTTCCTGTGATTGAGCCCGTTAGCACACCGCCCCCCCCACCTATTTAAAGTTAACTAATCCCCCCGGCCCCAGTGGACACATGGGACAGGCTCCTAATAAAAGCAGTTGGGGGCTGCAGAGGAGACTGCATTGTATACACTTTTGGTCTCCTTACCCAAAAAAGGACATACTTGCCATCGAGGGAGTGCAATGAAGGTTCACCAGACTGATTCATGGGATGCGGGGGTGGGGGGATTGTCCTATGAGGAGAGATTGAGTAGTTTGGACCTTATATTCCCTAGAGTTTAGAAGAATGAGATTTCATTGAAACATATAAAATTCTTACAGGGCTCGATAGGGTAGACGCGGGGAGGATGTTTCCCCTGGGCTGGGGAGTCTAGAACCAGGGGGTCATAGTCTCAGAATAAGGGGTCGGCCATTGAGGACTGAGATGAGGAGAAACTTCTTCACTCAGAGGGTGGCGAATCTTTGGAATTCTCTGCCCCAGAGGGCTGTGGATGCTCAGTTGTTGAGTCTATTCAAGGCTGAGATCGATAGATTTTTGGGCACTAAGGGAGTCGAGGGATATGGGGATAGTGCAGGAAAGTGGAGTTGAGGTAGAAGATCAGCCATGATCTTATTGAAAGGCGGAGCAGGTTCGGGGGGGCTGAATGGCCAACTCCTGCTCCTATTTGCTATCTTTTTATGACACCGAGGTTCACGGGCCGCTGGGCAATTTCCCGCCCATTGACATATTTACAGGAATATTTCGAAACAGGCTATTCCAGAAATTAACAAAAAAAAACAGAAAATGCTGGAAACATGCAGCAGGTTCTGAAGAAGGAATTTCCCAAGCATGGCGGTCGGGCCTCTTCGGGGACTGGGCCTGTCCAGTAGAGAGGCGGCCGCAGAATAAGAGAAGCAGGAATTGTACATTCAAACCTCAGCAAAACCACCGAGGAGTGAGACCGCACGAGTATTTGGGAACTCACAACCCCACTTGTGAAAATGTGACTTGTCTTTGGTAGGGGCCTTGCAGGCACTTGTTAGGCGAACCGCACACTGTTGGGAGGGTCCTACAGAGTCAGCCTGAGGCCTACTATAGAAAAGTTTCCTAAAAACACATTATAATCAGTCAAGTGCTGAAAATAAAAAGGAGCAACACATGTTTTACGCGTGTTTGAAGCAAAATGAAGACAAAACACGTATCGTCAAACAAACTGCAATATAGAAAATAGTGGGATTGTTCCTAGTTTCCTCTGGATGGGCACTAATCAGCTGTTCATCACTTTGCCTCCTCCTCTTCCTCCAGTGAGCCTGGGCTACAACAAACAGCCTGGCTAGCCAGTCACCCACCCGAGACAAGGAAGCTGCAGTGATGGGCAGCACCCAGGATCCGAATCAAGCACCTTCTGGGTGGAAGCCACCAAATGTTCAGAGGTGTCCACCATCTTGAACTTCCTCGAGTTCAGGGCTCGAGATTAGTTGACAGATCTTAGTATTAAGTCCACTACCTTTTCAAGGGCAATTAGGGATGGGCAATAATCTCAGAATAAGGGGCCGCCCATTTAAAACTGGGATGAGGAGGAATTTCTTCTCTCAGAGGGTTGTAAATCTGTGGAATTCGCTGCCTCAGAGAGCTGTGGAGGCTGGGACATTGAATAAATTTAAGACAGAAATAGACAGATTCTTAATCGATAAGGGGTTATGGGGAGCGGATAGGGAAGTGGACTTGAGTCCATGATCGGGTTCAGCTATGATCGTATTAAATGGCGGAGCAGGCTCGAGGGGCCGTATGGCCAACTCCTGCTCCTATTTCATATGTTCTTATAAATGGACGCCCACATCCCAGGAATAAAAAAAATGCAAGTTGCTGTTGTTGGCTATGAAAGGAATCGCTAGAACATAAGAACGCAAGAACGTAAGAACATAAGAAATAGGAGCAGGATTCGGCCATTTGGCCCCTCGAGCCTGCTCCGCCATTTAATACGATCATGGCTGATCTGATCTTTACCTCAACTCCACTTCCCTGCCCGCTCCCCATAATCCTCGACTCCAGTTCAAAATCTGTCTATCTCTGCCTTGAATATATTCAATGACCCAGCCTCCACAGTTCTCTGGGGCAGAGAATTCCACAGATTCACAACCCTCAGAGAAGAAATTCCTCCTCAGTTTTAAATGGGCAACCCCTTATTCTGAGACTATGCCCCCTAGTTCTAGATTCCCCCACGAGGGGAAATATCCTCTCTGCATCTACCCTGTCGAGCCCCCTCAGAATCTTATATGGTTCAATAAGATCACCTCTCATTCTTCTAAACTCCAAGGAGTGCAGGCCCAACCTATCCTCATAAGACAACCCCCTCATCTCAGGAATCAACCGAGTGAACCTTCTCTGAACTGCCCCCAATGCAAATATATCCCTCCTTAAACAAGGAGACCAAAACTGTACGCAGTACTCTAGGTGTGGTCTCACCAACGCTCTGCACAGCTAGCATTCGTTCTCACTGTGTAGTGACACTCTGTAACTTTTGTTAAGTAAGGGGATCACAGGGGTAAATGGAGTTCAGGTAAAGATCAGCCCTGATCCACTGAATGGTGGAATGGGTTTGAGGGACTAAATGGCCTCCGCCTGATCCGGTGTGTACAGGACAGAAGTGGGCTCGCCTATAATGGCCCATACGCTTGAATAACGTGACAACACCCATTACACGGACTCACACATAAAGAAGTGGGCGAGATTCTGTGCAAGCTGCACTCCAGCAAGAGTCACCGCCGTCAGAAGAAGAGGACAGAAAATTGGAGGGTGGTGCGGGAGAAAACGTTTCAATTTGAAGTGCTCCGAATTCTACACTTAAAAGGAGGATTGAAACCTGAAAACAGATCAGCGACTTAGCACCAGTCAAGGGACCTGTGCCACTTAAATAAAGAAGAGTTCCGCCAGTGGCCGTTGCCATGGTAACCCTTTCACCCTTATCTAATCTAATATGTTGAGGTTGCTCTGACCACCTGGTTCGTGAGCCGCTCTCCCAGAATATCAAATAATTCAAACAAATTTTATAGCTAAAGATATGTTTTTTAAAAATTACCAACGAATGGAAAACAGTGGCAGTTATAAATACTCACAACAATGTTTGCAACCTTCGGTCTATAGCAGACTCGATAAATTTTTGAAATCAAAGAAAATTATTTTAACTCCCCCCCCCGGCCAAAAAATGTCATATTCAAGGATGCAGCGCCATCTTTGATTTCCGCATTGAGTGTGTACAGTAATTTCGTGCATGCAAGCTCAAAATTGCCGGCTGTGTGTTCCTTTCAAGTCTAAAGCCTGCCCCCGTGTCCTAACTCGCACCGAGTCCCACTCACCCATCACCCCCTGTGCTCACTGACCCCGTGTCCTAACTCGCACCGAGTCCCACTCACCCATCACCCTCTGCGCTCACTGCCCTGTGTCCTAACTCGCACCGAGTCCCGCTCACACATCACCCCCTGTGCTCACTGCCCCGTGTCCTAACTCGCACCGAGTCCCACTCACACATCACCCCCTGTGCTCACTGCCCTGTGTCCTAACTCGCACCGAGTCCCGCTCACCCATCACCCCCGCGCTCGCTGCCCTGTGTCCTAACTCGCACCGAGTCCCACTCACACATCACCCCCTGTGCTCACTGCCCCCGTGTCCTAACTCGCACCGAGTCCCACTCACCCATCACCCCCTGTGCTCACTGACCCCGTGTCCTAACTCTCACCGAATCCCGCTTACCCATCACCCCCTGTGCTCGCTGCCCTGTGTCCTAACTCACACAGAGTCCCGCTCACCCATCACCCCCTGTGCTCACTGAGCAGTGTCCTAACTCGCACAGAGTCCCGCTCACCCATCACCCCCTGTGCTCACTGCCCCGTGTCCTAACTCGCACCGAGTCCCACTCACCCATCACCCCCTGCGCTCACTGCCCTGTGTCCTAACTCGCACCGAGTCCCACTCACCCATCGCCCCCGGTGCTCGCTGCCCGTGTCCTAACTCGCACCGAGTCCCACTCACCCATCGCCCCCGGTGCTCGCTGCCCGTGTCCTAACTCGCACCGAGTCCCGCTCACCCATCGCCCCCGGTGCTCGCTGCCCCGTGTCCTAACTCGCACCGAGTCCCACTCACCCATCACCCTCTGCGCTCACTGCCCTGTGTCCTAACTCGCACCGAGTCCCGCTCACACATCACCCCCTGTGCTCACTGCCCCGTGTCCTAACTCGCACCGAGTCCCACTCACACATCACCCCCTGTGCTCACTGCCCTGTGTCCTAACTCGCACCGAGTCCCGCTCACCCATCACCCCCGCGCTCGCTGCCCTGTGTCCTAACTCGCACCGAGTCCCACTCACACATCACCCCCTGTGCTCACTGCCCCCGTGTCCTAACTCGCACCGAGTCCCACTCACCCATCACCCCCTGTGCTCACTGACCCCGTGTCCTAACTCTCACCGAATCCCGCTCACCCATCACCCCCTGTGCTCGCTGCCCTGTGTCCTAACTCACACAGAGTCCCGCTCACCCATCACCCCCTGTGCTCACTGCCCCGTGTCCTAACTCGCACCGAGTCCCACTCACCCATCACCCCCTGCGCTCACTGCCCTGTGTCCTAACTCGCACCGAGTCCCACTCACCCATCGCCCCCGGTGCTCGCTGCCCGTGTCCTAACTCGCACCGAGTCCCACTCACCCATCGCCCCCGGTGCTCGCTGCCCGTGTCCTAACTCGCACCGAGTCCCGCTCACCCATCGCCCCCGGTGCTCGCTGCCCCGTGTCCTAACTCGCACCGAGTCCCGCTCACCCATCGCCCCCGGTGCTCGCTGCCCCGTGTCCTAACTCGCACCCAGTCCCGCTCACCCATCACCCCCTGTGCTCACTGACCCCGTGTCCTAACTCACACAGAGTCCCGCTCACCCATCACCCCCTGTGCTCACTGAGCAGTGTCCTAACTCACACCGAGTCCCACTCACCCATCACCCCCTGTGCTCACTGCCCCGTGTCCTAACTCACACCGAGTCCCGCTCACCCATCACCCCCTGTGCTCACTGAGCAGTGTCCTAACTCGCAGAGAGTCCCACTCACCCATCGCCCCCGGTGCTCGCTGCCCGTGTCCTAACTCACACCGAGTTCCACTCACCCATCACCCCCTGTGCTCACTACCCTGTGTCCTAACTCGCACCGAGTCCCGCTCACCCATCACCCCCTGTGCTCACTGAGCAGTGTCCTAACTCACACTGAGTCCCGCTCACCCATCACCCCCTGTGCTCGTTGACCTACATTGGCTCCCGGTTAAGCAACACCTCAATTTCAAAATTCACATCCTTGCTTTCAAATCTCTCCTTGGCCTCGCTCTCTCCCTATCTCTGTAATCTCCTCCAGCCCCCACCCCCTCTGCCCCCGAGATGTCTGCACTCCTCTTATTCTGCCCTCTTGGGCATCTCTGATTATAATCGCTCCACCATCGGTGGCTGTGCCTTCTGTTGCCTGGGCGCCAAGCTCTGGAACTCCCTCCCTAAACCTCTCTGCCTCTCCTTCCTCCTTCAAGACACTCCTTAAAACCTACCTCTTTGACCAAGCTTTTGGTCATCTGCTGTAATTTCTTATGTGGCTCGGTGTCAAATGTATTTGTTCCGTCATAACATTCCTGTGAAGCGCCTTGTGACGTTTTATTACGATAAAGGTGCTATATAAATACAAGTTGTTGTTGTTATCGTGTGATGACATCCTGAAGCCACCGTTGCTTTAAGAGCCTGAACTTCTCCTGTCAATATACTGAGATTTAACAATCTAATCGAGAGTCACTGGTGCTTGACAGAGTAACAGGACCACTTTGCGTAGTCCTGTGCGGGATTCTGGTCACCTGATCCTTCGCTCGCCTGGTCTCTCTCTTTCTGATCACTACTACAGTCATTGTTTCTCCGAACCTCCCTCTCATTCTTTTTGAGCTCCAACTGCACCATACACTTCTTCCTCCTTGCAGTCGCCATCAAGAACTATTGCACTGACCATTGCTCTTAAACTGATCACTGCCTTCACCCCCACCACTGGCGGCAGTGCGTCAGTGCATCAGGGATCGAGGCCCCCAAGCCGTTCTCTTTTCCTTTAAGGCTCTCCTTAGAACCCGCCACTTCCACCAAGCTTTTAGTCCAAATATCATCCTCTTTGACTTATCGTCTGCTGTGAAGCACCATGGGAGGTTTTGTCTCTGTTAAAGGCGCTACACAAATGCAAGTTGTTGTCGAGTCACCACCGAGCCTGTAAAACAGAGGCGATGCTCTTTGCAAATGCTTCACCAAAGCCCCAGCCGTCGGTCACAGAGTCTGGTGTCGCTCCGGCCATTTTTCCAGTGAGTTTGTCACATGCGGTTCCTGGCGTTTCCAGGAATTTAGTCGGCCCTGAACAAATAAAAAACAGCAGAGAAAATGGCGCTGCCATTTTAACAAGGGACCTGCTCACCAGGTTCCAAATCCCTTGCCTCTGGCCCGGCTGTACTGAGACAAGGCGGGGGGGGGGGGGAGAAATTTGGCCGCGCCTCATTTGGGGTAGTATCCCAGGCAGAGCGGTCTGTCTGCCGCTGCAAACTGGGAGGCTCACGCACCGTGCTGTGTGTAAACGTTGCACTGACTGTGACCTCCCAGGGAAGTGCTTCCTCATCCCTTGAAGTAGCCGCCAGTTAACGACTCTGCAAGCCTGCACCCACTATTTCTCCAGACGTTGTTATTGGCGGGTGCTAAATGGGGCGGCCGCACCGAATTTACCGAGCGGGCGCAAGCGTGGGCGTTGCACCAGGAATACGCCAGGATCGCACGGATCGTCAGCAGCTGGGCGCTAATGGTTTGCACCCCCAGTGAGCCACAAATGAATCTTCAGTCGGGGTGCCAAACATTGCGCTCCCGGTCGGTAACACCTTACGCTCCCATTAACGCCCCCTCTGGCCGCTAACTGAGGCATCAAGCAACCGTAAATCCAGCCCAAGGTGTTTGGTGATCCGGGAACAGCTGACCTCCGTTTCACTGCTGTTCCAGAGCCTTGGCTGGCACCGCCCAGGACATCACAACGGAGGAACAGAGCAGTAAGTCCTCAGCATTATGGCTGATTGGCAATGAATGCAGGAAGTCGCCAGAGCAGCTGGTTTGTCCTTTGTGGTGAGAGCGGGATCCTCTTGGTGGCCGCACTCCTCTCGGCTCCAGTCAGACAGAAACCCTGCTTCCTGAGCAACAGGCAGCCCATGGTGACATGCAAGAGTCTCAGCTCATCCAGTCAGATGAAATGATGAGTCAGAAACAAGCTCACGGTTAACCCAATGCCATTTCCCTCCATCTTTCTGCAAGTCCATTAGACGGAATGCCCCTCAGCAGCCCGTTCCACCCCTCCCAGCCTAGATCGAAGCAACATCCCAGGATGGCTGGAGCTTCCTCATTTCCTTCGAGGTGCTATATCAATACAAGGTGTTGTTGTCGTCCGCCCAGTCTCCAGGTCAGAGATGGCATTATAATTCCTTGCAGCATCAAGGGTGTCCATTTCATGCCAGATTCAGGGGAAATTAATCAAACCGCCATTATATGAGCATCAGCCGTGGCTCAGTGGATTGCGCACTCACCTCAGAGTCCCACTCCAGGGACTGGAGCACAAAAATCTAGGCTGAGGGAGCGCCGCACTGTCGGAGGGGCGGTGCTGAGGGAGTGCCGCACTGTCGGAGGGGCCGTGCTGTCGGAGGGGCAGTACTGAGGGAGCGCTGCACTGTCGGAGGTGTCGTCTTTCGGATGAGACGTTAAACCGAGCTCCCTCAGGTAGATGTAAAAGATCCCATGGCACTGTTTCGAAGAAGAGTAGAGGTGCGGTGTCCTGGACCAATATTTATCCCTCAATCAACATCATTAAAACAGATTATCTGGGTCATTATCACATTGCTGTTTGTGGGAGCATGCCACAAATTGGCTGCCGTGTTTCCCACCTTACAACAGTGCCTACACTCCAAAAGTACTTCATTGGCTGTAAAGCACTATGGGACGTCCGGTGGTCATGAAAGGCGCTATATAAATGCAAGTCTTTTATTTCTTTTTTTACATCAAATAAGGAGTATGGAACCTTAAAAAGGGTGGGTTACATCCACGAAGCGGGGGGGGGGGGGGGGGGGGGAAAGAGATGATGGGGCCTGTCGAGTGGAAACACTGCACACAATTGAAGGTGTTACACGTGACTATGGATCAGCACAGCAAATCACCGAGAGGACGAGTCAAGTGGATCACAACATGAAGCTTTATGTAAATACAGGAGCTCCCACTTGGGATTGTTTTGAAGCATTTAAACAAAAAAAAAACTAGTGACCCAGTTAACAGACAAGTAACAAAAACACCAGTGCGTAATATCCAGAGAGGTGAATGGCTCTTGGGAAAAAAACCAGAAACGGGCCCAGTTAATATCAGCAATGTGTCGGGAAAGGTCCCGTTCATGGTTTTTTCTTCAAATTATTTTTTTTGCAATGTGGGTGCTCTGTTCTGTGAAGCTCGAGATACCAGACAGCGTTGTGGTTTAATGTCCAACCTTACTGGGAATCAAGTGATGGTGTGAGATACGCCATCAGCTGCTCTTCCTGACAACCCTGCAACACCAGTAACTGACACACACACACACACACACACAGTGAAACTACCTCGGGTTGCTCTGTAATGTAATGTGACCAGACAAACACGCACACCCATGCAGACACGCACCCATGCAGACACGCAGTGAAACTGCCTTGAGTTGCTCTGTAATGTAATGTGACCAGACAAACACGCACACCCATGCAGACACGCACCCATGCAGACAAGCAGTGAAACTGCCTTGAGTTGCTCTGTAATGTAATGTGACCAGACAAACACACACACCCATGCAGACATGCACACATTCAGTGAAACTGGCGAGTTGCTCTGCAATGTACTGTGATCAGACAAACACGCACACATATACACGCACACACGCGCATGCACACCCAAACAAACTCACACATACACACTCGCAGCGAAACTGCCTCGAGTTGCTCTGAAATGTAGTGTGACCAGACACACACGCACAAGCCACACACAGACACGCGACACACACAAAAGAGCACAGTATTAGATTTCCTTTATACTTTCCAAGATACAAGATAGATCACATTAATTAGAACGTACTGAGCATGCTTTTGGAGTCTTCTCCCTCCCCCTATCGTCCCCCCCAATCCCCACCGCTTGTCAATTTTCTCTTGTCCTTAAGTTGCTGACTTCGACAACCTCAGACATGTCCTGCCCTCTGGTATCTCCTACGAGTGGCCATTCTTCAAGCGTGGACTCCAGTGATAGTTCAAAGGCTGTTTGTTTATGGGGGTGGGGCAGCGGAACCCACCCTCATGCAAACTTGCATATGTACACACATACACTTTCCAACAGTGGGTGATAATCAGGATCCGTACAGAGCACAAAAAGCTCCCAGCTTTGATCCCCTGCTGCATTAGGGACTACAGCTGACTGCAGCCAGGGCAGCAGGAGGAGGCCATCGTGAGCCCTGTTGGAAGCGCGAGTGTGCGCGTGGACTCTGGGCGAGGACGGTGAATGAGCGGGTGGTGACGCCCCCACAGTTGAATAGCTGACCGCCATTCATGGCCAAGGCTCACGCACGAATAATGGCCACTTGGGCGAGGTGCTGGAGGGCGAATGCCAGCCCTGGAGCTAATCCCAGTGGAGGAAGTGCATCCGGGAGGGCGCTGAGCACCTCTAGTCTCGTCGCCGAGAGCGTGCAGAAAGCAAGCGCAGGCAGCGGAAAGAGCGTGCGGCAAACCAGTCCCACCCACCCCTTCCCTCAACCACTATCTGTCCCACCTGTGACAGGGACTGTGGCTCTCATATTGGACTGTTCAGCCACCTAAGGACTCATTTTTAGAGTGGAAGCAAGTCTTCCTCGATTCCGAGGGGCTGCCTATTTTGATGACCCCAGTAGGAGAGGGAACCCAGCATGCACCCAGATATTTGCAGAAGTTCAGCATTGGTACCATAGAGTCCACCAGGAATGGGAACTCGGCCCTAGCAAAAGCCCAGTGTCATTTAACATTAATATAACCACAGGAGAACAGCTTCCAACAAAATCCAATGGGCTATTGATCAAGTGAAACAGATACAATCATGGGAGGGCAGGTTAAGCCAGAAAGACAAATCTGATTTGTTCAAGTATCGACCAGTTTCAGTCGAATTCCGTGACTTCCAGAAAAGGCAGAGATATCGTCCTCTCTTCTTTGGCCCCTCATGCTCCAATGGAGACAGTACACGGGTGTCCTACTTTGCTACAGCTGAACGGACAAGGATTTAGCAATTTAAAGAAAGACTTGCATTTCTACAGCAACTTCATGATGTCCCAAAGCGCTATACAGCCAATGAAAGAATTTTGCAGTCATAAGAACATAAGAACATAAGAATTAGGAACAGGAGTAGGCCATCTAGCCCCTCGAGCCTGCTCCGCCATTCAACAAGATCATGGCTGATCTGGCCGTGGACTCAGCTCCACTTACCCGCCCGCTCCCCATAACCCTTAATTCCCTTATTGGTTAAAAATCTATCTATCTGTGATTTGAATACATTCAATGAGCTAGCCTCAACTGCTTCCCTGGGCAGAGAATTCCACAGATTCACAACCCTCTGGGAGAAGAAATTCCTTCTCAACTCGGTTTTAAATTGGCTCCCCCGTATTTTGAGGCTGTGCCCCCTAGTTCTAGTCTCCCCGACCAGTGGAAACAACCTCTCTGCTTCTATCTTGTCTATCCCTTTCATTATTTTAAATGTTTCTATAAGATCACCCCTCATCCTTCTGAACTCCAACGAGTAAAGACCCAGTCTACTCAATCTATCATTATAAGGTAACCCCCTCATCTCCGGAATCAGCCTAGTGAATCGTCTCTGTACCCCCTCCAAAGCTAGTATATCCTTCCTTAAGTAAGGTGACCAAAACTGCACGCAGTACTCCAGGTGCGGCCTCACCAATACCCTGTACAGTTGCAGCAGGACCTCCCTGATTTTGTATTCCATCCCTCTCACAATGAAGGCCAACATTCCATTCGCCTTCCTGATTACCTGCTGCACCTGCAAACTAACTTTTTGGGATTCATGCACAAGGACCCCCAGGTCCCTCTGCACCGCAGCATGTTGTCATTTCTCCCCATTCAAATAATATTCCCTTTTCCTGTTGTTTTTTCCAAGGTGGATGACCTCACATTTTCCGACATTGTATTCCATCTGCCAAACCTTAGCCCATTCGCTTAACCTATCTAAATCCACGGCCAGATCAGCCACGATCTTGTTGAATGGCGGAGCAGGCTCGAGGGGCTAGATGGCCTACTCCTGTTTCTAATTCTTATGTTCTTATAAATCTCTTTGCAGCCTCTCTGTGTCCTCTACACAACCCGCTTTCCCACTAATCTTTGTGTCATCTGCAAATTTTGTTACACTACACTCTGTCCCCTCTTCCAGGTCATCTATGTATATTGTAAACAGTTGTGGTCCCAGCACCGATCCCTGTGGCACACCACTAATCACCGATTTCCAACCCGAAAAGGACCCATTTATCCCGACTCTCTGCTTTCTGTTAACCAGCCAATTCTCGATCCATGCTAATACATTTCCTCTGACTCCGCGTACCTTTATCTTCTGCAGTAACCTTTTGTGTGGCACATTATCGAATGCCTTTTGGAAATCTAAATACACCACATCCATCGGTACACCTCTATCCACCATGCTCGTTATATCCTCAAAGAATTCCAGTAAGTTAGTTAAACATGATTTCCCCTTCATGAATCCATGTTGCGTTTGCTTGATTGCACTATTCCTATCTAGATGTCCCGCTATTTCTTCCTTAAATGATAGCTTCAAGCATTTTCCCCACTACAGATGTTAAACTAACCGGTCTATAGTTACCTGCCTTTTGTCTGCCCCCTTTTTTAAACAGTGGCTGCTTTCCAATCCGATGGTATCTCCCCAGAGTCCAGAGAATTTTGGTAGATTATAACGAATGCATCTGCTATAACTTCCGCCATCTCTTTTAATACCCTGGGATGCATTTCATCAGGACCAGGTGACTTGTCTACCTTGAGTCCCATTAGCCTGTTCAGCACTACCCCCCTAGTGATAGTGATTGTCTCAAGGTCCTCCCTTCCCACATTCCCGTGACCAGCAATTTTTGGCATGGTTTTTGTGTCTTCCACTGTGAAGACTGAAGCAAAATAATTGTTTAAGGTCTCAGCCATTTCCACATTTCCCATTATTAAATCCCCCTTCTCATCTTCTAAGGGACCAACATTTACTTTAGTCACTGTTGTAATGTAGGAAACATGGCTGACAATTGCGCACAGCAAGATCCCACAAACAGCAATGTGATAATGATCAGATCATCTGTTTTAATGATGTTGGTTGAGGGATAAACATTGGACTTCACAGGGGAGAACTCCCCTGCTCTTCTTCAAAATAGTGTCATGTCCGCCTGAGAGAGCAGATGGGGCGTCGGTTTAACGCCTCATCCGAAAGATGGCACCTCTGACAGTGCAGCACTCCCTCAGCACCGCCCCTCCGACAGTGCGGCGCTCCCTCGGCACCGCCCCTCCGACAGTGCGGCGCCCCCTCAGTACTGCCCCTCCGACAGTGCGGCGCTCCCTCAGTACTGCCCCTCCAACAGTGCGGCGCCCCCTCAGTACTGCCCCTCAGACAGTGCGGCGCTCCCTCAGTACTGCCCCTCCGACAGAGCGGCGCTCCCTCAGTACTGCCCCTCCGACAGTGCGCCGCTCCCTCAGCACCGCCCCTCCGACAGTGCGGTGCTCCCTCAGTACTGCCCCTCCGACAGTGCGGCGCTCCCTCAGTAGTGCACTGGAGTGTCAGTCTGAATTATGTGCTCACGTCTGTGGAGCGGGGCTCAAACCCACGACATTGTGAGTCCGAGGTGAGGCGCGACTCACTGAGCCATAGCCGACATGGTGCTTAAAGTGGTTGCAGGACTCGGTGGTACGGACCCAAGCGGCGAGACGTTCATGCACCCCCTGGCTTGGCAGACCTGCGCCACACTTCACTTCTCCCTTGTCCTGGCATGGCCAATAATTGGCAACTCCGCAGGTGGAGAACTGTGGATGTATGCCAGGTCCTGACGCACTGGTTGAGGCAACAGCTTGCGTGGGGGCACAGCCTGTTTCTGTCTGCTCAGCCGGGTATCAGACATACAAGGGAATCCACATCCCGCAATTAAGGGTCTCCTCTTGGTTTCAGAGACTCTGGATAGTGATTTGCCAGACCTTTCAGTAACCTGGCTGACCGAAGGCAAAGCGCGCTGTGCCTCTCCACTAACTTTTGTGAAGATCATTCTCCGTGACGTTTGACTGCTGAGTACCAGCAGTATAGCTGCCGGCCTCCTGCTCTGCGCCACTTAAGCACTGTGCGGGACCATCTGTCCTTGTCTCGGTTTCTAGGAGACGCTGTTTGTTGTCCAAATCCACCACAGTACTCAAGCAGCAAATTCGAGGTATTTTAAAAGAATGTTCACAAGTGATGCTTCAATTTAAAAAAGGAGGCAGACAAAATGCAGGAAACTATAGACCAGTTAGCCTGACATCTGTCGTCGGGAAAATGCTGGAGTCCATTATTAAGGAAGCAGTAGCGGGACATTTGGAAAAGCATGATTCAATCAAGCAAAGTCAGCTTGGTTTTTTGAAAGGAAAATCATGTTTGACAAATTTGCTGGAGTTCTTTGAGGATGTAACGAGCAGGGTGGATAAAGGGGAAACCA
Organism: Pristiophorus japonicus; assembly: GCF_044704955.1. Taxonomy (NCBI): domain Eukaryota; kingdom Metazoa; phylum Chordata; class Chondrichthyes; family Pristiophoridae; genus Pristiophorus; species Pristiophorus japonicus. The sequence continues at coordinate 37,457,525 of NC_092010.1, forward strand.
GTGGATGTGGTGTATTTGGATTTTCAGAAGGCATTCGATAAGGTGCCACATAAAAGGTTACTGCACAAGATAAAAGCTCACGGGGTTGGGGGCAATATATTAGCATGGATAGAGGATTGGTTAACTAACGGAAAACAGAGAGTCGGGATAAATGGGTAATTTTCCGGTTGGCAAACAGTGACTAATGGGGTGCCGCAGGGATCGGTGCTGGGGCCTTAACTATTTACAATCTATAAATGGACCGAGTGTAATGTAGCCAAGTTTGCTGATGATACAAAGATGGGTGGGAAAGCAAGTTGTGAGGAGGACACAAAAAATCTGCAAAGGGATATAGACAGGCTAAGTGAGTGGGCAAAAATTTGGCAGATGGAGTATAATGTGGGAAAGTGAGGTTATCCGCTTTGGCAGACAAAATAAAAAAGCAAATTATTATTTAAATGGAGAAAAATTACAAAATGCTGCAGTATAGAGGGACCTGGGGGGTCCTTGTGCATGACACACAAAAAGTTAGTATGCAGGTACAGCAAGTAATCAGGAAGACAGATGGAATGTTGGTCTTTATTGCAAGGGGGATAGAGTATAAAAGCAGAGAAGTCCTGCTACAACTGTACAGGGTATTGGTGAGGCCACACCTGGAGTACTGCGTACAGTTTTGGTCTCCATATTTAAGGAAGGGTATACTTGCATTGGAGGCTGTTCAGAGAAGGTTCACTAGGTTGATTCTGGAGATGAGTCGGTTGACTTATGAAGAAAGGTTGAGCAGGTTGGGCCTGTACTCATTGGAGTTCAGAAGAATGAGGTGTGATCTTATTGAGACATAAGATAATGAGGGGGCTCGACAAGGTAGATGCAGAGAGGATATTTCCACTCATGGGAGAATCTAGAACTACAGGGCATACTTTCAGAATAAGGGGCTGCCCATTTTAAACTGAGATGAGGAGAAATTTCTTCTCGAAGGGTTGTAAATCTGTGGAATTCTCTGCCCCAAAGAGCTGTGGAGGCTGGGACATTGAATATATTTAAGGCGGAGATGGACAGATTTTTGAGCGATAAGGGAGTGAAGGGTTATGGGGAGCGGGCAGGGAAGTGGAGCTGAGTCCATGATCAGATCAGCCATGATCTTAGGCCTACTCCTGCTCCTATTTCTTACGTTCTTAAATGAGCTTCCGACCACAAACCCACAGCATAACTAAGACCGCCTATTTCCACCTCCGTAACATCGCACGTCTCAGCTCATCCGCTGCTAAAGCCCTCAGCAATGCCTTTGTTACCTCCAGACTTGACTACTCCAACGCACCCTTGGCTGGCCTCCCACATTCTACCCTACATAAACTAGAGATGATCCAAAACTCGACAGCCCGTGTCCTAACTCGCACCGAGTCCCGCTCACCCATCACCCCCTGTGCTCACTGCTCCCGTGTCCTAACTCGCACCGAGTCCCGCTCACCCATCACCCCCTGTGCTCGCTGACCTACATTGGCTTCCGGTTAAGCAACGCCTCGATTTCAAATTTCTCATCCTTATTTTCAAACCGCTCCATGGCCTCGCCCCTCCCCATCTCTGTAATCTCTTCCAACTCCACAACTCCCCAGAGATGTGTTGCGCTCCTCTAATTCTGCCCTCTTGAGCATCCCCGATTATAATCACTCAACCATCGGTGGCCGTGCCTTCTGTTGCCTGGGCCCCAAGCTATGGAACTCCCTGCCGAAACCTCTCCGCCTCTCTTTCCCCCCTTCAAGTTGCTCCTCAAAACCGACCTCTGTGACCAAGCTTTTGATCACCTGCGCTAATTTCTACTTCTGCGGCTTGGTGTCAAATTTTTATCTCCTAATACTCCTGTGAAGCGCCTTGGGATATTTCACTACATTAAAGGTGCTATATAAATACAAGTTGTCGTTGTTCTAGACACCAGTTAGGAATATGAGGGCAATTTTAACTGGGATCGGTATTCAGCTGGGCAGAGAGCAGGGGGAAACCGCCCAACATTAGAAGCTTAACTCATCTGCACACTGCCAGTCAGTCAGTCACCCGCCCGAAATGGTCAGAAAGTGGCAACTGGCCAGCGGAGGATCCGACGGCGGGAGTCACCAAGGGAAGGCTCGCTGGCAAGGTGGTAAATTGAGGGGAGCGGGGTTTTGGAAAGGTCTTGTGGCAGGGATGAGACATTAAACCGAGGCCCTGTCTGCTCTCTCAGGTGGACGTAAACGATCCCAGGGCACTATTTCGAAGAACAGCATGGGAGTTATCCCAGTGTCCTGGCCAATATTTATCCCTCAATCAACTTAACAAAAACAGATATCTGCTCTTTGTCACATGGCTGTTTGAGTGCCTGCTGTGCCCAAATTGGCTGTCGTGTTTCCTACATTACAACAGTGACTACACTTTGTAAAGTACTTCATTGGCTGTAAAGTGCTTTGAGACGTCCGGTGGTTGTGAGAGGCGCTATAGAAATGCAAGTATGTCTTTCTTTCAGGGAAGGGTGTGGACCAAACCTTTCCTTGCAAGGCTCACAGGTGCAGTCCTGCTGCTCCTGGCCCCACAAGGGAATGTTTTTTTTTAAAAAGTCACTTTGAGTGGCCGCCTTCTTCTGGTCCCGGACCCTCTCCCCTCAGTCTTAACCTGGACAGGAAAGTTGCAATGGTTTCCCCGCTCAGGCCAGAGTTAAAATTGCAGTTGGGGCCCGATGACATCACCGGTCCTCGATCTGCATATTTGAGGAAGGACCCTGCCAGCTTCAGGCGGGTGCCTTTGCCGCCTGCTCGGGAGAAGGTTAAAATCAGAATCGGCACGGAACAGGCGGCCAAGTCACCCGTGGCATTTTAACCCGGTGCCTACCCACCCAGTTTCTGCCAGGTGGTCAGGTTAAAATCGGCCCCCGTTGTCAGCTTGGTGCAATCCCGAATCCCTCAGTTTGGGTAGGTGCCAGCTCAGTTCCTGCTCTTGTGCCGAGTCAACCAATCGTGTCAGCGTTACAGCTTCCACTCGTGCTCTTGAACTCAGGAGGAGGCAAAAATAAAGGCACGGTTCACACCCTTGCAACCCAGTGGCCTCAGCTGCAAGGTACTCTTCTGTGGAGGCCAACGACAGGGCAGGATCAGACTCGGCGGCGCCGCCTCCCACAGTCAAATAGGCGACCAAGCCACTCACCCAGATTTGGTTTTCCGGACATCGTCAATCCATTTCTGAGAAGTGATTGTTGGTGTCTCAATCATTCGGATTGGGAAAGTATCAGCTTGCTTGCCTAGGCTCACACAGAATGGGCCCTTTGCGGGTGGGGGGTGTGGTGGCTGCAGTGGGGTAACGAAGGGCTGCTGGCACTCCTGGAATAGTACTCCAGTCGGACGCAGCACCTGCTGCGAGGTAGGGGCGGGGGAGTATTTAGATAGGTGTTTCGCTTCTGAACAAAAGACACAGCCATTGGCTGCGGTCCCATATTACTGAAAGGTAGCAAGTCACCCGGAAAATCCGGGTTGAAATGAACAAGTCCTGTTGGCCAACACCTCCTACACACAAGGTCCTGGCAGTGGTATGCAAACCCCTGCTGCACCATAATTAAGGTCCTTACTGCTAATGCAGCAGCAGCAGGCTAAGTCTGAGCAGTAGACAGCTCAACATTTTACAGCAGACATTTTGAGTGGCTCAAAAAGCTGCACCTTCCCAAGATTTTTCTTCAACGCTTCCCTTATCTCACTGCTTTTCTCACCCTCTTTGAGGGTGTGATTCAACAGGTGCCAAGCACCCTGCGGTACATCTCCCAAGCGGGCAGTCTTCACGTGAACTATAACAGGAATGTCAGTAATGTATGCACCTATGAATATGCTCATAGGTTTGTTGCGCCTGTACCTTCTGCGGTCTGAAAGAGTCTGTGTTCCATGTTTATGTTCAGTGTGTCAGGTTACAGCCCCTGTTCCAATATTTGAAGGGGCTGCTCCTCAAATTCTGGTTGCACTTCAGTCCCATATTCCTGATCTTTGGGCATCCTGTGCGGAGGGGAGTGGGCAGGGCGGAAGGCCTCCTCGTCGGACTGCTCCCGAGCCTGGCCAAGGTGGCCATTAACCGGTCCAGTCAGCGGGCGGTCGAGGGGGTTGTTCAACCCGACTGCCTGCCTCTCTTCCGCGGTTACATCCGAGCCAGGGTGTCCCTGGAGATGGAGCACGCGCTGTCCACCGGTACGCTCACGGCCTTCCGCGGGAGGTGGGCACCGAAGGGACTGGAGTGCATCACCACCCCCGGCAACCAAATTTTAATTGGCGGTTTTAGTGCCCCTTTAATAAGGGGGCACTCAGTATTACAGTTTAATTAAAATAGTTGTAGAGCTGTTGAGTTGGGAGTGGCTTAGCCAGTCATGTGATGGTCACAAGACTCAATAAAACCCCAGCCAGTTGGGTTTGGGAGATCCACGATGGTTGTGAGCCTGGTGGATGAACTGGTAATGTGTAGTGTGATTGTTAAAACTTTGCTAATAAACCAGCGAGTTCTTAATAGCAATGTGTTGCTATGAATTCTTAAGCAAGAACCCATGAAGCAAATACATTACAGCGTCTACTTAACCACAGCAGGAACAGAGACCAATTCCAACCCGTATTACCAGCCAGCTGAGGTCCGCTAACTCCATTCATCGAATAGAGGGCCTTCCTAGTCTGCGTGGCACAGCTACGCACTGGATACACTCACTGTGCCATTGAGCAAGCCTGCTTAAGGGGCTTTAAAGTGGCATGTACTGTCACAGTGGATGCGACCCTCTCCTGCTTTCCCATTGTAGTCAGTGTGCAGCATCACAGGCTGCATGAGTTGCCTTGGCTGCTTTTATTGAGAAAGAATCAATTCACTTCTCTTGAGAAACAGTTGTTGAGTGTTTCTCATTCAGTCAGCAAAAAAATAATTAAGAAGCAGGAGTTTAAATTCAAATGAAAAATGTTCACCACCGGTAGCAAAAGAGGAATGAGCTGAACGTCTAACAGCCAGCCTCACAAACGCAGGGCTCCTCGAGATGATCCCAAAACATCGAAACTGGGGACACTCGGCCCCAGGGAAGCGACAAAGCCTTCTGGGAGGCTGCAAAGACTTTGGATTTCTGCATTTCACAGTTTTTGTATGTTAATATTTCCTGCAACAGTGAGACTGACAATGGGCTGGATTTTCAGTTGTCTGACGCCTCAGTTAGCGGCCAGAGGGGGCGTTAATGGGAGCGTAAGAGGTTACCGACCGGGGGCGCAGACCAGTAGCGCCCGGCTGCCGACGAACCGGACATATTCCTGGTGCAACACCTACTCTTGCACCCCGGTCGGTAAATTCAGTGCGGCCGCCTCATTGAGTGCCCGCCGAGAACAACATCTGGAAGAATAGTGGGTGCAGGCTTGCAGAGTCGTCAACTGGCGGCTACTTAAAGGGATGAGGAAGCGCTTCCCTCGGAGGTCACAGTCAGTGCAACGTTTACACACAGCACGGTGTGTGAGCCTCCCAGTTTGCAGCGGCAGACAGACAGAACAGGTTGCAAACAAGTGATTTTGAACATTTTAATGGGTGCATTACTATGCCACGCCTTTAAGACTCGGCTGTTGCCGGGATCTGACTCGGAGTTCGGCGCATACGCAATGGGTCCGCCAAATGTACCGAGCAATCTTTTGTTATCGCTCCCCCAGCTCTGGTGTGCAACGGCTGATTTAGCGGCCGTCAGCTCCTCGCCCAATTTGGACGAATCTCTGGGCGGAGGACGCAGACCTTTTCAAAGCGATAAAATTACTGCTCTGCCCAGGTTACCACCCCAAATGAGATGCGACTGAATTTCCACCCCATTGTCTTTTGCAAGTTAGAACAGGTGAGCCAGCGACTGCACAGAAAAGTTCAAAAACCACTGGGGGCGGGGGGGGGGAGCGGGGGGCGAGCGGGGGGCGGGGGTGGGGAACACATAGAAACATAGAAACTAGGTGCAGGAGTAGCCTGCACCGCCATTCAATATGATCATGACTGATCATGCAACTTCAGTACCCCACTCCTGCTTTCTCTCCATACCCCTTGATCCCTTTAGCCATAAGGGCCACATCTAACTCCCTTTTGAATATATCTAACGAACTGGCCTCAACATCTTTCTGTGGCAGGGAATTCAACAGGTTCACAACTCTGAGTGAAAAAGTTTCTCCTCATCTCGGACCTAAATGGCCTACCCCTTACCCTCAGACTGTGACCCCTGGTTCTGGACTTCCCCGACATCGGGAACATTCTTCCTGCATCTAATCTGTCCACTCCTGTCAGAATTTTATATGTTTCCATGAGATCCCCTCTCATTCTAGTAAATTCCAGTGAATATAAGCCTAATCTTTCTTCATATATGTCAGTCCTGCCATCCCGGGAATCAGTCTGGTGAACCTTCGCTGCACTCCCTCAATAGCAAGAACGTCCTTCCTCAGATTAGGAGACCAAAACTGCACACAATATTCAACATTGTCACTTAAGCTGCCCAGTGGGAATGGAGTGGGTTTGGGCTTTGCAACCTGCTCCATTTTACTCTCCATTGACTTCAGTAAGAAAATAAAAAAGGTATAAATATGCATATCGGCACCGGTTTGTGTACAGTTCCCTGCAGAGTGACAGAGGAAGGGAGTACGTCACCAGCCCATTTTCATTTGCTAATTGTGTGTGTGGGTGGCAAGAGGGGTTGAAGGAGGAGGAAGAGAGAGATAAAAATGGGAGACACAGTCAGATAGCTGGACTGACATTCAAGACTGAAGGCTGGGTCTTCTGCGAGACTCTCCAGGTCAGTTATCTCCAGTTACAGGCCCTTCCCAAGGCCTGCAGAGAGCCTGGGTTGTGACAGCAACTGACTGTTGTATACAGTGCTGTTGTCATAACAACATTTCTCCTTTTTCAAACAGTAATAGCCCATATGTAACGAAAGCTAAAAAAAACCACACAAATATTTCTTTGTTCTTGGCCAAGAGGTGGAGTCTCTGTATTAGCTGTTTTTTTTGGATTGATTCAGTTGCCAGGGTTTTCAGGAACAGTCTGTTACTCGAGATCGAGATCGAGATCCTGTTCGTGCAGAATTTGAGTTTCCATTTGAATGCACACATGCCACGCGCAAAGACAGAAAGACTTGCATTTATATAGCGCCTTTCATCAGCTCAGGACGTCCCAAAACGCTTTACAGCCAATGAAATACTGTTGAAGTGTAATCACTGTTGTAAGGTGGGAAACGCGGCAGCCAATTTGCGCACAGCAAGCTCCCACAAACAGCAATGAGATAACAAGCAGATAAACGGTTTAGTTCTGTGCCTCCGTTGTGATGTTCTCAGCGGTTATCGGGTCCAATGGCAGTGTCAGCGAAAGCTCTGGAACAGCAGTGAAACGGAGGACAGCTGTTCCCGGATCACAAAACGGCGTGTCCCAGTGCAGCCGGGCAAAGGTAAGGGATTTGGAACCTGGTGAGCAGGTCCCTTGTTAAAATGGCAGCGCCATTTTCTCCAGTTTTTATTTGTTCAGGGTCGACTAAATTCCTGGAAACGCTAGGAACCGCATGTGACAAACTCGCTGGAAAAATGGCCGGAGCGACACCAGACTCTGTGACCGACGGCTGGGGCTTTGGTGAAGCATTTGCAAAGAGCACCGCCTCTGTTTTACAGGCTCGGTGGTGTCTTGCAAGATGGGTTTTTTCCTAGCTGCCGCACCCCGCCCCACAGAGATGTTGCTGAGCAACTCGGACTCTACATGAACTGGAACCATCTTTGTTTTCTATCGAATTTCTGCTATCGCTGGGAGGTCAGATCGCCAAGGCTTCAGAGGCATGGACTATGTACAGCAGGCACCTCAAAACACTGGAGAAGTACCAGCAATGCTGCCTCCGCAAGATTCTGCAAATCCATTAGCAGGATAGGCGCACCAACGCCAGTGTTCTCGCTCAGGGCAACATCCCCAGCATCGAAGCATTGATCACACTCAATCAGCTTCGCTGGACGGGCCACATCATCCACATGCCCGATACTAGACTCCCGAAACTAGCGCTCTACTCAGAGCTCCGACACGGCAAGCGAGCCCCAGGAGCGCAGAGAAAACGCTTCAAGGACACCGTCAAAGCCTCCTTGAAAAAGTGCAACATCCCCACCGACACCTGGGACCTGGCCCAAGACCGCTTGAAGTGGAGGAGAAGCATCCGGGAAGGCCCCGAACACCTAGAGTCTCTTTGCCGGGAGCACCCAGAAGCCAAGTACAAACAGTGGAAGGAGCTTCCGGCAAACCAAGCCCTCCACCCAGCCGTCCCTTCAACCACCATCTGCCCCACCTGTGACAGAGACTGTCGATCCCACATTGGTCTAATCAGTCACCCGAGAACTCATTTTAGTGTGCAAGCAAGTCATCCTCGACTCGAGGGACTGCCCTAAGAAGAGAGAAGGAGATCACCATGGTGCTACACTCTGGGCCTGTGCTCCTCTGTCTCCGATCCTCTGGCACAGCGAATGAATGAAACAGTTTGAACCGAGCGAGTTCAGGAACCTTTTCCGCTGCCTTTTTTCATTATTGAGATACCAAGGTGAAGGGCTTTCTCCCCCCGCTCTTCCACCAGTCTCTCTCCCTGTCCCTCTCCTGAATAGAGTGAGTCTGTGCTTGGGGTTGCTTGCACCCTCCAATCCAGCCAAAGCTGCCATTATTCTGTGGTGTTGTCACCAAGCTCCTGCTCGGAGGTTTGAAAGAGTAAAAGACAGTGGCTCAGCTGGTTAATTCAGTGAGTAACACCAGAACAGAATAAATAGGAGCTGGAGTCGGCCATTCGGCCCCTCGAGCCTGCTCCATCATTCAACAAGATCATGGATGATCTTCTACCTCAACTCCACTTTCCCACATTATCCCTATAATCCCTTAATTCCCTTTAAAGGCTGTTTTCTGCTGGGTGCCTTTAAAGATTTTGTTAGACACAACCTGCCATGAGGAGAACAGGTAAAAAAAAAATCAACCCCCACTTTTGACGCTAATCACACCCGCATTTTGGACGTAAAATATAAATTTTCAAAATAGGTAAATGTGCATTTAAGGGGTAGCTAGTTAAGCCCATGAGGGAAAAAGGAATTTGCTGATAAGGTGAGATGGCGTAGGGTGGGAAGAGGCTGGTGTGGAGCATAAACACCGGCACAGACCCGTGGGGCCAAATGGCCTGTTTCTGTGCTGTACATTCCATGTAATATTACACATACCCGTTGGCTTATGAATGGCACTGTCTGAGGTCTGTTGCCTACGCGATACTGTTCATCAATTGTTAAAAAAAAATCCTATGACGAAACAAGTGCTATTTCATTGGTCAGGGCACATTTTGCAGGAATTAACAGAAGAAACAGAGGAAACAGGAGCAGGAGACGGCCATCTGGCCCTTCGAGCCTGCTCCGCCATTCACCAAAACCACGGCTAATCATCTTCCTCAACTCCACCTTCCCGCACTATCCCCATATCCTTTAGTTCCCAAAAATGTATCGATTTCTGTCTTGAGTATAATCAACGACTGAGCCTCCACAGCTTTCTGGGGTAGAGAATTCCAGAGATTCACAAGCTTTTGAGGGAAGAAATCTTTCCTCATCTCAGTTCTAAATGGCCGACCCCTTATTCTGAGACGGTGACCCTGTGCTCGAGATGCCCCAGCCCAGGGAAAGATCTCAGCATTAACCCTGTCAAGCCCTGTAAGAATTAATATGTTTCAATTAGATCACCTCTCATTCTTCTAAACTCCAGGGAATATAGGCTTAGTCTACTCAATGTCTCCTCATTGGACAATCCCCCCAATCCAGGAATCAGTCTAGCGAACCTTTGTTGCACTCCCTCTAAGGCAAGTATGTCTTTCCTCCAGGTGTGACCTCACCACGGCCCTGTATAATTGTAGTAAGACATCTTTACTCTTATACTCTAATCCCTTTGTAACAAAAGCTAACATACCATTTGCTTTCCTAATTGCTTGCTGTACCTGCCTGTTAACTTTTAGTGATTCGTGTACAAGGACACCCAGGTCCCTCTGAATGTAAACATTTCCCAGTCCCTCACCATTCAACAAATATTCTACTTTTTTTGTTTTTCCTACCAAAGTGGATAACTTCACACTTCCCCACATTGTATTCCAGTTGCCATGTTCTTGCCCACTCATTCAACCTGTCTATATTGCTCTGCAGCCTCTTTGCGTCCCCCTCACAGCTTACTTTGTATCATCAGCAAACTTGGATACGTAACACTCAGTCCCTTCATCTAAGTCATTAATATAGAGGTGATACATCCTATCACCTCACGGGAGGCAAGAGGAGGCAATATAGGGGCTGTAGCAATGACAGGCCTCAGGCAATGGATGCAGACTCTGATTCCACACATAGCGAGTCCGATTATGAATTACATCAATCAATACTTAAGAGACTTAGAAAATACTGTGCTAAAAAAAACACACATGCACCCTGATGAGAGCTTAGAAAATGTCATATTCCTTCAACCGATTATTCATTCCACCGCCCCTGCCTCAGCTCATCTACTGCTGAAGCCCTCACCCATGCCTTTGTTACCTCTAGACTGGACTATTCCAACGCACTCCTGGCTGGCCTCCCGTATTCTACCCTACGTAAACTAGAAGTAATCCGAAACTCGGCTGCCCTGTGTCCTAACTCGCACCGAGTCCCACTCACCCATCACCCCCTGTGCTCACTGCCCCGTGTCCTAACTCGCACCCAGTCCCGCTCACCCATCACCCCCTGTGCTCACTGCCCCGTGTCCTAACTCGCACCAAGTCCCGCTCACCCATCACCCCCTGTGCTCACTGACCTACATTGGCTCCCGGTTAAGCAACGCCTCGATTTCAAAATTCTCATCCTTGTTTACAAATCCCTCCATGGCCTCGCCCCCCCTCCCTATCTCTAATCTCCTCCAGCCCCACAACCTCCTGTCCCCCAGATGTCTGCGCTCCTCTAATTCTGCCCTTTTACGCATTCCTGATTATAATCGCTCAACCATTGGCCTTCTGTTGCCTGGGCCCCAAGCTCTGGAATTCCCTCCCTAAACCTCTCTGCCTCTCTATCCTCCTTAAAACCTACCTCTTTGACCAAAGGTTTGGTCACCTGCCCTAATTTCTCCTTACATGGCTCGATGTCAAATTGTGTGTTTCATAACACTCCTGTGAAGCGCCTTGGGACATTTCACTGTGTCAAAGGCGCTATATAAATACAAGTTGTTGTTGTCAATTGGCAGTGAGCAGTCAGTGCAGGGGACGCCATTGTAACTGGTCACCGTGCCATTTTACTAATGACACACAGTCAGTCAAGGCCTGGCTTCCTCCATCACTTCATTACCTTAACCACCGTTAACATTTCCCCTGTTAAACACACAGGATATGAAATGACTGCTGCCACGAAGCACTTTCGGAATGAGTTTCCCCCCCCTTGCAGATTTCAAAACCCGCACGTTTAGTCAGAAAAGGTCTTACCTGCTGAGTGGAATTGAAGAAGTGGCTGCCCGTTTCTGAATTCACAGAAGGCCCAATTTATAAAAAAACAAACACGGCAGCACTGGTTGGAGCCTCACACACGATGCCAAGGAGTAACAGAATATGGTTTAGTGCCTGTGACTTGGCATCTAGTCGGTTACTGACTATCCCTGACACAGAGCCCCCAAGCAGAGGTAGAAGCCATCTTGAATGTCTTCCTTCATTCTCTACCTTAGGAAGGCAGCATATAGGGGCCATGTTGTGCAGACAGGGGTCAATCAACAAAATGGAATAAATATCACCCTGAGCAAAGAACACCATAAAAAAAAAAGACTTGCATTTCTATAGCGCCTTTCATGACCACCGGGCGTCTCAAAGTGCTTCACAGCCAATGAAGGACTTTTTGAAGTGTAGTCGCTGTTGTAATGTCGGAAACGCAGCAGCCAATTTGCGCACAGCAAGCTCCCAGAAACAACAATGGAATAGTGACCAGATAATCTGTTTTTGTTATGTTGATTGAGAGATCTGCTACAACTGTACAGGGTATTGGTGAGGCCACACCTGGAGTACTGCGTACAGTTTTGGTCTCCATATTTAAGGAAGGATATACTTGCATTGGAGGCTGTTCAGAGAAGGTTCACTAGGTTGATTCCGGAGACGAGGGGATTGACTTATGAGGAAAGGTTGAGTAGGTTGGGCCTATACTCATTGGAGTTCAGAAGAATGAGAGGTGATCTTATCGAAACATAAGATAATGAGGGGGCTCGACTGAGTGGATGCAGAGAGGATATTTCCACTCGGGGGAAACTAAAACTAGGGAACATAGTCTCAGAATAAGGGGCCACCCATTTAAAACTGAGATGAGAAGGAATTTATTCTCCGAGGGTTGTAAATCTGTGGAATTCTCTGCTCCAGAGAGCTGTGGAGGCTGGGTCATTGAATATATTTAAGGCTGAGATAGACAAATTTTTGAGCAATAAGGGAATAAAGGGTTATGGGGAGCGGGCAGGGAAGTGGAGCTGAGTCCATGATCAGGTCAGCCGTGATCTTATTGAATGGAGGAGAGGCTCGAGGGGCCAAATGGCCTACTCCTGCTCCTATTTCTTATGTTATGTTCTTATAAATATTGGCCAGGACACCAGGGATAACTCCCCTGCTCTTCTTCGAAATAGTGCCGTGGAATCTTTTATGTCCACCTGAGAGAGCAGACAGGACCTCTGTTTAATGTCTCATCTGAAAGACAGCACCTCTGACAGTGCAGTGCTCCCTCAGCACTGCACTGGAGTGTCAGCCAAGATTTCTCTCTCCTAAGTGACACCTGCTAATGAACTGCACAGATCAGTGAAAATACAAGGTTAGATTTCACCGATTTCCCCTCAACTTATTGCATTATACAACAATATTTGCTTTTGCTTTTTGTTAAATTGTTACCCGGTGTGGTACAGAGTTACATGGGCTAAGGCAGCCATGGCTTTGATTAGCCAGTCTTAACTGAGGCGACAGTTTGAGGGAGGCGTTGACCTTGGCCTCAGTATTGCTGGGATGGTGGAAGAGTGGAGGAGGGAAAGGCAAAGGTTCCCGCTGCTATCCACTGACCCTTGTTGGTAGTGTGCATTCGTGGACGTTGGGGAGAAAGATTTTCGTCTGCATACTGTCGAAGTTGGAAACACCGCTTTAAAGAACTACACACAGCAAGCAGAGAATATCTATCTCTGTCCCCCAGCAGAGGATGAGACCAGGCCCAGCCAAAATAGCGGGTACAGTACCATAGTGGTTAAGTCACTGGACTCGCAACCCAGAGACCTGGACTAATGATTCAAATCCCACCACGGCAGCTGGGGAATTTAAATTCAATTAATAAATAAATCTGGAATAAAAAGCTAGTATCAGTAATGGTGACCATGAAACTGCCGGATTGTTGTAAAAACCCATCCGGTTCACTAATGTCCTTTAGGGAAGGAAATCTGCTGCCCTTACCTGGTCTGGCCTATCTGTGACTCCAGACCCACAACAATGTGGTTGACTCTTAACTGCCCTCTGAAATGGCGGCTCACCATCTCCTTCTCGAGGGCAGTTAGGGACGGGCAATAAATGCTGGCGACACCCACATCCCAGGAACAAATAAATGTAAAAAGAATAATGGCTACCATGGTCAAACAGTGTACCTGCATACAATGCCCAGGTTCACATATAGAAAATGGCACCTTGGGTGAGAGAGCAGATCCTCCTCTCAATGTCAGGAGAGAACGGGGAAGGGGAGAGAATTAGAAAGTGCAAAAAAAGACACTGAACAGAGTACAAGAAACACTGGCGTGTGTCAGTGAGAATGTCGCCACTCAGTACAAGATACAAGTTGTCTAGGCAAACACACAGCGGATGGGTACACGCACATAAAACCACCCAACTTTGGACTGATGCCAGAATTAGACAAGAAAATAACACGTGGATTAAATATTTACAAGAGATGGGCTTCTGAGGGAGAACATGATTCACATCTAGTGGCACAAGCTGGCAAAAGCTTACAGAGTTGGTCTCCTTTAGTGATAAATCCAAGACATTATTCTGTTCAGTCTTTTGGAAAATATTGTTTTTTTCCATTCTCCCTTCTGATTAAACCCATCTTTCAAAAAAGGCCTGTGGACCACAAAACCATGCAGTTTGAATTTCAACCTTCTGTTGTACTTCCTCCCCCCGCCCACTTTCCACATCCGCAGTCTACCCTATTCGTAACAATTTGCATTTTAACTGTGTCTTGATTACTTTTATTGGGATGTACCCTAAAATCTGATGTATACGTTGCAGCAGTGTGAAAACTGCACCCGTGATATTTAAGCTGCTCAGTGAGGGATCTCCAAAACCCAGATTGAGACTTCCTGAGGCCCTTGATACAGAGAACGTTTAGGGTTCCTCCGCAAACTACTCTGCCATCCCCCCTGCTGACAATATTTCGCGTCAGCGGTTGTATGCAGATTTTCAGTGTTATGAGTTTTTTTGGGGGGGGGCATATTTGCACAGGGTCCTTTGTGGGAGCCTTATATTTGACTGGGGTCTAATAAGTCCGTGTGTTAATCCGCCCCTGCCAAAACCCTTGCACAAAACACCTGGAAAGACGTGACTATCACAGCCATCAGAAACAATACATTTCACCTCAAGTACTTATCTGGTAAAGGTGTTGACTGCTTGCTAAGGTACGGTTCCACAGGTGGCGGCTACAAGTCACCCTTCTTTATGCGTTGGCCAGAGAAAGTGTGTCGGCAGGCTGAATGGCAGACATCAGAGTTGAGCCCACTCTTATCCAGCATCCACACACACACACGAACATCTTCCAACAGCAATCACTGAGTATTGATCAGGAGGAAGGACACTAATGGATTTTTATTATTTTTTTTACACCTCCTTAGTCCCGAGACACCGAGGCTGATTTAAACAGCCCTAAGCCTGTCCAGAAAGAGATCAACATAGACCAGGGATGAAAGCTAGAACCCAAAGTAGTCAGCCATGGCTCAGTGGACAGCACTCTCACCTCTGAGTCAGAAGGTCGAGGGTTCAAGTCCCACTCCAGGGACTTGAGCACAAAAATCTAGGCTGACACTGCAGTGCTGAGGGAGCGCCACACTGTCAGAGGGGCATTCGGACGAGACGTTAAACCGAGGCTCCGTCTGCTCTCTCAGGTAGATGTAAATGGTCCCATGACACTATATTTATCCCGCAATCAACATCACTAATAACAGAATATCTGGTCATTATCACATTGCTGTGTGTGGGAGCTTGCTGTGAGCAAATTGGCTGCCGTGTTTCCTACATTACAACAGTGACCACACTTCAAAAGTACTTCATTGGCTGTGAAACGCTTTGGGACGTCCTAGGTTGTGAAAGGCGCTATAGAAATGCAAGTCTGTCTTTTAGTCGATATGGGTAAGTCTCACGTTGAAAAGTGCACTTACTAATGGATCCATCAGGGGAGCTTTTTTCCCCTGAATATCCACACCATTATTCTCCCTTTTTTTTCCAGTTGCTCACCAGGAAATTATCATCCGCCTTTCATCAACTCTAAAACACAAGTTAAAAGAAAACATTCATAGCTCAGGATAAAGCTACAACTGGGAACTACTCTCTTTTTTTTGTTCAATGTGGAAGGTTGGTTTGTGCTAATCAAACCGGAGGATGCCACAACTGGTGAATGGAGCACGTCAAGTTTGGTGATCCAGGGATAAGAGCACCCCAGCGAGATCAGAGCTCCAGCCTCGGAGTACTGGGCTGACATCCAGTGGGGTACTCGCACCCAATGAGAGTGAAGTGGCCTCCGTACCCCCGACACCGACACCCATCGTATCGAGCCAGGCATCCTAGCAGGGGGTTGGGAGTCAGGCCAATGACCGATCTATAGATAAAGGGTTTTTGTTATGGAAACAACCCTGTATTTAGCCATCTGCTGAATGTAAAGCAGTGGAAGAAATGGGTCACCTCCCGTGCTGCGAGGCACAGAGGAAAATGAAGTGTCAACAGCAAGCACTCCCAAGTATAACATGCAGTGCAGAGTAAAGCTACCGCAACTTCTCATTGGAGGAATTTCGTTGTGATGATTGGAAAGGTGGTTGGTCCTGCCAGTTTATTCTCCCTGCCCACACCCTCTTGACATGGAGCGATCTTCCAATTGCCAGTTCCGAAATTCAACCTCAATCTTCCCTTTTCCCAGAGCGGGCCTGATGGTAGAGCAATAGTTTTCCGTTGACAGTTCCTAAATTCGAATCCCTTGGACCCGCTATTCATTTGTGAACACGGCCCGTGCGTACCAGAAGGCCGTCTGACAACAGAGGACATCACGGGCAAGCCCTGTTCCGGTCCTCACCCCGCTGCACCTCCGGTTGGGTCACTGGATGGCGATCAGGAGCAGGAAATCCTGGCAGACTTTCCATTTTCTAACACTGTGGCAAAATATGGACACTGGTCAGAAGGGCAGCGGTAGTTCAGCTGAGTTAGCACAGACCAGGGATTGAAGATGGCACCTCATACCTTCCTGGCCTGTATTGCTCAGAGACTTGAAGCACTTCCTCAGGTGTGGTACAGAACGGTAGCAGGTGTCAGGAGGGTCGCAGCAGCAGTGCAAGGCGAATGTTGGCCTGTTTTATTTTTTCCACTGATAGTTTCATCCTTTATTGTGAACGTGAGTACTGTGTATAATGAGCAAGTGTGACCTTAGCTCCTTTAATGAGACTCCAGAGTGCAGGTACCGCGTGGGTGGCCTGCTTGTATGCTGGGATCCCTTGGGACTCCAACAGGTAGGCCCTCTGGTGGTAGTGTAATACAGGTTACAAGGGGTTAAATACATAATATCCACTTTGGGCATAATGGCAGCGGGGCACAACTGAAGCCCCATATAAGCAAGGAAAGGCCTGCAGGATGTTCTTTATGTTGAGTGGAGCATGCAAAGAATGGCAGTATGGAGGGTGCACAGACACAGGCCTCAATGTGGTCACTTACACTGTCAGTTTGTTTGGAGACAGGTTTTGAATGTAGTGATTTCATAGAAAGAGCTCATTTCCCCATCAATGTCTTGCTGACAAGTTTGGAATTGAGAAATCAAGATCTAGGACACTGAATTCTTTACCCCAGAGGACTGTGGATGCCGAGTCGTTGACTATATTCAAGACAGAGATTGATAGATTTTTGGACTCTCGGGGAATCCAGGATTATGGGGATTGGGCGGGAAAGTGGAGTTGAGGTAGAAGATCAGCCATAATCTTATTGAATGGCGGAGCAGGCTCGAGGGGCCGAATGCTAATTCTCATGTTCTTATACTGTTTTTTAAAAAACGTTGATGTAAGCGGGTAGTGCCAAGTAACCCCCCCCGCCATTCTTGTTCTATCACAGCTCTGCCCTCCCCGAAAGCAGTTCAGCCCTTGCTGGGGTTGAAGCTTTGCGACACCACTTCCTCCCTCAGTGATTTTACACTCCCTTCTAAATGTCAAACTGTAAAACGCAAATTGTAACATTTCCCAATATCTACTGTATGCATGAATCCAGAATTATAGAACTGATCTGTGCAGCAAATAAGATTGGTCATTGAACAGCTTGGACCCTCCACACTGTCTAAAATAGGAGCAGCTATTTTTCCAGTCAAGACGTTTTCCTGACCTGGTATTTATTGAACTTTATGATCTTAATTACTTGGCAAATGAAAGGGACCCTGCCCCCATTACATGGATGAACCCGAGGAACATTTCGGATCACGTCATGTGGCCCTTTTTTGGTTGTGGCATATTTAACAGAATGGGGAGTTCACCCAGTGTCATGGCCAATATTCCTCCCCCAACCAGTATCAAAAACAGATTCACTGGCAATTGATCTCCTTGTTGATTGTGGGAACCTTACTGCGGGCAAAATGGCTGTCACAATTGGTGACTATACCTCAAAAAGCAATGTAATGTACGTAAGACACGGAGATAGTAGAGATGTCCAGCCGGTCAATGCGAAACTAAATGAGATGCAGATCCCGTTTTATGGAGTTTCTATTGGCGGAGCAGCCCCGAGGAAATTCACCCCCTCCGTCTCAATCCCAACTTCTCAACATACCCAATCTTTTCTTCCAAAATCTCATCACTTAAAGCAACTCACGCTACAACATTTGCTTGAATTGACTTCCTGTCCTGATAACTTATTCCCTCTATCTATTACCCGGTGTGGAATTATTTTGCCTGTGACTTTTAAAAAGATAGCTGACACGAAATTAGCGAGTTCAGAACTTGAGGTGAATCCCCGTAGGAGATGTGGCAAAAGTCCAATCATCTCGGGTAATAAACAAAGATCCGACTTTAGAAAAAGCAGAACCGCCAAAACATTCAATGAAAGAGTGCAACATTCAATTTCCAAAGCATATTAAAACAACCTTCAGACACAAAACCCACTCTTTAGTGGGAATCACGGGCTGTGGAGTTCAATGATGTGGTCGGATTCAAGTGTAGCTCAGGGAGTGGGTGGGTAAATACATAAACAAACACAAAACACTCCTGGAGACACACGCAGGTATAAGCAAAATAAGACATTGTATAAACAAACAGGTTATTTACAACACGCGGGCACCCTGGAACCAACTCCTGGATCTTGTTGGGGCTTTTTTTTTGTGAAACAGAAAGTGGTGTCGGCCAATGTAACAATTGCATTGGTTCACATTGCTGATAAGCAGCCTCATAGCGACAAGTGGCACCTGTCCGGCAAGCCATCTTTGCATACAGAGGGGCCATTCGCAAAGTGCGTTGAGTCGCCGCCGTGGTCACTGCAATAAAAGTGACATTTTACACGTCAGATTGCAGGGCTCCGTGAGGTCGGTGAAACCCGCGGGAACAGCTGTTCCAAGGCGGCGGCGGCGGCGGCAGTGGAAGAGATTTGAGAAACTTTGCCAGTTCGCTGTGCATTTGGCGGGGCAGCGCGACTTTTTCCGAGGGCGGAGAATTCCGTTCAAAGCGGTGTGTTAAAAGTAAGAGGGTTTTCAAGATTTGGAGCTCGCAGTGTGTGTGTGAGTGAGTGAGTGAGAGAGAGAGTTCTCGGAGAGAATCCCGGGGCGATGCACCTGCTTACCTTCAATGCGTGTAACAAATTCCTGGATGCTGTTCCGCAGCGAGGGGTCGGGGACACGGCGCAGCAACTTGTAGACGTTGTAAACACTGGGTTGCACGCCCTCAAACCTCTGGATTTCGCCACGGATGGCCATGGACTGGGTCAACTGCTTTTGCGAATTCATCTTCTCGCCCTATGATGTGCCACCCTGTGCGTTGTACTTGTCCCTGCAGGGACGCAGATATCCCCCATACTGTTGTTGCAAAAACCCTTTCCCTCACCACCCCCACCCCCAAAATAAAATAATAAAAGTTCGAACGCGAGTGACTTTTAAAGAAACAAATCCTGTTGTACTTCTTCCCGCGGCTGCAATGTTGTACTGGGCTCGCACCTCGTGCACACAGCACTTCCGCAACTCACAACCTGTGTCAGTTTCACTACCTGATACTGACATTCGCTCCACTGACGTCAGCGTGTTGGCTCGGTACAAAGTTTGCCGATGGTGCAGCGAGGCAGAAAGTTTGATTTGCCCTCCAACGGCTCAAGCCTCGGAAAAGATGCAGAATTTGAACAGATCGCCCGCAAAAAGTCGAGCCACAGCTGCTCCAGCCCCGCAACACACACACACACAGTGCTGGCGGCGACTCATTTTATTCACAAATTATGCGCCTGCCAATCTTGCCATCATCCACAATATTTACTTGGACGGTGCTTGATGGCGTTGACACATTCATTTGGAACTTGAAGTTCAGTTAAAGTATGCAGGCGCCTACCACACGAGAGGGAGGAGGGAGGGGAGGGGAGGGAGGGGTGGAGGGGTGGGGTGGTGGAGGGAGGGAGGGATGGGGTGGTGGAGGGAGGGAGGGATGGGGTGGTGAAGGGAGGGAGGGATGGGGTGGTGGAGGGAGGGAGGGATGGGGTGGTGGAGGGAGGGAGGGATGGGGTGGTGAAGGGAGGGAGGGATGGGGTGGTGGAGGGAGGGAGGGATGGGGTGGGGTGGTGTAGGGAGGGAGGGGTGGGGTGGTGGGGAGAGGGAAGATGGGGTGGTAGGGAAGGGAGGGGTGGGGTGGGGAGAGAGAGGGGTGGGGTGGGGAGAGGGAGGGAGGGAGGGGTGGGGAGAGGAAGGGGTGGGGAGAGGGAGGGTGGGGAGAGGGAGTGGTGAAGGGGTAGGGAGAGGGAGGGAGGGAGGGGTGGTGAGGGCTAGGGAGGGAGGGGAGGGGTGGGGTGGTGGGGAGAGGGAGGGAGGGGTGGGGAGAGGGAGGGAGGGGTGGTGAGGGCGAGGGAGGGAGGGGTGGGGAGAGAGAGGGAGGGGTGGGGTGGGGAGGAGAGGGAGGGAGGGGTAGGGTGGTAGGGAGAGGGAGGGAGGGGTGGTGGGGAGAGGGAGAGGGAGGGGAGGGGTGGTGGGGAGAGGGAGGGTGGGGTGGTGGGGAGAGGTAGGGAGGGTGGGGTAGGGGAGAGAGGGAGGGGTGGGGTGGGGGGGAGAGGGAGGGTGGGGTGGGGGGAAAGAGGGGAGGGTGGGGTGGGGGGAGAGGGAAGGGTGGGGTGGGGGGAGTGGGGGCAGATGGAGGGAGGGGTGGGGTGGGGGGAGAGGGAGGGCGGGCTTTGTGGAGAGGGAGAGTGGGGGTTGGGGAGTGATGATGAGGGAAACGAGGGGGTGAGGGGGTGAGGGGAAAGAGGAGGGAGAGAGTGGGGAGAGAGAGAGGAGTGGAGGAGGGAGGCAAACGAGATGATAAGATTTCTGTCCCTCTTGCATCTAACATGTGTCCATCACACTCCAAAGTGTCACCCTTTATTCCAGAGGGATAGAAAGACAATCATTTTACATTGTGTGTTTCTGACTTGGGGCCGGAAACATACAGGCAACCACCATTCCCAGCTGTGCCTATTTGGACCGCTTCCCCGCAGCGAGAATCCTGAGCAGTGACTTTAATGGCATAGACCTGATTAACAGTTAAACATCGTGTTCCAACCCACCATCTACCCATGAGCAACACCACAGGAGATCTGCTAGTGCTAATAACAATATGCCATGCTATTTTCCTTTGGGTTGTGGATACTTTCTTTAGTTGGAGGTTAAGTCAGTGGCAGCAGCACTGGAAAGTTTGAAAAGCACCTGCTACCAGTGAAGGCAGCTTTCTGGTACTTCACCCATTCCTCAAGTGTAAGTTTGATCAGTGAGTGGCTCAACAGTGGGGCCGGGGTGGGGGGAGCGCATCTCAGCCAATCCCAATCTTGCTCTGTATGGCTCAGTACCATACCAGCTGGTACAGTTATTCCCCCTCAAACAGCAGGGGAGCACCAGACTAAATGTTTAAAAATTGCACAAAAGAAAGAAGGAACATGCATTTATATAGCGCTTTTCATGACCTCAGGACGTCCCAAAGCACTTTAAATCTAATGAAATACTTTTTGAAATGTAGTCACTGTTATAAATTGGAAATGTGGCAGCCAATTTGCGCACAGCAAGCTCCCACAAAAACAATTAAATAATGACCAGATCATTTGTTTTGTTGGTGATTTTGGTTGAGGGTTAAATGTTGGCCAGGACACCGGCGAAAACTTTCCTGCTCTTAATATAGTGCCCGTGGGATCTTTCATGTTCCCGAGAGAGCAGACGGGATCTTGGTTTAACGTCTCATCCGAAAGACGGTACCACCGGCAGTGCAGCACTCCCTCAGTATCGCACTGGGAGTGTCGGCCTGCATTATGTGTTGAAGTCCCTGGAGTGGGACTCAAACCCACAACCTTCTGACTCATAGGTAAGATTGCTACCTGTAGTGTCCTTACACACTACTATAAATTCACACGAGGCACATTCTGCAGACAAGGTCACTCTGTGACCTGAACCTTTATTCACAGGACCAAGAAGTGATGACCCCCCCCTTTATATACCTGGATGACCAGGTGAGGAGTGTCTCCCACAAGTTCACCCTCTGTGGTCAAGGTGTGCATTTCTTAGGTGTATACAGTATGCAGTGTTGTTATGAAGGTCACAGTTACATGAAGGTTACATACATGACATCACCTCCCCCCCAACATCTTTTGGGGTCAAAGATTAAGTCTTTCAGGCGGTCGACGCTCTCTCGTGGAGCGCCGCAGTTGGGGCTCTGGTTGTTGAGCCTTGGCATGCGTCTTTGTCACCTGTGGTAATTCTGGCCTGTCCGGGCTGGCTGCAGGGACTGTGCATGCTGCTGAATGTTCTTGTTGCTCGTTCACTGGCGGTGGTGTGGGCAACATCTCTTCCTCAGGTTCCTCAGTGTCCATGCTGAACCTTTTTTTTACTTGGTCCAGATGCTTGCAGCATATCTGTCCATTGTTAAGTCTGACCACTATGACCCTATTCCCCTCTTTGCCAATTACAGTACCCTCAAGCCACTTGGGCCCCAAAGCGTGATTAAGAACAAATACCGGGTCATCGATTTATATACATCTCCCCTTTGAGTTACGGTCATGGCACTCATTCTGGGACTGGCGCTTGCCCGCAACAATGTCTGACAGGACAGGATGAATGAGGGACAGCCGAGTTTTAAGTGTACGTTTCATGAGTAGTTCCGCGGGTGGGACTCCCGTGAGCGAATGCGGTCGGGACCTATAGGCCAGCAGGAGGCGCGATAGGCGGCATTGAAGGAAGGGTCCTTGAATCCGGAGCATGCCCTGTTTTATGATTTGGACCGCACGTTCCGCCTGGCCATTGGAAGCCGGCTTGAACGGTGCCGTCCTGACATGTTTAATGCCATTACCTGACATGAACTCCCGGAATTCATAGCTAGTGAAACACGGGCCGTTGTCGCTAACCAGGATGTCCGGCAAGCTGTGGATCGCAAAGACCGCACGCAGACTCTCCTCAGTGGTGGGTGTCATGCACGAATTCAAAATGATGCACTCGATCCATTTCGAGTACGCATCAACAACAATGAGGAACATTTTTCCCATGAACGGGCCCGCGTAGTCTACATGAATGCGTGACCACGGCCTGGTGGACCAGGGCCACAGGCTGAGTGGGGCCTCCCTGGGGGCATTGCCCAGCTGGGCACACGTCATGCACCTGCGAACAGAGTGTTCCAGGTCTGAGTCAATTCCTGGCCACCATACATGTGACCGGGCAATGGCCTTCATTAGCACGATGCCTGGGTGCTCGCTGTGGAGTTCCGTGACGAATGCTTCCTTTCCCTTCTGGGGCATGACTACCCGGCTGCCCCATAGTAGGCAGTCGGCTTGGATGGAGAGCTCATCCATCCGTCTGTGAAACGATCTGACTTCCTCGGGATATGCTCCGTGTGCGAGCGACCAATCCCCAGTCAGGACACATTTCTTAATCAAGGATAGGAGGGGATCTCTGTTGGTCCAGATTTTGATCTGGCGGGCTGTGATGGGGGAGCCTGCGCTGTCAAAGGCTTCAACGGCCATGACCATCTCAGCGCTTTGCTCCGCTGCCCCCTCAGTGGTGGCCAGTGGAAGCCTGCTGAGCGCGTCAGCACAATTTTCGGTGCCTGGCCGGTGCCGTATGGTGTAGTCATACGCAGCCAACGTGAGAGCCCATCTCTGTATGCGACCTGACGCATTGGCATTGACAGCCTTGCTGTCTGACAGCAGGGATGTTAACGGCTTGTGGTCCGTTTCTAACTTGAACCTTCTGCCAAAAAGATACTGGTGCATTTTTTTCATCTCGTAGACACATGTGAGTGCTTCCTTTTCAACCATCCCATATCCCCGTTCTGCTTGGGAGAGCGACCTGGAGGCATAAGCCACAGGTTGGAGTTGGCCCTCATCATTACTCTGCTGCAACACGCACCCAACCCCATAGGATGATGCATCACATGTCAAAAACAATTTCTTACAGGGATTGTACAGAGTCAAGAGCTTATTAGAACAAAGCAGGTTCCGCGCCCGATTGAAAGCCCGTTCCTGACAGTCCCCCCAAAAAATAATCGTAACTCTTACGCAGGAGCACGTGTAGCGGCTCCAACAATGTGCTTCAGTTCGGCAGAAAGTTCCCGAAATAGTTCAAGAGTCCCAGAAATGAACGCAACTCCGATGTGTTTCCGGGCCTGGGCGCACGACGAATCGCCTCCGTTTTGGATTCGGTAGGCCGGATCCAATCTGCGGCGACCCTCCTGCCCAAAAACTCGACCTCTGGGGCCAAAAGCACACACTTGGACTTCTTTAGTCGCAGGCCTACCCGGTCCAGTCGGCGTAGCACCTCCTCCAGGTAGTGGAGGTGTTCCTCGGTGTCTCGATCGTGATAAGGATGTCGTCCTGAAATACGATTGTCCCAGGGATGGATTTGAGCAGGCTTTCCATGTTCCTTTGAAAGATAGCAGCCGCTGATCGAATGCCAAACGGACACCTGTTGTAGACAAACAGCCCCTTGTGCGTGGTGATGGTGATCAGTAGCTTGGATTCTTCAGCCAGTTCCTGGGTCAGGTAGACTGAAGTGAGGTCCAACTTGGTGAACAGCTTGCCGCCTGCCAGCATGGCAAAAAGATCCTCCGCTCTCGGAAGCGGGTATTGGTCTTGTAGTGACACTCGGTTGATGGTGGCCTTGTAGTCGCCACAGATCCTGACCGAGCCATCAGCTTTTAGGACAGGGACGATGGGACTTGCCCAGTCGCTGAATTCAACGGGCGAAATTATGCCCTCTCTTAGCAACCTGTCCAACTCACTCTCAATTTTCTCCCACATCACACACGGCACAGCTCTGGCTTTGTGGTGCACTGGTCTGGCGTCCGGGGTGATGCGTATCACTACTTTGGTACCTTTGAAAGTCCCGACACCAGGTTGAAATAGTGACTCAAATTTCTGTAGGATCTGTGAGCATGAACTTCGCTCCACAGATGAAATGGTGTGCACATCCCCCCATTTCCAGTTCAACTCAGCTAGCCAGCTCCTCCCCAAAAGCGCGGGACCATTTCCCGGGATAATCCAGAGTGGCAGCCGGTTCTCTGATCCATTATGTGTGACCACCAACATTGCACTGCCTGGCACTGGGATGATCTCTTTGGTGTATGTCCGTAATTGCGTGTCAATGCGTTCTAGTTTGGGTCTGCTAGCTCTGAGTGGCCACAGTTTCTCAAATTGTTGGACACTCATAAGTGACTGGCTGGCCCCTGTGTCCAGCTCCATGTGTACCGGGATGCCGTTTAATAGGATTTTCATCATCGTAGGTGGCGTTTTGATATATGAGCTGTGGATGTTTGCCACATGAACCCGCTGAACTTCAGCGTCCATTGCTTTGTTCCAAGCATCAACCTGCCTTGCAGACCCCTCTTCTGGTTCATCTGCCTGTAAATTAGCCTCACTGCGGGCTTCCCTTGAAGTTACAATTTCTACAGATAAATTGTTGAAACCTACAGGTTTTTGCAGCATGTCTGCCCCCGCACCTCCAGCATGAGCTGAGATCGTTGTGAACAAAAAGGCTGTTACCAGGCATTCCTCTCTGATTGTCTCTTTGATTACTCTTGAGCACTCTGTTAATGGGTGTCAATAGCTCCATCCAGGGACGCATTGTCCACCGTGATGGCGTAAATGTCCGTTCAACCTGCCATTGTCTCTGTTGAGGACCTACTATAGAGTCTGTTGCTGCCTGGGTGGTGTCGAATTGCCCTTGCCTGCCTGCGGGGTTCTGAGTCGCGTTTACAATGTTAACTCCCTGATCCATTGCCACGTTGGAAGCAGAATTGCGCGCGTATATTATCTTGGTTTCCTCCTCCTATGCCATGAAAGTCTGAACCATCAATGCCGCCACTTCCAACGTCAAGTCCTTGGTCTCAATTAACTTTCTGAAAATCCCGGCATGACCAATGCCCTCAATAAAGAATCCCTTAACATCTCCCCCCTGCAGGCGTCTGTGAATTTACAGAGGCTGGCCAAGCGCCGAAGGTCCGCAACGAAGTCTGGTATGCTCTGTCCTTCCCGACGTCGGTGAGTATAGAATTGGTGTCGGGCCATGTGTATACTGCTCGCCGGTTTGAGGTGCTCACCGATCAGTTTGCTGAGCTCTTCAAAGGTTTTGTCCGCCGGCTTCTCGGGTGCGAGCAGGTCTTTCATCAGCATGTACGTCTTAGGTCCACAGCTGGTCAGTAGATGCGCCCTTCGCTTGTCAGCCGCTGCATCTTCCAGCCAGTCCTTCGTGACAAATCTCTGCTGGAGCCTCTCAACGAAATCGTCCCAGTCCTCACCAACACAGTACCGTTCCTCTGTGCTACCGGTGGCCATTCTCGTGAGTCGTTGATTCCCGTTTCTCGTCACCAAACGTAGTGTCCTTACACACTACTATAAATTCACACGAGGCACATTCTGCAGACAAGGTCACTCTGTGACCTGAACCTTTATTCACAGGACCAAGAAGTGATGACCCTGCGTGGGACCTCCCTTTATATACCTGGATGACCAGGTGAGGAGTGTCTCCCACAAGTTCATCCCCTGTGGTCAAGGTGTGCATTTCTTAGGTGTATACAGAATGCAGTGTTGTTACATAAAGGTTACAGTTACATGAAGATTACATACATGACACTACCCACTTATCATCATCATAGGCAGTCCCTCGTATCGAGCATGACTTGCTTCCACACCAAAAAGGGATGAGTTCACGGGTGTTTCAATGAAGGACCGAATATTGCAGGTCCCGAACTACATGTAGAAGATGCCTGTGCGTGGATTTTTTTAACGTGGGGTGACCGTTGCACACCAGCCACCACACGGGCTTGACAGCTAGGTCTTGGTCCAGTGGCAAGGGTTAACCAGGACGACTGGAGACCAGCTCTGCTGCATGGACCTAGTGCGCGCACATATCGCAGTGTGGGCTGGGCCCGTGCTGCCCCTGGGCCCTCGCCTCTTCTGGGTCCCGATCACGTTGCTCCACGATCACTCGCCGCTCCTACGCCCCAACCTCGCCGCTCCTGCCGACACTTCCAATCACCGACTTGGACCTTGATGACGTCCAATCCAGTCGTGCTCTTTGCTGCCGTCGCCCTTCCGGACAGGCTCGTGCTGTACCTTGCAGTGCCACGCTGCTCCAGGGGCCGCTTGTCTTTTATGGCCCCAACCTGCCGCTGATGGTCCCTCGCAGGTCGAGACTGCTAACGCTGGTTCCAGGGCCCATTGAGTCACAGCTGACACTATAAGTTTTCATACTACTCGTTTTGCAATGCTTTATAGCTCTTGAGCAAATCGTACCAAAGCAAATGTCAGAGAAGGGCGAGGAGGCTGTCTAACTTTATTGGAAGATGCCTGGTCTCCAACACGAGCGAAGCCCCAGCCCTTGAGATCAATAGGCTCTACTTTAGTCTGATAGACCTGCTGCGTATTTCCAACTTTTTCCAATTTTATTTCAGATTTCTCGCATTTGCAATAATATGTAATTCCCTGCAAAATAAAACACATGGACAACTTCACAAACCACAATAGTGCTGATAAATACAGAGTAATGCCATTTGAAATGACAGCCAGAACTAATCCTTCAGAGTGTAATTTGTAAGCATTAAGCTTTTTCTTTTTAACAGCACCGTTGTAGGAAATATATAAAAACACATTTGCGGACTACACCAAATTTTCCAACGTTATTGTGCACAGCTTCATGAGCGGAGAGTGCACTTCAGGTAGGAACTGAAAATAGCACATAGGTGCAGTTTAGCAGGAAGGGGGTGATTAGAGGGAGGGTCAAAATAGCGGGGGACAACATTTCTGAAATCTTTTGAAACTGCTCAGAAGGCATTGTAATCCATTATCAGCTTTGACCAAGGTTGAAGGAACAGGGGTCTAAGACATCTTATTATTTACTGGCACACTGTACAGATATAAAGGATCTCAATCCTGAGGCACGAGGGTGAGAGACAAGATGTTACATACAAGACTCAACAACAACAAATTGAATTTATATAGCGCCTTTACCGTAGTAACAACGTCTCAAGGTGCTTCGCAGGAGCATAAATCAGACAAAAATTGACACCGAACCACAAAATGAGACATTAGGACAGGTGACCAAATGCTTGGTCAAAGAGATAGGTTTTAAGCAGCGTCTTATAATAAGTCGTGGTGGAGGTGCGGCGAATGTTTATGGCGGAGGAGCGGTGAGAGATCGTGGCGAAGATGCGGCAAATGAGGGTACGGGGCCCAGAAGAGCCGAGGGCCCAGGGGCAGCACGGGCCAGCCCACACTGCGATGTGTGTGCGCACTAGGTCTGTGCAGCAGAGCCGGTCTCCAGTCGTCCTGGTTAACCCTTGCCACTGGACCAAGACCGAGCTCTGTCAAGTCTTTGTGCTGGCTGGTGTGCAACGGTCACTACGCGTTAAAAAAATCCACGCACAGGCATCTTCCACCCTTCAGGATGTAGTTCGGGACTGGAATATCGGGTACTTCATTGAAACATCTGTGAACTCATGTGGAAGCAAGTCATCCTCGTTCGAGGGACCGCCTATGATGATGACAATGATAATAGGAAAGAGAGGCGGAGAGGTTTAGGGAGGGAATTCCAGAGCTTAAAGCCTAGATGGCTGAAGGCATGGCCGCTAATGGCGGAGCGATGGAAATCAGGCATGCGCAAGAGGCCAGAATTGGAGGAGCAGAGAGATCTTGGAGGGTTGTAGGGCTGGAGGAGGTTAGAGAGATAGGGAGGGGGCGAGGCCACAGAGGAATTTGAAAACAAGGGTGAGAATTTTTAAATCGAGGCGTTGCCGGACCGCGAGCCAATGTAGGTCGGCGAGCACAGGGGGTGATGGGTGAGTGGGACTGGGTGTGAGTTAGGACACGGGGCAGTGAGCACAGGGGGTGATGGGTGAGTGGGACTGGGTGTGAGTTAGGACACGGGGCAGTGAGCACAGGGGGTGATGGGTGAGTGGGACTGGGTGTGAGTTAGGACACGGGGCAGTGAGCACAGGGGGTGATGGGTGAGTGGGACTGGGTGTGAGTTAGGACACGGGGCAGTGAGCACAGAGGGTGATGGGTGAGTGGGACTGGGTGCGAGTTAGGACACGGGGTCAGTGAGCACAGGGGGTGATGGGTGAGTGGGACTGGGTGTGAGTTAGGATACGGGGCAGTGAGCACAGGGGGTGATGGGTGAGTGGGACTGGGTGTGAGTTAGGACACGGGGGCAGTGAGCACAGGGGGTGATGGGTGAGTGGGACTGGGTGCGAGTTAGGACACGGGGTCAGTGAGCACAGGGGGTGATGGGTGAGTGGGACTCGGTGCGAGTTAGGACACGGGGGCAGTGAGCACAGGGGGTGATGGGTGAGTGGGACTCGGTGCGAGTTAGGACACGGGGGCAGTGAGCACAGGGGGTGATGGGTGAGTGGGACTGGGTGCGAGTTAGGACACGGGGGCAGTGAGCACAGGGGGTGATGGGTGAGCGGGACTGGGTGCGAGTTAGGACACGGGGGCAGTGAGCACAGGGGGTGATGGGTGAGCGGGACTGGGTGCGAGTTAGGACACGGGGGCAGTGAGCACAGGGGGTGATGGGTGAGCGGGACTCGGTGCGAGTTAGGACACGGGGGCAGTGAGCACAGGGGGTGATGGGTGAGTGGGACTCGGTGCGAGTTAGGACACGGGGGCAGTGAGCACAGGGGGTGATGGGTGAGCGGGACTGGGTGCGAGTTAGGACACGGGGGCAGTGAGCACAGGGGGTGATGGGTGAGCGGGACTGGGTGCGAGTTAGGACACGGGGGCAGTGAGCACAGGGGGTGATGGGTGAGCGGGACTCGGTGCGAGTTAGGACACGGGGGCAGTGAGCACAGGGGGTGATGGGTGAGCGGGACTGGGTGCGAGTTAGGACACGGGGGCAGTGAGCACAGGGGGTGATGGGTGAGCGGGACTGGGTGCGAGTTAGGACACGGGGGCAGTGAGCACAGGGGGTGATGGGTGAGCGGGACTCAGTGCGAGTTAGGACACGGGGCAGCGAGCACAGGGGGTGATGGGTGAGCGGGACTCGGTGCGAGTTAGGACATGGGGGTAGCGAGCACAGAGGGTGGATGGGTGAGCGGGACTCAGTGCGAATTAGGACACGGGGCAGTGAGCACAGGGGGTGATGGGTGAGTGGGACTCGGTGTGAGTTAGGACAGGGGGGCAGTGAGCACAGGGGGTGATGGGTGAGCGGGACTCGGTGCGAGTTAGGACACGGGTCAGTGAGCACAGGGGGTGATGGGTGAGTGGGACTGGGTGCGATTTAGGACACGGGGTCAGTGAGCACAGGGGGTGATGGGTGAGTGGGACTCGGTGCGAGTTAGGACACGGGGCAGTGAGCACAGGGGGTGATGGGTGAGTGGGACTCGGTGCGAGTTAGGACAGGGGGGCAGTGAGCACAGGGGGTGATGGGTGAGTGGGACTCAGTGCGAATTAGGACACGGGGGCAGCCGAGTTTTGGATGAGCTAAAGTTTACGGAGGGTAGAAGATGGGAAGCCGACCAAGAGAGCGTTGGAATAGTCGAGTCTGGATGTAAGAAAAGCATGGATGAGGGTTTCTGCAGCAAATGGGCTGATTTTGCAATGCAGTGGGAATCGTACCGATCCGTGGCAGGGTCGGATTCCTGCCTGGCCATTCCACTCCACCCTGACTCTGGTCAATCGTCCACGGTCAGGCTAATTGTGGTGGGCTGCCGGTGGTATATCTGGTCCTGCTGTAATTCTCCTTTCACTTGCAGAATGTTGCTTCCTGCATTTTGAAAACAAAAAAAATGGTTTATTTATTGCTTTTGACAGTGCAGCCAGAAAACAGAATCAAGGAGCAAGACACATAACTCACGGAACACGAGGAACACACCTCTGCCCTCTGTAGTCACAAATGAATAAAATAGGTCTTTTGTCATCGAATATAGCAACCACTTGCTGATCCTCATCTTTTCATATGCTTCATTTCTCACATATTTATAAGCTGGGCTCCAATCACCTCAATCTTACTGCCCATGTTATGCCCTCGACGAAGTTGAATTTTGCCCCCACTGACTCAATTTTAATCCTTCCACAAGGCAAAAATAATCCTTCCCTTTTATCAGCTGTGGCTCAGTGGGTAGCACCCTCGCCTCTGAGTCAGAAGGTTGTGGGTTCAAGTCCCACTCCAGGAACTTGAGCACATAAATCCAGGATGAAACTTCGGTGCAGTACTGAGGGAGTGCTGCACTGTCGGAGGTGCTGTCTTTTGGATAAGACGTTAAACCAAGGCCCCGTCTGCTCTCTCAGGTGGACACAAAAGATCCCATGGCACTATTTCGAAGAAGAGCGGGGGAGTTCTCCCTGGTGTCCTGGCCAATATTTATCCCTCAATCACAAACATGTTGTCTGGCCATTATCACATTGCTGTTTGTGGGAGCTTGCTGTGCACAAATTGGCTGCCGTATTTCCTACATTACAACAGTGACTACACTTCAAAAGTACCTCATTGGCTGTAAAGCGCTTTGAGATGTCTGGTGGTTGTGAAAGGTGCTATATAAATGCAAGTCTTTCTTTTTCCACTCTCCCAGTGTAATGTGTTTTTCTTATGGGTTCTTTGTTTAAGAATTCATAGCAACACATTGCTATTAAGAACTAGTTTGTTTATTAGCAAAGGTTTAACAATCACACTGCACATTACCAGTTCATCCACCAGATCATCGTGGATCCCCCAAACCCAACTGGCTGGGATTTTATTGAGTCTTGTGAACATCACGTGACTGGCTAAGCCACTCACAACTCAACAGCTCTACAACTATTTTAGCAGAACATTAAATCAAGTGCCCCCTTTTGGCAAGGACACAAGAACCCACAAATTTCCAAATAAACATTTACGGAAACTTAAATCAAATTAAAATTTGGTTGCCAGGGCTGATGATGCACTCCAGTCCCTCCGGTGCCCACCTCTCACGGAAGGCCGCGAACGTACCGGTGGACACCGCGTGCTCCATCTCCAGGGACACCCTGGCCCGAATGTAACCACGGAAGAGAGGCAGGCAGTCAGGCTGATCAACCCCCTCGACCGCCCGCTGCCTGGACCGGCTGATGGCCACTTTGGCCAGGCCCAGGAGCAGTCCTACGAGGAGGCCTTCCGACCTGCCCGCTCCCCTCCGCACAGGATGCCCAAAGATCAGGAGCGTGGAACTGAAGTGCAGCCAGAATTTGAGGAGCAGCTCCTTCAAATAATGGAACAGGGGCTGCAACCTCACACACTCCACATAAACGTGGAACACGGACCCTTCCAGACCGCAGAAATTACAGGCGGCCTGGGAGCCCGTGAACCGACTTAAAAACCGATTGCATGGAACTGCCCCGTGCACCACCCTCCAGGCCAAGTCCCCAATAAATAACGGGAGGACTCCCGCGTAGAGAGCACTTCATTGGGGACCCCCGCCTCCTCCGGACGGCAAGATGGTGCGCCATGGCGTGTCCGGATGGCAGACACGGATGGCAAAGTGGGGAGTGTGCAACAGCAGCCTGTACAGGAATCCCCTCCATGCAGAACTGAAAGGCACGGAGGGGATTTTCCGAAGGAAGCTCAAGTTGTGAGGCGCTGGCTCCCGAGGGAGGTTTTGGTGCCTGGCGTCAATGAGGCACGGAAGGACAGCCACCACTCCAGACAGGGTCAACAGCTCTACAACTATTTTAAGCAGAACGTAATATCAAATGCCCCCTTTTTGCAAGGGCACTAGAATTAAACAAATAAAAATTTGGTTCCTGGGGGTGACGATGCACTCCAGTCCCTACCTCTCGCGGAAGGCCACGAGCGTACCGGTGGACACCGCGTGCTCCATCTCCAAGGACACCCTGGCGCGAAGAGAGGCAGGCAGTAGGGCTGAACGACCCCCTCGACCGCCCGTTGCCTGGACCGGCTGATGGCCCCCTTGGCCATGCCCAGGAACAGTCCCACGAGGAGGCCCTCTGACCTGCCCTCAACCGCTCTACAACTATTTTTGTAGAAAACAAAGAATCAAGTGCCCCCTGATTAAAGGGGGGCGGGGCGGGGGGGGGGGGGGGGGCACACTCCAAAAACTTTTCAAGTGCCCCCTTTTTTTTGTTATGTATTTTTTTTTGAGAGCACTAAAACACAAATTATCCAAGTGCCCCCTGGCTAAAAGTGGGGGGGGGGGCACTAAAACCGGCACATAAACAAATAAAACTTTAGACAAAAAACATCAAATTAAAATTTGGTTGCCGGGGGTGATGATGCACTCCAGTCCCTCCGGCGCCCATCTCTCGCGGAAGGCCGCGAGCGTACCGGTGGACACCGCGTGCTCCATCTACAGGGACACCCTGGCTCGGACGTAACCGCGGAAGAGAGGCAGGCAGTCAGGCTGATCAACCCCTTCGACCGCCCGCTGCCTGACGTCCAATCCCGATTTATTTTTTAAACGTTAGATTTGAGCTATCTATAAGGCAGGCTCGAATTGAATGAGAATTGTTGAGAGGAATACTTAGGTGGGCCTTTTCATGCTCCACACTTTGGCTACACTAGGTTCTAAGATTTGCATCGAGTATTTCGAGCTTCAGTAGTAGCTGTTGCTGCTAGAGCCGGGAGGGTTATTCTTTGGAAGAGGAGAAGCAGAATAATGCTCACTAGGAACATCCACCATAATCACATCTACATAGCAATCGGCTTGGCCAGGCCCAGGAGCAGTACTACGAGGAGGCCCTCCGACCTGCCCTCAAACGTTCTACAAACCTGTGAGCATACTCACAGTTGCATACATTACACTCAGGACAATCTGCCCCATCCCATTTGAGGGAAGGTGGGAGATGTAGGCCTCGTGCCAGCTGGTGGTATAGCCTCATGAGAGCTTCCTGTAAATAGACGGGAGGATTCTGGTCAAACCTGCTGCCAATTCATTCAGAAACCTGGGTGCAGGGCCATGGTCCATACTGCAGGACATTTGCTACGGTTGGGAAGAGTTGGAGAGAAGACAAGATAAGTCAATGGAGGAAACAATGGTTTCGGGGGGGCACAGCAAAAAGTAGATTTTAAAAATCTGTAGATTGTGGTCGGAAGGAAAAGAATAGGAAGAAAGAAAGACTTTCATTTATATAGCGCCTTTCACGACCACCGGACGTCTCAAAGCTCTTTACAGCCAATGAAGTTATTTTGAAGTGCTGTCACTGTTGTAATGTGGGAAACGAGCAGCCAATTTGTGCACAGCAAGCTCCCACAAACAGCAATGTGATAATGAGCAGATAATCTGTTTTGGTGATGTTGATTGAGGGATAAGTATTGGCCAGGACACCAGGGAGAACTCCCCTGCTCTTCTTCGAAATAGTGCCATGGGATCTTTTACGTCCACCTGAGAGGACATGCAATCATTTAAAGAACAAGTACAATTTGATACAAATCAGTTAACAGATGTTTAAAATATATTTGCGCAGGCAGCACAACCATACAAATGTACAGCACCAATGTTCAGGGCTTCACTATATGTACATGAACAAAGCCATTTGCACCCTAGCAAAAATAGGGTGATCCAAATGACAGCACCTCCAACAGTGCAGCACTCCCTCAGCACTGCACTGGAGTGTCAGCCTGGATTTTTATGCTCAAGTCCCTGGAGTGGGTCTTGAACTCACAACCTTCTGACTGCGAGGCAAGTGAGCTGCCCACTGAGCCACAGCTGACACTGTAGATTGTAGTAGGAAGGAAAAGAATAGGAGGGAGGTAAAAGAACGCTGCAGTTGCTTGGAAAGCATGAATAAGAGATTAAGAGATGGTACAAGAAGTCTCAATTTCAACAGTGAGAAAGAGCCTGCACCAACGGTGTTCTCTAATAGTGAGCACTAGAGGGCGACAGCATACCATCAATGGACGTTGGTGTCAAATTCTCAAGAATACTCACTAAATATATTCAAAAAGGAGTTAGATGAAGTCCTTACTACTAGGGGAATCAAGGGGTATGGCGAGAAAGCAGGAATGGGGTACGGAAGTTGCATGTTCAGCCATGAACTCATTGAATGGCGGTGCAGGCTAGAAGGGCCGAATGGCCTACACCTGCACCTATTTTCTATGTTTCTATTCTATGTTTCTAATACTCAAAGATCCTGAAGGATCGTTCCAATCTCCACCCAATAGCAAATTGTGGTTTTCTTATCCAAATAGGAGATACATTCTCCCGTTTCCCTCTGTAGGTCTCCCTTTGCCACACACCATGCCTGAGAGAGCAGCTACACGACCTACTTCCACTGTACATAAGAAATAGGAGCAAGAGTAGGCCATTCGGCCCCTCAAGCCTTATCCGCCATTTAATACAATCATGGCTGATCTGATCATGAACTCAGCTCCACTTCCCTGCCTGCTCCCCATAACCTTAGAACATAAGAACATAAGAATTAGGAACAGGAGTAGGCCATCTAGCCCCTCGAGCCTGCTCCGCCATTCAACAAGATCATGGCTGATCTGGACGTGGACTCAGCTCCACTTACCCGCCCTCTCCCCGTAACCCTTAATTCCCCTAGTGGTTAAAAATCTATCTATCTTTGACTTGAAAACATTCAATGAGCCAGCCTCAACTGCTTCCTTGGGCAGAGAATTCCACAGATTCACAACCCTCTGGGAGAAGAAATTCCTTCTCAACTCGGTTTTAAATTGGCTCCTCCGTATTTTGAGGCTGTGCCCCCTAGTTCTAGTCTCCCCGACCAGTGGAACAACCTCTCTGCCTCTATCTTGTCTATCCCTTTCATTATTTTAAATGTTTCTATAAGATCACCCCTCATCCTTCTGAACTCCAAGGAGTAAATACCCAGTCTACTCAATCTATCATCATAAGGTAACCCCCTCATTTCTCGAATCAGCCTAGTGAATCGTCTCTGCACCCCTTCCAAAGCTAGTATATCCTTCCTTAAGTAAGGTGACCAAAACTGCACGCAGTACTCCAGGTGCGGCCTCACCAATACCCTGAACAGTTGCAGCAACACCTCCCTGCTTTTGTACTCCAACCCTCTCGCAATGAAGGCCAACATTCCATTCGCCTTCCTGATTACCTGCTGCACCTGCAAACTAACTTTTTGGGATTCATGCACAAGGACCCCCAGGTCCCTCTGCACCACAGCATGTTGTAATTTCTCCCCATTCAAATAATATTCCCTTTTACTGTTTTTTTTCCCAAGGTGGATGACCTCACACTTTCCGACATTGTATTCCATCTGCCAAACCTTAGCCCATTCGCTTAACCTATCCAAATCTCCTTGTAGCCTCTCTGAGTCCTCTACACAACCCGCTTTCCCACTAATCTTAGTGTCATCTGCAAATTTTGTTGCACAACACTCTGTCCCCTCCTCTAGGTCATCTATGTATATTGTAAACAGTTGTGGTCCCAGCACTGATCTCTGTGGCACACCACTAACCACTGATTTCCAACCGGAAAAGGACCCATTTATCCCGACTCTCTGCTTTCTGTTCGCTAGCCAATTCTCTATCCATGCTAATACATTTCCTCTGACTCCGCGTACCTTTATCTTCTGCAGTAACCTTTTGTGTGGCACCTTATCGAATGCCTTTTGGAAATCTAAATACACCACATCCATCGGTACACCTCTATCCACCATGCTCGTTATATCCTCAAAGAATTCCAGTAAGTTAGTTAAACATGATTTCCCTTTCATGAATCCATGCTGCGTCTGCTTGATTGCACTATTCCTATCCAGATGTCCCGCTATTTCTTCCTTAATGATGGTTTCAAGCATTTTCCCCACTACAGATGTTAAACTAACCGGCCTATAGTTACCTGCCTTTTGCCTGCCCCCTTTTTTAAACAGAGGCGTTACATTAGCTGCTCTCCAATCCGCTGGTACCTCCCCAGAGTCCAGAGAATTTTGGTAGATTATAACAAATGCATCTGCTCTAACTTCCGCCATCTCTTTTAATACCCTGGGATGCATTTCATCAGGACCAGGGGACTTGTCTACCTTCAATCCCATTAGTCTGTCCAGCACTACCTCCCTAGTGATAGTGATCATCTCAAGGTCCTCCCTTCCCACATTCCTATGACCAGCAATTTTTGACATGGTTTTTGTGTCTTCCACTGTGAAGACGGAAGCAAAATAATTGTATAAGGTCTCAGCCATTTCCACATTTCCCATTATTAAATCCCCCTTTTCATCTTCTAAGGGACCAACATTTACTTTAGTCACTCTTTTCCGTTTTATATATCTGTAAAAGCTTTTACTATCTGTTTTTATGTTTTGCGCAAGTTTACCTTCGTAATCTATCTTCCCTTTCTTTATTGCTTTTTTAGTCATTCTTTGCTGTTGCTTAAAATCTTTTATTCCCTTATTGGTTAAGAAACTGTCTATCTGTGATCTGCCAATGCCCTGGTATCACTGGTAAAAGCTCGAGGAACAGCGCCTCATCTTTCGTTTAGGCACTTTACAGCCTTCTGGACTCAACATCGAGTTCAACAATTTCAGACCATAACCTCTGGCCATCTTTGGCTCCTTTCCTCCCCTCCGCTGCCACCCCCCCCCCCACATCCCCCAACTATGTTTTTTCCTTTTTTCTCTCTTTGTCTCCAATGGCAGCTGGTCATTACCCCGCCATTCACACCCTATTAACCTTTTTCTAACTTCTGTCATTACCATTTCAATTCGGCCCATCACCCC
Source organism: Pristiophorus japonicus (assembly GCF_044704955.1). NCBI lineage: Eukaryota > Metazoa > Chordata > Chondrichthyes > Pristiophoridae > Pristiophorus > Pristiophorus japonicus. The sequence continues at coordinate 37,495,047 of NC_092010.1, forward strand.
TTTTGTCTCTCTAATCTCTCCTGCCTTCCAACCTATCACAGACCTTCCCTCTTGTTCTTTCTTCCCCTCCCCCTCTCAGTGCTTAAGAACGTTCTCTTTTCGAACATTCGACAGTTCTGACGAACGGTCTCAGACCCGAAACGTTAACTCTGTTTCTCTCTCCACAGATGCTGCCTGACCCGCTGAGATTTCCAGCATTCGCTGTTTTTATCCCTGGTACCACTGCCCTGATGGGACATCCCTAAGTGTGTGGTGGGGGAGAACATTGGTACCAGTCAATAAAACTGGTGGCAAATGCTTCCAAACCTGGCCTTCAGTAGTGCTCCCAGTCTGATTTGAGTAAATAGTTAACGAGGGCAAGGCCGAGAGTTTATGGAGGCATCGTAAAAATTCTAGTTAAGCAGCTAATGATTTTGGACTTTAAAAATCGATGTTTATCTTTAGATTGAAGAAGTTGTGCAATTTAAAAAAAAAACACTTGAAACATCTGAAAGTTTGAGTTAGACTGAAAGAGCCAATATTAAATGAAAGGGTCAAAGAGGATAATAGAAGCAAGACAGTGGAGTACAGAACCAGCCTGTCAGCACCTGAACAGATAACAGTTTCAGGTCGAGCCCCTTCAGCAGATAAGGGAAATGGTAAAGGTGTACTTTAATGTCTCGCAAAGACAAGGTCAGCATATTTACACAGTGGATCAGAGTTTATCACAGCATCCTGAGAGATAGTGTCTCGGGAGGCTGAGACCAAGAGAGTCCTGCGTGACCATTAGAAAAGGCTGGAACTATCGCCTCACCCACATTGCAAAGCTTACACACAAAAAAAGGATATAGAGGCACTGCAGAGGGTGCAGAGAAGGTTTACAAGGGTTTACATATCAGGAAAGGATGGACAGGCTGGGTCTCTTTTCTCTTTTGAAAAGAAGGCTGTGGGGTGACCGTAAAGAGGTCTCAAAATTATGAAATGTTTTGATAGAGTGGATTCAGAGTGTTTCCACTTGTGGGGAAGAGCATAACTAGAGACCATCAATATAAGATCGTCACCAAGAAACCCAATGGGGAATTCAGAAGAAACTTCTTTACCCAGAGAGTGGTGAGAATGTGGAACTTGCTGCCACAGGGAGTGGTTGAGGTGAATAGTATCAATGTATTTAAGGGGAGGCTAGACAAACATATGAGGAAGAAGGGAATAGAGGGTTATGCTGATAGATTTAGATGTGGAAAGACGGGAGGAGGCTCGAGTGGAGCATAAACGCCGGCATGGACTGGTTGGGCCGAATGGCCTGTTTCTGTGCCGTATATCCTGTGTAATCGAGAAGTCTACGGTTTGCTCCAGAGGTCCAGGAGATTATTGGACTATAAGAGATATCTTCTTGAGGATATTTTCATACTTTGTGGATAGATTCAATCGTTGTCGAAGTATTTGTATTATTAGTAACTTGCTTTGCATTTCTGCTATTGTGTAATTACCTTGTAAATAGATCTCATTTATTAGTTTTAGCTGGAATGCAACAAGCATGGCATTTACTGCCTTTTAGACAACATTGGAGTGTATGGGGCGCACCCCACATAATCTCCATGTGTCATACTGTAATTAGGAAGAATAGTTAGTCCTACAGCATGCTGTCACATTGACAACACACATATAGGCATAGGAATCTCTTCAGTGCAGTACTGAGGGAGCACCGCACTGTCAGAGGGGCAGTACTGAGGGAGCCCCGCACTGTCGGAGGGGCAGTGCTGAAGGAGCCCCGCACTGTCAGAGGGGCAGTACTGAGGGAGCCCCGCACTGTCGGAGGGGCAGTACTGAGGGAGCCCCGCACTGTCGGAGGGGCAGTACTGAGGGAGCACCGCACTGTCAGAGGGGCAGTACTGAGGGAGCCCCGCACTGTCGGAGGGGCAGTGCTGAGGGAGCCCCGCACTGTCGGAGGGGCAGTACTGAGGGAGTGCTGCACTGTCGGAGGGGCAGTACTGAGGGAGTGCTGCACTGTCGGAGGTGCTGTCTCTCAGATGAGATGTTAAACCGAGGCACTGTCTGCTCTCTCAGGTGCACGTAAAAGATCCCACGCCACTATTTTGAAGAAGAGCAGGGGAGTTCTCCCCAGTGTGCTGGACAATATTTAATCCCTCAACCAACATCTAAAAACAGATTATCTGGTCATTGTCACATTGCTGTTTGTGGGGGCTTGCTGTCCTGCACTGTCGGAGGTGCCGCCTTTCAGATGAGACGTTAAACCGACGCCTCACCTGCCCTCCCAGGTGGGCACAAGAGATCCCATGGCACTATTCAAAGAGGAGCAGGGGAGTTCTCCCAGTCTCCTGGCCAACAGTTATCTGTCAGCCAACAGCACCAAAAACAGATTATCTGGTCATTATCTCATTGCTGTGTGTGGGAGCTTGCTGTGCACAAATTGGCTTTCCCGTTTCCTACATTACAACAGTGACTGCACTCCAAAAAGTACTTCATTGGCTGTAAAGCACTTTGGGATGTCCTGAGGTCATGAAAGGTGCTATATAAATGCAAATTCTTTATTTCTTTCTTGATACCATCACACAGCTCAAATTTCTTTTAATTTATTTGTTCATGGGATGTGGGCGTTGCTGGCAAGGCCAGGATTTATTACCCATTCCTAACTGCCCTTGAGAAGGTATTGATAGAAATGCACCCGGCCGAAAGTCCCACCCCCGATGTGGAATTGGGCCATACGCCCCTCAAAGGAAGCGGAGTGGTAGCGCGGCACTGAGTCCAACGCTGCACGGAGCAGGCCAGTGCTACGCGGATGCTCCACATAGCACTGATGTGCATTTCTATCAATACCTTCTCAAGGGCAGTTAGGGATGGCCAATAAATCCTGGCCTTGCCAGCAACGCCCATATCAACATGAACAAATAAATTAAAAGAAATTTGAGCTGTGTGATGGTATCAAGAAAGAAATAAATATTTTGCATTTACATGGCATTAAAGGGGAGGGCCGCTGCACATTCTGCAGGCCCTTTGGTGTCCGCCACTGGGCCACCGGGGGCAGTGATCAACCGGGCCAGCGGCCCGGCACCGATAACGGAGTGGCGGGCTGCACGATGGCGGCCCAGTTGACACGAGAGCCGCCATTGTCGGGACGATGCAAGAGTCGGCCGACAAATAAAGATGGTGGCCCGGAGTGCTAAAGGTCTCCCCTTTAAGGGGCTCCCCCAGCAGTGGATATCCGCCAGTTTCGTGACCAGCGGGGCAATTTCCCCTACGGGACAGAAGGGCGCTAATCGCAGCGATGCCGGGACAGCGCCCCCCCAAACCTCCGGGGCAATTTCCCAGGAGGCGATAACCCCCCCCCCCCCCCCTCTTCTCCTGGGCAAAAACGTCATTTTGCCCCCCGGAGGCACTAACGAGGCTATAAAAGGGTGAATCGCGCCCCCAAAGTCTATTCACTTTGCAGAATTGACTATAGACAGCAGACACAAGGATAGCCTTCACGTGACATTTTCTCGATGGTATATCTGTATTGAGCATGAGGGAATGACGATCTACATGTTTGCAGTTGGGACAGCTCGGCACACTTAATTATAAATTAAAAGTAAAACAGTAACTGCAAACTTCTACCTCAACCGAACATGACCAGTTCACTGAGCACATGCCAAATACTGGTCATATGTGTTGTGCATTCAACTTGAGGTTTTTTTGAAAGCTAGGCAACTAAATATTTTTCTTCGGTAATGTAGTATCCAAGAGAAGTGGCACAACTGATTCCTTGTTAAAGAGCTACATCTACTGGAAAGTTTTGTAAGTAACCAACAACAACTTGAATTTATATAGCACCTTTAACGTAGTGAAACGTCCCAAGGCGCTTCACAGGAGTATTCTGTGATGAAAATTTGACACTGAGCCGCATAAGTAGAAATTAGCGCAGGTCAAAGAGGTATGTTTTAAGGAGCGCCTTGAAGGAGGTAAGAGAGGTGGAGAGGTTTAGGGAGGGAGCTCCAGAGCTTGGGGCCCAGGCAACAGAAGGCATGGCCACCGATGGTTGAGTGATTATAATCAGGGATGCTCATGAGGCCAGAATTAGAGGAGCGCAGAGATCTCGGGGGTTTGTGAGGCTGGAGGAGGTTACAGAGATAGGGAGGGGCGAGGCCATGGAGAGATTTGTAAAGAAGGATGAGAATTTTGAAATCGAGGCGTTGCTTAACCAGGAGCCAATGTGGGTCAGCGAGCACAGGGGGTGATGGGTGAGCGGGACTTGGTGCGAGTTAGGACACGGGCTGCCGAGTTTTGGATCACCTCTAGTTTATGTAGGATAGAATGTGGGAGGCCAGCCAAGAGTGCGTGGAACAGTCAAGTCTAGAGACATGGATGGGGGCTCCAGCAGCGGATGAGCTGAGGCAAGGTTGGAGACGGGCAATGTCACGGAGGTGGAAATAGGTGGCTTTAGTTATGTGGTCTCACGCAGTGACATCTCAGCAGCTTCTTGGTGTGTTCACATTTCTTTGAAGATCCTCGAGAGACCATCCAAAGATGAGGAGAATTTTTGTCACTAGTTGTTGGGATCTGGAACCCTCAACCTGAGACGACGGTTGAAGCTGGTTCCATCAATAATTTTGAAAGGGAGTAGGACAGGTACTTGAGGATGAGGAACTTACAGGGTTACAGACAAGAAGTGGGGATATGGGACTCAGCACGACTGCTCTTTCAGAGCCGGCACAGGCACGATAGGCCGAATAGGCTCCTTCTGTGCCATATGTTTCTATAGCCGCAACCTGCGTGAGAACACCAGCGGCAGGTCGGGGCCATAAAAGGAGCGGTGTGGAGGCCCCGGGAGCAGCGTGGAGGCCCTGGGAGCAGCGTGGAGGCATACTACTTCAGGGAGCAGTGCGAGCTGGTGCAGGAGGGCGACGGTAGAGAAGAGTGATGTCATCAAGGTCCAGGTCGGTGATTGGAGTGTGGGTAGATACAGCAGGAGCGGCGAGAGACTGTCGAGGGATGTGATCGGGGCCCAGGGGAGGCGTGAGTTCGGGGCCCGGGGGCAGCACGGGCCAGCCCACACTGCGATATGTGTGTGCACTCGGCCCGTGCAGCAGAGCAGGTCTCCAGTCATCTTGGATAACCCTTGCCACTGGACCAAGACCTAGCTCTGTCAAGCCCGTGTGGTGGCTGGTGTGCAACGGTCACCCCACATTAAAAAAATCCACGCACAGGCATCTTCCACCCTTCAGGATGTAGTTCGGGATCTGGAATATTAGGTCCTTCATTGAAACACCTGTGAACTCGTCCCTTTTTTGGCGTGGAAGCAAGTCATCCTCGATAGAGGGACTGCCTGTGATGATGATGATACGTTTCTATGATGCTAAGTCTGAAGCCATCATTTGGAGCGCGAGGTCATTTTTCCAGTCAACTTGAAAGAAAAACCACAAGCCAATTTTGTCAAATTTATGTGTTTTGTCTTGTAACACTGCTGTGAAGCGCCTTGGGACGTTAAAGGTGCTATATAAATAAACGTTGTTGTTGTTGTTGTATTAAAAATACAGGGAAGATAGAAGGGATTCTTGGGACTGGGCATCAAGAACTGCAAGATTTAATGTGGGATTTTTCTCCAGATTCTAGAAGAAAGAAAAAAAGAAAAGTGCGTATTGAAAATCGAACAATATTTGATTGACCTGCAATTTGTTTATTTTGCTCCCATTTTCATTGCCATTTCTACAGTCCCCATTGAAACCACTTTTCAAGGCAAGTGAACAGCTGAATCAATAGCAGAGTGGTTTCTAACTCTTATTCATGGTTAACTTTGACACCGTTACCCATTTTAAGGGCTTCAATTTAAAGGCGCATGGCTCTTTTTGTGAATAGTTAAAGCTTTGAAACTAAATTAAGACCCACTTTCCGTTCAGACCTCCCAGATACAGCTCTGTTCAGACTAAAATCCAACTGTTGCCAGAACTAGTTATACTTTAGTTTGTTCGTAAAAATGGGAAATAAGGGGCTGTAGGAAGAATTTGGTTTCCATATTTACGAAAGGATATATTTGCTTTGGAGGCAGTTCAGAGAAGGTTCACTCAGTTGATTCTGGAGATGAGGGGGTTGACTTATGAGGAAAGATTGAGTAGGTTGGGTCTATACACATTGGAGTTCAGAAGGATGAGAGGTGATCTTATCGAAACGTATAAGATTATGAGGGGGCTCGACAAGGTGGATGCAGAGAGGATGTTTCCACTGATGGGGGAGACTAGAACTGGAGGGCATGGTCTTAGAATAAGGGGCCGCCCATTTAAAACTGAGATGAGGAGGAATTTCTTCTTTCAGAGGGTTATAAATCTGTGGAATTCGCTGCCTCAAGAGAGCTGTGGAAGCTGGGTCATTGAATAAATTTAAGACAGAAATAGACAGTTTCTTAACCGATAAGGGAATAAGGGGTTATGGGGAGCGGGCAGGGAAGTGGAGCTGAGTCCATGATCGGATCAGCCATGATCGTATTAAATGGCAGAGCAGGCTCGAGGGGCCGTATGGCCGACTCCTGCTCCTATTTCTTATGTTCTTATGTTCTTAAATACAGTTTATGAAGTTGAAAGAAAAAATAAAGTCTCGTTATTGTAGGATTCCATCACTCGCCAGAGGGAAAGCATGGGTTGGGTACAAAACTCACCTTGGAGAGCTTCATGGTAGCCTTACAGTCCTTGTGATAGTTCTGGGAGTCCATATTATCTTATAGGTTACACAAACAAACTATTGATTTAAACACAGCTTTGCTCAGAACATCAACCTCAAGTACAATTCTGTTAATACTTTTTTTGGGGGGTGGGGAACCTACCTTTCAATGTATATAATGACATCAGCAATAACTTGTATTTATATAGCGCTTTTAACGTAGTAAAACGTCCCACGGTGCTTCACAAATGCGTTATCGAACAAAATTTGTCACCGAGCCACATAAGGAGATATTAGGGCAGGGCTTGGTCAAAGAGGTAGGTTTTAAGGAGCGTCTTAAAGGAGGAAAGAGAGGTAGAGAGTTGGAGAGGTTTAGGGAGGGAGTTCCAGAGCTTGGGGCCCAGGCAGCTGAAGGCACGGTCACCGATGGAGGAGCGATTAAAATCGGGGATGCTTAACCGGCCAGAATTTGAGGAGCGTAGACATCTCGGAGGGTTTTGGGGCTGGAGGAGATTAAAGAGAGAGGGAGCGGCGAGGCCATGGAGGGATTTGAAAATAAGAATGAGAATTTTTAAATCGAGGCGGTGTGACATCAGAGTAATAGTTTTGGGTGAAAATATCAAGTCCAAGCACAGGTCTTTAACAGAGGCATAAAATACAATTCAATGGGTAAATGTAATCATGTTATATGAAGTCTGTAATTTTATTTTTTAAATTTTGTTTAAACCCTGATTTTGGACACTAGAAATATCCGTTACTGACAGAAAACGGTGGCTGGAAATAAGGTCAAAAAGTATTTTGAATCATTTGTGGGAATCCCATTGTACAATCTCAGCATAATGGACTATAAAATAGCAACTATTGTCTGAGTGTGGCATATTTGACATTGAAAATACCTATCACAGCACCATCTACAGGAGTAACAGGTACTGCGGGTACGTACAATAAGGCCAGTTAGCTTTTAGCATCTGTGGTAGAACATCATTTTTAGTCTTTAATTAAGAATGAAATGACCACATATTTAAATAAATAGAATATAGTTAAAATAGAAAATATCTAACAAATGGAATTACAGGATGTGATTCCCAAGATACAGATTTTTTAAAATCCTGGAATGCAATGTAATAAAAACAGAATGACTTTTTAGTCACCATAAACCAGTGACCCTGCCAATAATATGAGACATTTGAATTTGGGTAGGAGATTTGTCTGATCTTTACAGGCCTAGAAGTGGAAAATATCTAAACCTTCTTTAGTCTAGCTCAGTATTTTTGCTGAGGTTACCAACTTTTAGGTAGTCAAAATTTGCTTACAATTTAATGGGTAAATAACAGGAAGAGCTGTTTGGCTCAGGGTCTTGCCACTTTACAGACAATCTTCCAATGGAACATGCCTTGGGTGCAAACTAATTTTAAAAACAGCAGATCCTCACATTTACCACCATGTGCAGGACTTGACACACAGCAATTATCAGATATTTGTCAAGTAGGGTTATATTTGGGGAGAACTACATAAAATGAACACAGAAACTGGGCATTGGGCCCAGCTGGTCCGTGTCGGTGTTTATGCTCCACACGAGCCTCCCCCCACCCCTCTTATCTTACCCTATCAGCATATCCTTGTATTCCTTTCTCCCTCGTGTGTTTATCTAGCTTCCTCTTAAATGCATCTATGGTGTTCGCCTCAACCACTCCGTATGGTAGCAAGTTCCACCTTCTTTGGGTAAAGAAGTTTCTCCTGAATTCACTGTTGGATTTACTTGTGACTATCTTACATTTATGACCCCCTAGTTCTGGTCTTGCCCGCAAGTGGAAAGATCTTCTCTACGTCTACCCTATCGAACCCCTTCATCATTTTAACGACCTCTATCAGGTCACCCCCTCAGCCTTCTCTTTTCTGAAGTGTCCTTACCTGAGGCAAGTAATCATTTTAATTTACACTAGCTTTCTGCCAAACTCTCAAAAGGTCGTTATGGGTAGACTCGCACTCACTGAAATGTTTGTGCAAGGGCGGCAGGGGGGGTGGTGGGGAGTTGTTTCAGAAAATGTTTGTGGTGTTTTCCCTTTAATGATAGGCATTACATAAGAACATAAGAATTAGGTGCAGGAGTCAGCCATTCGGCCCCTCCAGCCTGCTCCGCCATTCAATAAGATCATGGCTGATCTTCGACCTCAACTCCACTTTCCTGCACTATCCCCATATTCTTTGATACCCCTAATATTCAAAAATCTATCGAACTCGGCCTTCAATATACTCAAAGACTGAGCATCCACAGCCCTCTGGGGTAGAGAATTCCAAAGATTCACCACCCTCTGAGTGAAGAAGTTTCTCCTCATCTCCGGCCTAAATGGCCAACCCCTTATCCTGAGACTGTGACCCCTGGTTCTAGACTTCCCAGTCCGGGGGAACATCCTCCCTACATCTACCCTGTCAAGCCCTGTTAACAGTGATAGGGAGTGTAATGTAGGCATCTGTGAGTATGCTGTAGAGCTGTTGAGGGAGCCGGCGCCTCACCACTTGAGCTCCCTCCGTGCCTTTCAGTTCTGCGCGCGGGGAGGGGATTCCTGTACGGGCTGCTCTTGCACACTCTCCACTTTGCCATCCTCGTCTGCCGTCCGGGCACGCCATGGTGCACCATCTTGCCGTCCGGAGGAGGTGGGAGTCCCCAATGGAGTGCACTTTACGTGGGAGTCCTCCCGTTATTTATTGAGGACTTGGACTGTCGGGTGTTGCATGGGGCAGTTCCATGCAATAGGTTTTTAAGTCGGTTCACGGGCTCCCAGGCCGCCTGCAATTTCTGCGGTCTTGAGTCTGTGTTCCATGTTTTTATGGAATGTGCGAGATTGCAGCTCCTCTTCCAATATTTGAAGGGGCTGCTCTTCAAATTCTGGTTGCACTTCAGTCCCACGCTTCTGATCTTTGGGCACCCTGTGCGGAGGGGAGTGGGCAAGTTGGAAGGCCTCCTCGTAGGACTGCACCTGGGCCTGGCCAAGGTGGCCATTAACCAGTCCAGGCAGCGAGCGGTCGAGGGGGTCGTTCAGCCCGACTGCCTGCCTCTCTTCTGCGGTTACATCCGAGCCAGGGTGTCCCTGGAGATGGAGCACGCGGTGTCCACCAGTACGCTCGTGGCCTTCCGCGAGAGGTGGGCGCCGGAGGGACTGGAGTGCATCATCACCCCAGGCAACCGAATTTTAATTTTACCGATTTAAGTTTCCGTGAAAGTTTTATTTGTTAATTTATGGGTTCTGGAGCCCCTGCCAAAAGGGGGCACTTGATATTACGTTCTACCAAAACTAGTTGTAGTGCTGTTGAGTCACGTGACGTTCACAAGACTCAATAAAACCCCAACCAGTTGGGTTCGGGGGATCCATGATGGGCAGGTGGTTGTGAGCCTGGTAGATGAACTGGTAATGTGTAGTGTGATTGTTAAACCTTTGTTAATAAACCAACTAGTTCTTTATAGCAATGTGTTGCTATGAATTCTTAAGCAAAGAACCCATGAAGCAAATACATTATAGAGAGCGGGCAAGGAGGCCATGAAGGGATTTGAAAATGAGGATGAGAATTTTACATCCACAAGAACTGACAAAACTGATTTTCAGCCAACCAGTGCAAACAATTCACCACCCATGCTGGAATCTGCAAAACGGCTTTAATAGCAACCAAATGTGTCTGAATGTATGGACTGTCAGGATTCAAAACCCCCGGCAACCACATTTTAATTTGACCCATTGAAATTTCCGTTATAGTTTTATAGGGGATTCTATAGTTAGGGGAACAGAGAGGCGTTTCTGCGGCCATAGACGTGACTCCAGAATGGTATGGTGCCTCCCTGGTGCCAGGGTCAAAGATGTCACAGAGCGGACGCAGGGCATTCTGGGGGGGAAGAGGATAAACAGCTAGAGGTCGTGGTCCATATCGGGACCAATGACATAGGTAGAAAGAGGGATGAGTTCTTACAGGCAGAATTTAGGGAGCTAGGAAGAAAATTAAAGGGTAGGACCTCAAAGGTAGTAATCTCTCGGTTACTACCGATGCCACGTGCTAATGAGTACAAGAATAGGATAGAGAGGATGAACGCGTGGCTGGAGAGTTGATGTAGGAGGGAGGGCTTTAAATTCTTGAGGCATTGGGACCGCTTCTGGGGGAGATGGGACCGGTACAAGCCGGACGGGTTGCACCTCAACAGTGCCGGGACCAATATCCTCACAGGAAGTTTTGCTCGTGCTGTTGGGGAGTTTAAACTAGTTTGGCAGGGGGATGGGAACCTGAGAACAAATTCAATAAGGAAGGAAGTAAAGCAGAAATTGGATAGCATGAATTTAGAAAGCGAATCTGTAAGACAGAGGAAACAGGGCTTAGTAAGTAGTCATCAAGGAAGTCTTCCTGTGCTGAATGGTATATACTTTAATGCAAGGAGTAAAGCGAGTAAGGCAGATGAGCTAAGAGCACAGGTAAATACTTGAGTATGACATTATAGCCATTACAGAGACATGGCTGAAGGAGGGGCAGGTTTGGCAGATCAATATTCCTGGTTACAGGATTTTTAGACATGACAGAGAGGGGGGGTAAAAAGGGGAGGGGTGTCGCGGTTCTGATTAAAGAAGCTATTACAGTGGTGAGGAGGCATGATACGTTAGAGGGATCATCAAATGAGACCATATGGGTCGAATTGAAAAATAAAAAAGGTATGATCACACTGCTGGACATGTATTATAGAACCCCAAACAGTGGGAGGGAGATTGAGGAGCAAATATATCGGCAAATTGCTGTGAAGTCCAAAAATCATAGGGCAGTAATAGTAGGGGATTTTAACTATCCAAATATTGATTGGGACAAATAGTGTGAAGGGTATAGAGGGTGCGGAATTCTTAAAATGCATTCAAGAGAACTTTTAGTCAGTATGTAACAAGCCCAACACGAGAGGGAACGATCTTGGATTTAGTTTTAGGGAATGAAACTGGGCAGGTTGAAGGGGTATCAGTGGGAGAGCACTTGGGTGCCAGTGACTATAATTCAGTCAGATTCAAGTTATTTATGGATAAGGACAAAGATAGACCGCGAATAAAAGTCCCAAATTGGGGAAAAGCTAACTTTGCTCAGTTGAGAAGTGATTTGGCCATGGTGGACTGGAAACAGCTACATCTGGGTAAATCAGTGTCGGAACAGTGGGAGGCATTCAAGGAGGAGATCCGGAGGGCTCAGGCCAAACATGTGCCCTTAAAGAAAAAGGGTGGGAATAACAATTCTAGAGACCCCTGGATGTCTAGGGACTTACAGACTGGATTACCTTTTGTTGGCTGGTGCAGATACAATGGTAGGTACTGCAGGGAATCGAATACGGCCAGGGTGATCTCCTGGACTAGTTTCGATCGCCTGGATAGGTCGGAGAGGAATTTTCCCAATTTTTTTCCAAAATTGGCCTGGGTTTTTATCTGGTTTTTGCCTCTCCCAGGAGATCACATGGCTCCGGTTGGGGTGGAGTGTAGAATGTTTCGGTGTAAGGGGTGTCACAGTTGTGTGAGGCGGACTGGTTGGGCTGGGTGCTCTTTACCTTTCCGCCATTGTTCATAGGTTTATATTGTAACCTTCAGGGCTGCTGACCGAGGGCCATCCAGCTCTTTGTTGGCCAGTACGGACACGGTGGGCCGAAATAGCCTCCTTCTGCGCTGTAAATTTCTAGGTTTCTATGTTTAGCACATGATGGTAAGACGAGGTGAAAATAACTCCCAGATTTGATGTTTTTCCAGTGTCTTTAATATTTTATTTTAGGTTATCAGCAATCAGCATCAGTTTCCACTTCATTTAACTTCTCACACCGTTGACAACAAATGCAATATAATTTAAGGATACGTCATATGCAGGAGGACACAGATACACAGCAAGGCGATGGTCGTCAGTAACCTTTTCTTCTCAGGGCAGACGTCAGCTCCTGTCATCCATGAACTACTGCGCAGGCGGAGAGGAGGAAGTTTGTTGCAGGGCGACTTCACCAGTCCCGAATCATTGCTGTTTTCAACGGGGCTGTTTCTCTCTTTCGAATCCTGGTTATTTCTGAAATGACTGAATGTTTACCTTCTCCCCGACTTCAACCACTCCTGCACCCCCACACAAGTGTGTCAGTATTTACAGGGTGTCCCCGGGAGTGTCTCGTTATTTACAGTGGGGTCCGGGAGTGTGTCAGTAGTTACAGGGAGTCCCCGGGAAATGTTAGTATTTACAGGGGGTCCCCGGGAGTGTGTCACTATTTACAGGAGGTCCCCAGGAGTGTGTCAGTATATTCAGGGGGTCCCCGGGACTGTGCCAGTATTTACAGGTGGTACCCGGGCATGTGTCAGTATTTACAGGGGGTCCCCAGGAGTGCCAATATTTACAGGGGGTGCCCGGGTGTGTGTCAGTATTTACAGGGGGTGCCCGGGAGTGTGCCAATATTTAGCGGGGGTCCCAGGGAGTGTGCCAATATTTAGCAGGGGTCCCAGGGAGTGTGCCAATATTTAGCGGGGGTCCCCGGGAGTGTGCCAATATTTAGCGGTAGTCCCCGGGAGTGTGCCAATATTTAGCGGGACTCCCCTGGAGTGTGCCAATATTTAGCAGGGGTCCCAGACTGCAGCACATTGCCTTTTTGCCGCCTTCAGCCTGCCCACCAACAAATGATTCAGGCCTCCCGGTGCCACGCCGGGCAGGCTGCACGGGCACATCACTGATGCTGTGCCCATTCTACTCGCCCCGCAGCAATCTCACTCGCTCCACTTCCTCTCGGGGCGGGTTCCAGGGTGCTACTGGGGAACGATCGGCAGCACTACCCGTATACTCCACAGAGTGCTGGCGCGTTTCAACGCCTTTGGTTAAAGGGGTCGCTGCCCATTCTGCCGGGCGTCTGATGGCCTCCACTGGATCAGCGGGGCGGTGTGATGCTGAGGCGGCAGCCCAGCACCCAAAGCAGAGTGTCGGTCTGCACGATGGCGGCCCAGACCACGCAACTCTAACTCACTTTCTTCCATTAAGACGCTCCTTAAAACCTACCTCATCACCTGTCCTAATATCTCCTTATGTGGCTCAGTGTCAATTTCTGTCTGATTACGCTCCTGTGAAGAGCCTTGCGACGTTTTTCTGTGCGAAAGGCGCTATATAAATGCAAGTTATTGTTGTTGTGATTGACCGTGTCCTCAATCCAACATAAAAAAAGGACTTGCTTTTATATAACTGCTTCACATGGCTCGAACAAATATACCTGAAGCATTTCACAGACAGTGAATTACATTGAAGTAAACTGACTCTTAAGTTGACATTCACTGCCAGTAGGGAGAGAAAGCAGTGGGAATCCTGGTTGTTTTCTAAGAACATAAGAATTAGGAACAGGAGTAGGCCATCTAGCCCCTCGAGCCTGCTCCGCCATTCAACAAGATCATGGCTGATCTGGCCGTGGACTCAGCTCCACTTACCCGCTCGCTCCCCGTAACCCTTAATTCCCTTATTGGTTAAAAATCTATCTATCTGTGATTTGAATACATTCAATGAGCTAGCCTCAACTGCTTCCCTGGGCAGAGAATTCCACAGATTCACAACCCTCTGCGAGAAGAAATTCCTTCTCAACTCGGTTTTAAATTGCCATCCCGTATTTTGAGGCTGTGCCCCCTAGTTCTAGTCTCCCCGACCAGTGGAAACAACCTCTCTGCCTCTATCTTGTCTATCCCTTTCATTATTTTAAATGTTTCTATAAGATCACCCCTCATCCTTCTGAACTCCAACGAGTAAAGACCCAGTCTACCCAATCTATCATCATGAGGTAACCCCCTCATCTCCGGAATCAGCCTAGTGAATCGTCTCTGTACCCCCTCCAAAGCAAGTATATCCTTCCTTAAGTAAGGTGACCAAAACTGCACGCAGTACTCCAGGTGCGGCCTCACCAATACCCTATACAGTTAGAAACATAGAAAATAGGTGCAGGAGTAGGCCATTCGGCCCTTCTAGCCTGCACCGCCATTCAATGAGTTCATGGCTGAACATGCAACTTCAGTACCCCATTCCTGCTTTCTCGCCATACCCCTTGATCCCCCTAGTAGTAAGGACTACATCTAACTCCTTTTTGAATAGGACCGCCCTGCTTTTGTACTCCATCCCTCTCGCAGGCCAACATTCCATTCGCCTTCCTGATTACCAGCTGCTCCTGCAAGCTAACTTTTTGGGATTCATGCACAAGGAGGCACGGCCAAGGGTGCCATCAGCCGGTCCAGGCAGCGGGCGGTCGAGGGTGTCGTTCAACCTGACTGCCTGCCTCTCTTCCGCTCTTACATCCGGTCCAGGGTGTCCTTGGAGATGGAGCACGCGGTGTCCACCGGTACGCTCGCGGCCTTCCGCGAGAGGTGGGCACCGGAGGGACTGGAGTGCATCATCACGCCCGGCAACCAAATTTTAATTTGATTTTACGTTTTAAAGTTTAATTTGTTTTAATTGCCGGTGCTTTTAGTGTCCCCCTCCCCTTTTATAGGGGGCACTGGAAAAAATTTGATTTTAGCACCCAAAAAAAACCAAAAAAAAAGAAAAACACAAAAAAAGGAGAAAAAAAAAGGGCCTTGTAAATGTCTGGTGTGTCACCCAGGTCGGGTGGCACGGTTTAATGTTTCGTTTTACAGATAAACTCTGAAAGAGTTTCATGCACAAGGAGGCACGGCCAAGGATGCCATCAGCCGGTCCAGGCAGCGGGCGGTCGAGGGGGTCGTTCAACCTGACTGCCTGCCTCTCTTCCGCTCTTACATCCGGTCCAGGGTGTCCTTGGAGATGGAGCACACGGTGTCCACCGGTACGCTCGCGGCCTTCCGCGAGAGGTGGACACCGGAGGGACTGGAGTGCATCATCACGCCCGGCAACCAAATTTTAATTTGATTTTACGTTTTAAAGTTTAATTTGTTTTAATTGCCGGTGCTTTTAGTGTCCCCCTTCCCTTTTATAGGGGGCACTGGGGAAAAAATTTGATTTTAGTGTCCAAAAAAAAAAGAAAAACACAAAAAAAAAGGAAAAAAGGGGCCTTGTAAATGTTTGGTGTGTCATCCAGGTCGGGTGGCACGGTTTAATCTTTTGTTTTACAGATAAACTCCAAAAGAGTTTCATGCACAAGGAGGCACGGCCAAGGGTGCCATCAGCCGGTCCAGGCAGCGGGCGGTCGAGGGAGTCGTTCAACCTGACTGCCTGCCTCTCTTCCGCTCTTACATCCGGTCCAGGGTGTCCTTGGAGATGGAGCACACGGTGTCCACCGGTACGCTCGCGGCCTTCCGTGAGAGGTGGGCACCGGAGGGACTGGAGTGCATCATCACGCCCGGCAACCAAATTTTAATTTGATTTTACGTTTTAAAGTTTAATTTATTTTAATTGCCGGTGCTTTTAGTGTCCCCCTCCCCTTTTATAGGGGGCACTGAAAAAAAAATGTGTGATATTAGTGCCCCAAAAAAAAAGAAAAACACAAAAAAAAAAGGAAAAAAAGGGCCTTGTAAATGTTTGGTGTGTCATCCAGGTCGGGGGGCACGGATTAATGTTTATGTATTTCAGGTAAACTCCAAAAGAGTTTCATGCACAAGGACCCCCAGGTCCCTCTGCACCGCAGCATGTTGTCATTTCTCCCCATTCAAATAATATTCCCTTTTACTGTTTTTTTCCCCCAAGGTGGATGACCTCACACTTTCCGACATTGTATTCCATCTGCCAAACCTTAGCCCATTCGCTTAACCTATCTAAATCTCTTTGCAGCCTCTCTGTGTCCTCTACACAACCCACTTTCCCACTAATCTTTGTGTCATCTGCAAATTTTGTTGCACTACACTCTGTCCCCTCTTCCAGGTCATCTATGTATATTGTAAACAGTCGTGGTCCCAGCACTGATCCCTGTGGCACACCACTAACCACCGATTTCCAACCCGAAAAGGACCCATTTATCCCGACTCTCTGCTTTCTGTTCGCCAGCCAATTCTCTATCCATGCTAATACATTTCCTCTGACTCTGCGTACCTTTATCTTCTGCAGTAACCTTTTGTGTGGCACCTTATCGAATGCCTTTTGAAAATCTAAATACACCACATCCATCGGTACACCTCTATCCACCATGCTCGTTATATCCTCAAAGAATTCCAGTAAATTAGTTAAACATGATTTCCCCTTTCTAACCCAGGGCACTGAGGTTAATTGTGGCACCGCGAGTGCAGCCCTGGCCAAGGCTGGCTGACTCAGCACAGACTGCGGATCCAACCTTCCTGCTCACAACTCGGCTACAGACTGCCGTGGCTCAGTGCGTGCCACTCTCGTCTTTGAGTCATGGAGGTTGTGGGTTCAAGTCCCACTCCAGGGACTTGAGCAAGTAAACCAGGCCAACACTCCAGCGCAGTACTGAGGGAGCGCCGCACTGTCGGGGGTTCAGTACTGAGGGAGCGCTGCACTGTCGGAGGGGCGGTACTGAGGGGGCGCCGCACTGTCGGAGGGGCGGTACTGAGGGAGCGCTGGAGGGGCAGTAACTGAGGGAGCGCCGCATTGTCGGAGGGGTGGTACTGAGGGAGTGCTGCACTGTCGGGGGTTCAGTACTGAGGGAGTGTCGGAGGGGCGGTACTGAGGGGGCGCCTCACTGTCGGAGGGGCGCTACTGAGGGAGCGCCGCACGGTCGGAGGGGCGGTACTGAGGGAGCGCCGCATTGTCAGAGGGGCGGTACTAAGGGAGTGCCGCACTGTTGGAGGGGCGGTACTGAGGGAGCGCCGCACTGTCGGAGGGGCAGTACTGAGGGAGTGCCGCACTGTCGGAGGGGCAGTACTGAGGGAGTGCCGCACTGTCGGAGGGGCAGTGCTGAGGGAGCGCCGCACTGTCGGAGGGGCGGTACTGAGGGAGCGCCGCACTGTCAGAGGGGCGGTACTGAGGGAGCGCCGCACTGTCGGTTTGACATTTAGAAGGGAGTGAGGGAGGAAGTGGTGTTGCAAAGCTTCAACCCCAGCAAGGGCTGAACTGCTTTCGGGGAGGGCAGAGCTGTGATAGAACAAGAATGGCCGGGGGGGTTTACTTGGCACTATCCGTTACATCACTTTTTAAAAAAACAGTATAAGAACATGAGAATTAGCAGCAGGATTCGGCCCCTCGAGCCTGCTCCGCCATTTAATAAGATCATGGCTGATCCATCGACCTCAACTTCATTTTCCTGCACTATCCCCATATCCCTCGATTCCCTTAATATCCAAAAATCTATCGAACTCGGCCTTGAATATACTCAAAGACTGAGCATCCACAGCCCTCTGGGGTAGAGAATTCCAGAGATTTACTACCCTCTGAGTGAAGATATTTCTCATCTCGGGCCTAAATTGGCAGAAAAACTAAATAAAATCAGAAAATACAGACAGCAGTTAGAAAAAAAAAGCTTAATGTTTGGGGCAGGCCCCATCATCATAGCTGAGTCATTTCAGTTAATGAAACCCTTATCAAAAATACTTCCCTTCGAAGACAACTTTATTTTGTCGTCTCAGCCACACCGTTTATTAAATGGCGAGTCGGTGGTGACGCAATCTCATCGTCCGACTGCAATTTGATTGACAGTCGGGCTGTCAAATGAGAAGCCAAGTCCCTCCAGGAACCGTGCCGCCACAAACCGTAACATCCGTCACTCCGCTTTTCAACCAATCAGCGAAGGACGTTGGATGTTAAGGCGGGACAAAGACAAAGTGTGTTGTTCGCCTGGCGTGATGGACAGAGGAGTGGGCCAATGGGGAGCGAGACTGGCCGGTGACGGTGCCAATCAGCGGCGGAGGGCGGGGCGTGGAGAAGCTGCGGGGCTGAGGTTGATAGCTGGGCCTTGAGGGGAAAGCGGCGGCTCGCTGAGTGAGTGAGTGAGAGAGATAGTGGACACGGACGGCGGCGACGATGGTTTGCGGCGGCTTTACCTGCTCGAAGAATGCACTCATCGCGTTAAATGTGGTGTACATAGTAAGTGGAGCGGGCCGGGGACTGAGGGTCGGCGCGGCCTCGCGGTGACTGAGGCCGCGGTTGTACCGAACAATCCCGGCCCGAGACTCGGAGCATGCGCAGCGCGCACCGGCGCAAAGCAGCTGACATGCCTCAACAACATGCATTTCCACAGCGCCTTACACAGCCTCAGGACGTCCCAAAGCGCTTTGCACCAAGTCCTTTTTGAAGGGCAGTCACTGTTGCAATATGGTGATCAATAAGGGCATCAGCGAGTGCCAGCATCGAATTAGAAGCTTGTTTTCCTATATGGGCCAGTGCTTTTGTTGTTTGGCTGCAATCTGCTGGAACCTTGTAAAAACACTGGTTAGGCCACAGCTGGAGTACTGCGTGCAGTTCTGGTCACCACATTACAGGAAAGATGTGATTGCTCTGGAGAGAGTACAGAGGAGATTTTTGAGGATGTTGCCTGGACTGGGGAATTTTAGCTATGAGAAAAGGCTGGTGTTTTCTTTGGAACAGAGGAGGCTGAGGGGAGACCTGATTGAGGTGTATAAAATTATGAGGGGCCTAGATAGAGTGGATAGGACGGACTTGTTTCCCTTGGCAGTGGGGTCAACAACCAGGGGGCATAGATTTAAAGTGGGAGGTGGTTGAGAGGGGATTTGAGGGGAAATGTTTTCACCCAGAGGGTGGTGGGGGTCTGGAACTCACTGCCTGAAAGGGTGGCAGAGGCAGAAACCCTCACCACATTTAAAAAGTACTTGGATGTGCACTTGAAGTGCCATAACCTGCAGGGTTACGAACCTGGAGCTGGAAAGTGGGATTAGGCTGGGTAGCTCTTGGTCGGCCGGCACAGACGCGATGGGCCAAAATGGCCTCCTTCCATGCTGTAAATTTCTATGATTCTATGATTTGATGCATTGCGTAGTTCCAGTTTCTGGCAATTTTAAAGAGAAAGAAACTTTTGTATCCTTTTGATTTACAACTCTGTTACGAGTCAACATGATGAGGTAGTTGGTGTCTTATCTTTTGACAGCCTGCATGGTTCAAAGGCTACACTGTTCTACAGCAGTAAAATCGTGTGTTTTTTTTATACTGAAACCTGGATCTTTGGACGGGTTGGCAAGTTTATTCACTGAGTCACTAGCTGAGAGCAGACGGGGCCTCGGTTTAACGTCTTATCTGAAAGACGGCACCTCCGACAGTGCAGCGCTCCCTCAACGCTGTACTGGAGTCAGCCTAGATTTCTGTGGTCAAGTTCCTAGAGTGGGACTTGAACCCACAACCTGCTGACACAGGTGAGTGTGCTACCCACTGAGCCACAGCTGACACTAAAGAAAGCTCTAGTCTGTATGCAGTTAGCTAGTCTCAACTGGGGCAGTGGGAGGTAAAAATCAGCTTCCTGTTGAAAGTTGAGATGTGGATACCAGGTGAGGGGTTGTGACTGTGATGTTTCCTGTGTCTGGACAGCTGATGCAACTATGCTAATGAGGCCTGGTGATAACACTGATGTGTGACCCTTGCCACTGAACCAAGACCTAGCTTGGTGGCTGGTGTGCAACGGCCACCCCACGTTAAAAAAAATCCATGCACAGGCATCTTCCACCCTTCACGATGTAGTTTGGGATCTGGAATATTAGGTCCTTCATTGAAGCCCCTGTGAACTCATCCCTTTTTGGCGTGGAAGCAAGTCATCCTCACGTCAAGGGACTGCCTATAATGATGATGTATAGGATGGTATGGTTGGGGCTTTGGAGGAACAAAGAGTACATTTGCATACATTTTAGTAAAACAGTTCCTGCTTCCAGTGATGCTAATGGTGTGCAAATAGTTAATGGTGGCTCCATTTGGCCTCCAGGCCTAACTGACATCTCCAGCCCCCAGTAGTTTAAGTTGAACTGTAGCTTTCTGAATGTGGTATTTGCAGTCTGTGTTAAAATAGAGTTCTGGATCTCCACCTTGCAATAGTACATAAAAAGGGAGGGGGATCTACTTCTGGAGCTTAAGATATTCTGATCTGATTCGTGTTCAAAAGAAAAGGTCTAGAGAGGTCAGTTTTTTTTTAAATGCGAGGGGTTTGAATGCAATACCTGACCACAGGACCAGCTTGTTGTGAGCCGCCTCTTGGCTGTTGGAGTCCTCGGCCAGGGCGAGCGAGGTGTGGGTGTAAGGTAGAACCAAGCTCAGGCATGTATTGTATCTCAGGGGCTCGCAGCCTGACGACACTTTCTGGACCAAGACCTAGCTCTGTCAAACCCGTGTGGTGGCTGGTGTGCAATGGCCACCCCACGTTAAAACAATCCACGCACAGACATCTTCCACCCTTCAGATGTAGTTCGGGTTCTTTCGAAACACCTGTGAATGCATCCTCTTTTTTTGGCGTGGAAGCAAGTCATCCTCGTTTCGAGGAACTGCTTATGATGAAAATAGAGAAGTTAAAAATAATTGGGAAACTGAGCTCTCTTGCATTCTGCTATTTGAGCCCTATAATTGCTGCTTTATGATGTCAGCCTATACCGATTATAGTATCTGTCCTCTAGTCTGCATATTGTTTTCAGCTTTTTGCATTTGGGCTAGGTCAAATGTTGGTTCAAATCCTTGTCTGCTATTCTGAAAGTGACAGCATAATGTTCAGACTGGTATTGATAACACCCTTGGAAAATTGAAAGACCTGGTCAGGGACAGACACCTCCCTTTCTGTGTTTGGGATTGTGGAATTGGATACGTGCAAAGATCTTTTTTTTTTCAAAACCAAGAGTTCTGTACCTTTGGATGTTGCCTGGACTGGAGAATTTTAGCTTGGAGGAAAGATTGGATAGACTGGGGTTGTTTTCCTTGGAACAGAGGAGGCTGAGGGGAGATTTCATTGAGGTGTATAAAATTATAAGGGGCCTGGATAGAATGGATAGGAAGGACCTATTTCCCTTAGCAGTGGGGTCAACAACCAGGGGGCATAGATTTAAAGTAATTGGGGGGAGGTTCAGAGGGGATTTGAGGATAAATTTCTTCACCCAGAGGGTGGTGGAGGTCTGGAACTCACTGCCTGAAAGGGTGGTAGAGGCAGGAACCCTCGCCACATTTAAGAAATACTTGGATGTGCACCTGAAGTGCTGTAACCTACAGGGCTACAGACCAAGAGCTGGAAAGTGGGATTAGGCTGGATAGCTCTTTGTCAGCCAGCGCGGACCAAATTGCCTCCTTCCGTGCTGTAAATTTCGAATGATTCTATGGAGATGTTCTGGTGGCTGTTATGATCTTGACGTGAACGGAAAGACTCAAGAGGTGGCATTTGGTGGTAAAGTCACTCCAAACATTTTGACTAACCCCTGTTGTGATTGCATCCTCTCGAGAGGAAGCTGTGGAGCATTGCAGCCGACTGCTTCCTTTTCACACCAAGCGGCTGCATAATTGCGTGAACATGACATAAGATGAGGAGAAACTTCTTCACTCAGAGAGTTGTTAACTTATGGAATTCACTGCCGCAGAGAGTTGTTGATGCCAGTTCATTGGATATATTCAAGAGGGAGTTAGATATGGCCCTTACGACTAAGGGGATCAAGGGGTATGGAGAGAAAGCAGGAAAGGGGTACTGAGGGAATGATCAGCCATGATCTTATTGAATGGCGGTGCAGGCTCAAAGGGCCGAATGGCCTACTCCTGCACCTATTTTCTATGTTTCTATGGCAGGGCTCGACACTCGAAAGTCAGGTTATCCGAATTTAGAATAGTTATGTCAGACTTGATCAATAGAATTGAGCAGTAAATGAGAGATGACTAGCAGATATAATATCAAATTGCTGCATTGCAAAGCACACGTCACAGACAATTGCCAGGATAAAATGGGTGACAATATTCGTGAATTAAACAGCATGAAAACCAGAGCATGGGACTCCTATTCATATCTCCTCTTTTGATCACTCTCCTTTTTTCTCTTTTGAGGAAAAACTGGATAAGCGCACGAGGGGGAAAAGAAGAAAGAAAGAAATACTTGCATTTATATAGCGCCTTTCACAACCACTGGACGTCTCAAAGCGCTTTACAGCCAATGAAGTACTTTTGGAATGTAGTCACTATTGTAATGTGGGAAACACGGCAGCCAGCGAGCGCACAGCAAGCTCCCACAAACAGCAATGTGATAATGATCAGATAATCTGTTTTTGTTGTTTTGATTGAGGGATAAATATTGGCCAGGACACCGGGGATAACTCTCCTGCTCCTCTTCGAAATAGTGCCACGGGATCTTTTACATCCACCTGAGAGGGCAGACGGGGCCTCGGTTTAATGTCTCATCCAAAAGACGGATGGAATAGAAGAATATGCTGATAGGGTGATTATGAAGAGGGGTGGGAGGAGGCTCGTGTGGAGCATAAACACCGGCACCAACCATGACTTCTGTACCCATGAAGACACCCTGGTGGCTTTTGTGATCTTGAAGAAACTAAAGGACTGATCGTGGGGCAAAATTATTCAGTGGTCTTAATATGTACACGAGCCATTTGACAAACGTGACCTGCTGTGATACCAGTATGAAGGGGACTGTCTTTGAATACTCCAGAACCAGTCTGAAGTCAGGCAAAGCATTTCTAACTGGCAACCGACATTCAAGTGGACTTAATACAAAAGCAAAATACCGCCGATGCTGGCACTCCAAAGCAGAAAATGTTGGAAATACTCAGCAGGTCAGGCAGCATCTATGGAGAGAGAAAGAGTTAACGTTTCAGGTCGAAAGGTCATTAACCTGAGACATTGGGCCAAAAGTTGCAGTCGGAGGCTTCACTCCGGCGGATGCCTCTGACCGAATATTTCTTTTTAAGAAAGCACTTGGTGGTCCCGGAGGGACGAACACTTCCGGTCCAAGACCTAGATGTGCAGCCCAACATATGGGCTCGCGCATCCCAGGAATGTAAGCGCATCCTGGGATCACATGGGCCTGGACCACCAGTCACAATGTAGTATTCTCATTCACAGTAATGGTGAGTTCCGTTTGTACGAGCTCCCATTACTATTAATGGGAATACCCCCGAAACACAAACACAAATAAAGAAAAAACACCTCGCATATTTAAAATTAATTGAAATTGAATTAAATGTTTTAGGGAAGAAAGCACTTTTTGAAAATGTTTTATTAAGGTTAAAAATAAATTTACCTTAATGGACAGGGTTTTTAATATAAAAATGAGTGATACAATTGAATTTTTCTATCTTTTAAAGCTCTTGCACTGGTAAAAGCAGGCTGTACGCCTACTTTTACCAGACATAAGAGTTTTAAGGACATTCGTTGGGCAAATCGCCCAAATCTCCGCCCGCGAAGACCCTTCTCCCGGGGATGCGTTGGAACTGTCAAAAGACATTTTGATAGATCGCAAGTGCCAGATTTCTGCACGTGCTTTGCGCACCTAAACCTGGAACTTGCGGGGTCTCTTTGGGCGCATGCGCACCCGCAGAGGCTGCAAATTCAGGGCCATTAACTCTGTTTCTGTCTCCACAGATGCTGCCCGACCAGCTGAGTATTTCCAGCGACTTCTGTTTTTATCCAAGTGGCATTATTGCATCGGAAGAGCATCAAAGTTTGGACAAATATCTAGGCTTTTTAGTACTTCTCTTAAGATAGACTTTACTCCGTCACGGTAACAACTACTTGCATTTTTATAGCGCCTTTTAAAATTGAAAAACCTCCCAAGGCGTGTTTGAGATGTAATTTGACAAAAATAGATGCTGAGCCAAAGGAATCGGGCTGAGCAAAGGCTCAGTGAAGGAGGTGAATTTTTAAAGAGGAGAGGGAGGTGGAGAGGCTCTTTTAAGAATAGAATTCCAGATTGTGGAGCCCAGGCAGCTGAAGGTACAGCCGCCAATGGTGGGATGGAGGGAGGGGGGGATGATAAGCCAGTTAGAGGAATGGAGAGTATGGAGGTGGGTGATTGTAGGGCTGGCGGAGGTTAGATAAGGACGAGCGAGGCCATAAAATGAAGCGATTTAAGCACTAGAATGCGAATGTTAAATGGGAGGCTGTGGGGGAATCAGGAACCCAATGTAGATCAGCAAGGGCAGATCGCCAGCTGCAGAAGAATTGTGAATGGAGGCCAAAGTCTAGGCAGTTGGGATTTAGTTGGCAGTTGTAAGTGACCTTGGGAGTTGGGGAGAGTTTTTTTTTCAGGGAGCGACACCAAGAGAATGTGGGTGGTGAGGGGTACAAAGAAGTGATCAGAGATGCCCTGTCCGTGATGAAGACCAAGCCAGTGGAGATGCCAAAGGCTGGGGGCAGTCGCGAATAAGGCTGGGAGAGTTTATATATTTATGTTGAGAGAAGTTTTGCAGAAAATAATCAGAAAAGGGCAGAAGGTCTATTTACTAATGAATGGCTACTTTTAGGATGGGTCTCTAATACATGCTAAAGCAACTCTAACATTGGTTAAGTTTGAATGTTATCTAACTACTTGTGAGGCATTAACCTTTGCCTAATCAGTTGATGCAATATGGTGATCTTTGATGTCTGCGGCTGTTTAGCCATGTAGCTGACAGTATGACTGGAGCAAGGGGTAGTATTTCTGCTTTGGTCTCAACAGTTTGCATTTGTACAGTGTCTTTAACATAAACGCCCCAAGGAGCCTCACAGGGTGACTGAAAAGCTTGGTAAAGGAACTACAGGACGCCTGATTCAACTGCACAAAATAGATTGACCACAATGTTGTTAAATATTAAAGGGGCCTGGGGCGACCTCCCTTAGTGCTTCAGTTCGAACTGGACGGTACAGACCAGAGAGATGTCTGATTGGTTTGCTGGTTCTGTGCTGAGTTGCTTGGGGCACCATAACTGGTCTTCGTGCCTTGGATTAGGGAGCTCTTGCTCCCAGTCCAGGGACCCCTGCTGAAAAGTGTTGTGTAGATGTCTGGTGGAACATGCTCAGCTATGATGCCACCCTCCCCTGGTTTGTCGACCTCACCAATGACTGCACTTCAAAAAGTTAGTCCTGGTTATAAAGTGCGCGAGGCATTTGATCCTCCCTCCTTTTTCCGTGTGCTAGAACTATTCCAAAGTAATGTGGATTGTCAATGGCTGGACTTGACGCTTATTCCCATTCTTTCGCTTTTCCATGCAGCTGGTCGGACTGTTACTTATCGGAGTAGCAGGATGGGGCAAAAGTTATGGGATTGTTTCCAGCATAAACGTCATCGGTGGAGTCATTGCCGTGGGAGTGTTCCTGCTTCTCATTGCTGTTGTCGGACTTATTGGGGCAGTCAATCACCATCAGGTCATGCTGTTCTTTGTATCCTTTCATTTGTTTCTTCAGTCTTCAAAAAAAAATCAGTACGACTCTTGTGGCCTATAGCGCGCTTTCTCCTTCTGTGTTGGTCTGGGGAACTCTCGCTCTCATTTTCTTTCCCCCCCCCCCCTCCCCTTCTCTACAGTAAGTTTCCTTGTTTCATTTGTAACCAAATAAGCTGGTGTCCTACTCCGAGGTCTTTGATGCTACTGTGAAACTGCCCACTGGAAGGTTAGTAAAAATGACCCATGGTGATTCTCTGACCTGTTTGGACATGCCTGGCCAGTGCACCGTGCTTCCCAGCAGAGCTGTGACTGCGATTAGGAGCGTAATCTTTGACTTCCTGTGACAAAAGGAAAATACAAAGATAATCCTCAAAGGGTAACTGAAAAGAATCATACTGAAGCTTGCGTTAAACCTGCCAAAGGAGGCTGCAGTTGTATTCAAATTGAAAATCGGGGCGATTACTTTGCCACCAGTAATCTCTAGCTCACTGATTGGAGCAGTCTTTGAGTCACATGCTGTGTTAATAAACTGAGAAGCAACTGTCATGTTTCTTAAACCCTTGTCGGAGACATTCTCTCAGTATTAAAGAACTGCCTGAAACAGAGCACGTCAGTGATGCTGTGGCTGCCATCCTAGTTTAGTTGTTAGGATTTTGGTGCCATGGAGGAGATGGGTGAAACATTCATACTGTACGCGATGCCCTTCCAACCTGTGTACTGAGAGTATTTTGAGCTGCACTGGTTGGGGCAGTTTGAGGTGATTGCCTGCACACTGGCTCAACGTTCATGTGTCTTTGTTAAAATGCAATTTTTCCTATAATGTATTGATACAATTACACTAAAACCCGGTGATAAAACTGCACCTATATTGATGATGGGGACATGTTTAAGGAACCAGTTTATCTAATGGAATGCATGAGCAGATATTAAATTGCCTGTAATATAAGAGGAAAAGGTTTTAAGGAAAGGACTCTGACGTCTGATGGGTGTACCACAGTTTCACTTCACTAAAGTCTCTTGTGCTGGCTAATAGATTGGGGCAGTGCCAATCCAGTTCTTGGGGAGCTTTAGTGTGTTTCTTAAGTTTGGGTTTAAGGCACATTGTTGGAACACGAGGGAAAGCCTTTGCTCTGCATTTAAAAAAAAAAAAAAAAAAAAAATTGTTCCTGGGATGTGGGAGTTGCTGGCAAGGCCGGCATTTATTGCCCATCCCTAATTGCCCCTTGAGAAGGTGGTGGTGAGCCGCCGCCTTGAACCGCTGCAGTCCGTGTGATGAAGGTGCTCCCACAGTGCTGTTAGGGAGGGAGTTCCAGGATTCTGACCCAGCGACGATGGAGGAACGGCCGATATATTTCCAAGTCAGGATGGTGTGTGACTTGGAGGGGAGCTTGGAGGTGGTGGTGTTCCCATGCGTCTGCTGCCCTTGTCCTTCTAGGGGGTAAAGGTCGCGGGTTTGGGAGGTGCTGCCGAATTTTAATCTGTGCTCTATCTTACCCGAGAGTGCTTGATGTAGACACAAGGCGAAAACAATAGACAATGTTCCAATTCACTTCATAAGCAGAAAATTTCATGCGCATGAAATATTAGAAATGGGCTTTGAGCATTTTTCTATATTCAAGGCATGAATGAGTCGTTCCACTGATAACCCGGATTTGATTTCTATTCATTCTCCCTCCTTGTTTCCTTGACTTTGCTTTCCCCTCAGTACATGGTTATTTTATTCCTGGTCTTCGTGATTCAGTTTGGAGTGTCCTGCTCATGCCTGGCGCTCAACCGAAGTCAACAGGTAAGTTTCACGTGCTACGTGTTACTACAAATGTGACGTGTGTTCTGGTCGCCCTTCGCGAAGGCCTGGCCTGTTGAGGCTGTGCAAATGATGAAATATAATGTAGGAAGCTCAGCAAGTCCAGGCATCAATCCCATGTGCCTACTGTTCATCCTAGAATATCCTATTCCCTCCCCCCCCCCCCCCCCCCCAGGAGTATGAACACAATGATCTATTTCCTACTTTTAATAACTGTTTTAAATGGACGGTGCTTTTTGGGATAAAGAAGTACTTTTTTTTTTCTTGATGTGGTCTAAGCACAACATTCAATGTTGACCTGAAGCGTTATCCCTCCCGTCCTCTCTCCAGATGCTGCCTGACTTGCTGAGTGTTTCCAGCATTTTCTGTTTTTACAGCATTCAATGTTGTTTTCTGACCCTTCCAATGATACTTTCCTGTCTGCATTTACAGCTAGATGGGTCTAAGTTTACACCCCATATACTGCAGAATATTTTGGAATAGAGACTGCCTGTGGGACCATTCCTTTTCTGTTCCCCCTCTTGAACTTCTTCCAGAAACTGAGTCCAAATTATGAGGAGAGATTACACAAACTAGGGTTGTATTCCCTGGAATTTAGATGGTGAAGGGGTGATCTGATTGAAGTTTATTAAGGGGAACGGCTAAGGGTAGACCGAGGGAAACTGTTCCCGCTGGTTGGGGAGTCTAGGACTAGGGGCATAATCTGAAAACAAGAGCCTGACCTTTCAGGAGTAAAATTAGGAAACACTTCTACACACAAAGGGTGGTAGAAGTTTGGAACTCCCGCAAACGGCAGTTGATGCTAGCTCAATTGTTGATTTTAAATTGGAGATTGATAGCTTTCTGTTAACCAAAGGGTATTAAGGGATATGGACCAAAGGCGGGTATCTGGAGTTAGGTCACAGATCTGACATGATTTCATTGAATGGCAGAACAGGCTCGAGGGGCTGAATGGCCTCCTCCTGTTCCTAATGTAACAGGCTCAATGGGCTGAATGGCCACCTCCTGTTCCTATGTAACATTGACTTTGAGCAATACTTTTCAGCAAGAGTCACTGGGAGATGTCAGAAACAAGAGCTAAGAAACCCCTTCTTAATCCAGAGACACAGGCCAGTTGTAGCACCCTTGCCTCTGCCCTGCCTGAGAGCAGCTAACTCGCAACATGCAAGAGATTAACCCAGAGACCTCCCTCGTGTGGCTCAGGACTGGGTGATGATCTAATGTGATTATTTAATGTAAGGGGAGAAAATGTGACATTGCAGATCTCCATTCAAATGAATGGCACCATTCACATGAAAGCATTATAACTTGCACCTAATCTGTGAGTGAATTTTACTCATTTGTTGTCTGAATATTCAAACCTTGCAATGCATCTATGCAGGCAGGCTTATTTGGTACTAAGTCACTAAAATTGTAACCTTGGTTAACTAAACGTAAATATTGAATTCATCTTTACACGTTACAGGTACTCGAAATGACAATGGATGTCACTTGAGTCTATAACTGATTCCATTCCCCCGCTTTGTTTATCACTGATTTAATCGCAATGAGCCCCGCTTTGACTTGCTAATCAATTCTTTTGCCCTGCTCGTCTAAGACTCTCGAATGCCCCCGTCTTTTTTAATGTAAATGACTCCTTCATTTATTGCGAAAATTGGATGAAATGCTCTCTTTATAACCTCTCTTTGTACAGGTCCCAAAGGCAGTCATACAAGATCTATTGTAAGAATACAGGCACTTGCCAATTGAACATTTTTGGGCAGATTTCACCCCTTTTGGACGCGAGCCGTTGTTAAGTACAGTATAAAAAATTACTGAGCAATACGTTTGAAACCTGATGGACATGGACAGAGAGAATTCTTCAGTAAAGAAGAACTGTGACCAAAACAGGAAACTTCTCAGCACTGTGATACATCACAGTGGGCCCCTATGCACACTTCACGTTGCTGTTACTCATTTACGCGGAAAAAAACCCCACTTTTTTTTTAAGCAAAAGATGTGGTGAGACCGATGAAATGCTGATCAGAGTTGGAACTTGCTTATTTTAAAGGTGGGAAATTCGCAGAGCAATCCTTTCACCACTACTGAAGAATGGATCCTCTGTGCCACACGGCGTGTTAGACAGTCTACCCTTCATGTGTAGGGCCGGAGTTGGAATCCAACCCAGACTGATGGGGATCTTGGCAAAAGTTATTAATGGAAGTGGGGGCAGTATGTACCAGTCTCTCTCTAGCACACACAGGGTGGATTCTTTTTAAAGGAGGGTGACTATATACATAAACTGGTTAAGTTGTTTTTAGTGGTGTTGATTGGAGGAGGAGTGTTTGCCAGGGCACTAGGAGAATTCTGTACTTTTCTTCCATTAGTGCCATGGGATCTCTAAAGTTCACCTCCCAACAACATAGCACTCCCTCAGTCCTGCACTGGCATGTCAGCCTAGATGAATTAGCTCAAAGTCCTGGTTTGGAGCGCAGAGATAAAGCACTTGCTCTCTAGCTCTGCCCTCCTGATTCTCCAACAGGAGTGAGAACTCGAAATTGAGCAGTGGCCATGCTGTAAATGCACAAAGCCCCATATTTCCCCCGAAAAGCTGGCTGGGCATTTGTGAAAAGCACTCCTTTACTGCTCCAACACTTCGCTCTTGAACTGAAGTCCAAACTTCGTAGCTAACCTTGTTGATAATCCACACCACGCACTCCAAACGACGCTACATTTAGGATCACAAGCATGGTAAACTACTGAAATGACCTGTATTGGAAGTCGGTATGCTGTGTGTCACTGATTTGTTTTTTGTTGCCTAGGAACATCTGCTAAAGTTGACCTGGAACAGAATGTCAAATGGAACCAGACAAGATCTAGAGACCCAGCTGAATTGCTGTGGATTTATGAATGATACAGAGAATAGTGCCACCTATGAGATTGATTATTCAATGTGTAAAACAGTAAGTACATTCTCTTGTTGGATCATTGACGTTGTATAAATGCATGCAATAATCAAAGCAAGAGTTCCCTGGACAGCATTAAAGAGTAATATCCGGGACTAGTCATGGTATGTACTTGCTCCATAGACATTCCAGGAAATGTACCCCACCAATGAATTTGTTGTCAGAAGTACTGATTTTGAGCTCATATTCCACTTGAGTCAAAACTTGAAATTAAAAAAAAATTGGACACTATTGCAGTTTGGGGATGGGTACAGGTTTCAGCCACATCTCACTCTTTTGTCGTGGTGGAGAAGGGAGGGAAGGTTGGAGAGGTGAATCATCCTTGGGGCAATCCCTGGTGACCCGACCCTGAGGTATTGATGCTGGCCTGGGAGCAGATATTGAGCCAAATGGACAAAAAGAGGGTATTAAAGTTCCCCAAATCCCTCCCTAGCTCTTCTATGTAAATCTCCACCCTTGTGCTATTCAATGAAACATAGAAAATAGGTGCAGGAGTAGGCCATTCGGCCCTTCGAGCCTGCACCACCATTCAATAAGATCATGGCTGATCATTCCCTCAGTACCCCTTTCCTGCTTTCTCTCCATACCCCTTGATCCCCTTAGCCGTAAGGGCCATATCTAACTCCCTCTTGAATATATCCAATGAGCTGGCATCAACAACTCTCTGCGGCAGGGAATTCCACAGGTTAACAACTCTGAGTGAAGAAGTTTCTCCTCATCTCAGTCCTAAATGGCCTACCCCTTATCCTAAGACTGTGTCCCCTGGTTCTGGACTTCCCCAACATCAGGAACATTCTACCCGCATCTAACCTGTCCCATCCCGTCAGAATCTTATGTTTCTATGAGATCCCCTCTCATCCTTCTAAACTCCAGTGAATAAAGGCCCAGTTGATCCAGTCTCTCCTCATGTCAGACCTGCCATCCCGAGAATCAGTCTGGTAAACCTTCGCTGCACTCCCTCAATAGCAAGAACGTCCTTCCTCAGATTAGGAGACCAAAACTGAACACAATATTCCAGGTGAGGTCTCACCAAGGCCCTGTACAACTGCAGTAAGACCTCCCTGCTCCTATACTCAAATCCTCTAGCTATGAAGGCCAACATACCATTTGCCGCCTTCACCGCCTGCTGTACCTGTATGGCAACTTTCAAAGACTGACGAACCATGACACCCAGGTCTCGTTGCACCTCCCCTTTTCCTAATCTGCTGCCATTCAGATAATATTTTGTCTTTGCGTTTTTGCCCCCAAAGTGGATAACCTCACATTTATCCACATTATACTGCATCTGTCATGAAGTGCCCACAGACCAAATATCACGGAGGTAGAAAGTTGATGTTTGAAAGGAATCCTCTGTCGTTATTCAACAACAACAACAACTTGTATTTATACAGCGTCTTTAACATAGTGAAATGTCCCGAGGCGCTTCATAGGAATATTTAAAAAATTTGACACTGAGTCGCATAAGTAGAAATTAGTGCAGGTGACCAAAAGCTTAGTCAAAGACGTTTTTAAGGAGCATCTTGAAGGAGGCAGAGAGGTTTAGGGAGGGAGTTCCAGAGCTTGGGGCCCGGGCAACAGAAGGCACGGCCACCGATGGTTGAGTGATTATAATCAGGGATGCTCAGGAGGGCAGAATTGGAGGAGCGCAGACATCTTGGGAGGGGGCTGGAGGAGGTTACAGAGATAGGGAGGGGCGAGGCCATGGAGGGATTTGAAAATAAGAATTTTGAGTTGCTTAACCGGGAGCCAATGTAGATCAGCGAGCACAGGGGTGATGGGTGACCGGGATTTGGTGAGATTTAGGACACGGGCTGCCGAGTTTTGGATCGCCTCTAGTTTACAGAGGGTAGAATGCAACAAATGCAACGTTCAGAAACAATTGTAATCAGTGCAAAGATGTTGCCTTATTAAGAGTGTGTGCGTGCGTAATCCTTGTTGCCTGGTGCTCGTGTTTAAGCTTGCCTTTTAAATGCTGTGCGTCTGACTTTCTGTTTTTTTTTTTTGACAGGCCTGCAAACAAAGCCGTTGTGAAACTTGTGGGAATGTCATGCTGACGCATGCTGGCGAGGCGCTGAGGATCCTGGGCGGGGTGGGACTTTTCTTCAGCTTCACTGAGGTGAGCTTTGTTGTGTTGTACGGTAATGGTGGACTCACCTCTTCCAAAAACGTCTTGCCATTGTAGTTCTCTGTTCTCGGTGTGAAATCCCAATGCTCGCAAGTGCTGGATAGGGCCACGAGCAATCCCGTCTTGGGCCATCTTGGTTTTTTTTCAGATGGGTTTTCTCTCTTTTTAAAATATAAACGAGATGCTGAAAATCTGGTTCTCTTGACATTTTCCACTTGTTTCATGATGTGAGGCATTAATGAAGATTTTTAATTCATAAATTGTCCTTTGTATATCTGCATCACTAGTCGTTTCATAGTGTGTGGTCTCCTAATTTTTTGGTGATTGGTCATACGAGCAAACCGGGCTCATACGATCAATAGAACAACAACTTGTATTTATATAGCGCCTTTAACGTAGTAAACGTCCCAAGGCGCTTCACAGGAGTGTTTTAAGACAAAACGAATAAATTTGACACCGAGCCACTTAAGAAATTACGGCATATAACCAAAAGCTTGGACAAAGAGGTCGGTTTTAAGGAGCGTCTTAAGAGAGGCAGAGAGGTTTAGGCAGGGAGTTCCAGACCTTAGGGCCCAGGCAACAGAAGGCACGGCCACCAATGGTGGAGCGATTATAATCAGGGATGCTCAGGAGGGCAGAATTTGAGGAGCGCAGATATCTCGGGAGTTGTGAGGCTGGAGGAGATTACAGAGG
This sequence comes from Pristiophorus japonicus, assembly GCF_044704955.1. NCBI lineage: Eukaryota > Metazoa > Chordata > Chondrichthyes > Pristiophoridae > Pristiophorus > Pristiophorus japonicus. The sequence goes on from NC_092010.1 coordinate 37,528,431, forward strand.
TAGGGAAAGGGCGAGGCCATGGACGGATTTGTAAACGAGGATGAGAATTTTGAAATCGGCGTTGCTTAACCGGGAGCCAATGTAGGTCAGTGAGCACAGGGGGTGATGGGTGAGCGGGACTTGGTGCGAGTTAGGACACGGGGCAGCCGAGTTTTTGGATCACCTCAAGTTTACATCGGGTAGACTGTGGGAGGCCAGCCAGGAATGTGTTGGAATAGTCAAGTGCAAAACGAAAAGCAATCCTGGCCAGGTGGAAATTGGCAACACAGAGAGTGGGGTGGCAGGGACTGAGAGGCACCCCTCAACCCAAGCAATAATGATAGCGGGCAAGTAAGTAGCACCAGTCGCGGATGAATGCCTGACCCAGACCTTGGAGCAGGGCTGTGGTAAGCATTGGAAATGGTGCTGCAAAACCTAACCTTGAGCAATGCCATGGAAGATCTACATAAAGAGGAATCTTGAGTGGCTGCAGGAAGTGAGAAATGCAGCATTTACTAATCCAATTCCCTCGGTAATTGACGGCAATTTAGAAAGTAAAATTGTGACTTAACCAGCTGCAATCTTCGAAACCCTTAACAACCGTGGCACCACTGCTGGATGCCTGGACAGTCAGTTTCTGCACAGAGCTATTCATGAAATTCACAAGAAATACCCTGGAATGATTCCAATGGTATAATATCCTCTCATTTCAAGGTCGAGATGATTGTTTAGTGTCTGCAGTTTATGATGTGAACCTATTGATCAGATTACGGTCATATAATTGCTCTGGGTTGTCCGTTCTTTGTGTATTCCGATGTTGATATTCCGGGTTTTTTAATGTGCACGAGTGTTATGTAATGACTTACCAGTGTGAGGACGAATGGAAGGGGGATGAAAAAACATATATGCGTATGCTGTTCTTCATTTTCATGTTTTTTCTTTTCCACCCTCAGATTCTTGGAGTTTGGCTCGCTGTGCGATTCAGGAACCAGAAGGACCCTCGAGCAAATCCTAGTGCCTTTTTGTAGAACCCTCCTGCCCTCTTTCTCCTCCTCCCCCCCCCCCCCCCCCCCTTTCTCTGCACTCTCATGACCGTTGTATCCTAGCTGCTAGTCAAAAATTACCTTTCCCAGGGATTATTTTCATCCAAACTCACATGGGTACGTAAGGCAGAAGAAGAATGTCCGTTTACCTTCACTAATGCATGATGGGACGGAGCAAACCGGCCAGGCAGCAAGGATGATCCCGATGCCACAGCCAATGAGACACGGTGACGTTTTGGGGCTGCGCTAACTCGACCCTCCGTCCCTGATGTGAAGTCCCTGGTTATGTGGCTGTACTCGAGTGTAAGAACCAGAACTTGAAAAATATGTGAAAAAAGTGTTGAAATAATAATTTGAGAACTTAGTCCAGAGCTTGCTGTTTCTTCCTGATGTACAGTTTGATATGCCAGACGAATATTGCATAATTCCAGCTATTATTAATGTTCGGCCAGTTTTTAGGCTTGCTTAATGGAGGGGGGAGAATTGAGAGGGGGAGAAATTCAGTGTGTCCTCCCTTTTTAAAATAAATGTTTTAATTGATTTGAAAGAGCCTTTTTATTGTACAGATAACTTTTACAGGGAACACTTGTCACAATCACAACTTGATGGTAACTTCAAAGCTTTTAATTTGCAATTGGGGGAGGGGGGAAGATCAGCAGGACCCAGCCGTATTGATTTCGAACTCTCCATGCAAGTACAGCTTCAGCCCTGCTGCTGTTGTGGTGATGAAGGTATTGGCGCACGGGACCCATTTCTTTGGCGACATGTTTGTCAGTCAAAAGCAGCAGCTAACCTTCCATCGTATCCATGTACGCTCTGGGCGGTGCCTGGCGCAAGGGACGAGCCTGGCATTCTGGTCAGCCTCTGAGTCGCACTTCTCCAACTTGCCTGTGGAACAGTCGCGGGTTTGTAGCTCCACTCAATCTGGCAACTGCAAGTGAGCAGAATGGCTTTGAATTGGCGGGAGGTGTAGAGAGAGAGAGAGAGAGAAAGAATAAATACGAAGAGTTAAAAGATTTTTTTTTCAAGTCCTGGTTCAAGCTAGCTGTCCTAATGTCTCATGTCCCATCTTCCAACTATCTAGCTTCAGTGTTTAAAAGTATAGTTATGCCGATACTACTGAATTGTGACTAATGTACCATAATATTTTGTTCTGATTTTGCCTTTCTCCCTAATTGATGATGAAGGGAGCATTCTAAAGATGTATGGAGCCATATTTTGATTTTATCCGTGTATCCTAGATCACGACATGCCGATAGTTGAGGCGACACTGCCTTTTTTTTCCCTGTTGTACAGCAGTATGTTCGATGTAGAACTAGCTAAAGCCCTGTCTTGCTCTGCAGCAGCATTGAGCAAATCAGTTGCTTGTAACTTCAATAACACTTCTGCAAGGAGGCAGTTGGGTGTTTGCTATAGTTTTATTTTGTATGCTTTTTCAGGGTTGTTCTAGAGTACAGAAGGCCCCCTTTATCAGGCTGACTTTTAGGATGTTGGAATGCAAAGGGATGGGAGGAATATCCTTTCTCGAGCTGTGAACAAAGTGCAGTATCAGTATTATCGGGGCCTGACATTGTAAGTTAATAGAGCTAATAATTGTGACCACCCTGGCTGGGGAAACATGTGCTGGCTTCACCTCTCTGTGAATGATGTGCCACCACTTTGTGTGGCCCACATGCAAAAGTACAAACGCCAAACTACCGCTAATCTGACCCCCTTCAATTAATGCAGGTAATCCTGTTTCTGGGTCTGCTTTCATTCATTGTATTGTTTTAATCCGCCGAATGGTCTCCTGTGTCGTAATTTTCTATGATTAACAAAGAAAGAGAAGGACCTCAGTGAATGGTTTCAATGTTCTCCGGGAGACCGATCAGGGGGGAATTCTGTCGGTTTTGGACAGTGATTGCTCACTCGTTCATGCAGAAATGACCGTGGCCTCTTGAGGGTTATCAGTGAAGTGAAAAGGCAGCCCAGCGATTGACCTTTTAACAGCTACTGCGACGGGAGTGTGATCTCCCGCGGTGTGCCCGCATGTTGCCAACCCAAACTGACCCGTTCAAACCTGGTTGGTTGTTGGCGGCGAGAATTCATTGTCACCATGAGGAGGAGGTGATTCCATGCAACCTTGTGCCTGAACTGGTTATAGCCTACGACTTGTATAAGCCAGAGCCACCTCCCAGGATTGGTGTACAGTGCCACTCTGACTTGCTGTTCAGGAAGTGCCCAGTGACTTATTGCCAAGGTCTCCAATATTCATTACAGTTGAGTGGAAGAATGTTAAATCCTCGTTTATTTTGCTTGTGTGTACATGAACTTTTCCAGTAGTGTAGTAGTAGTTATGTTACTGAACGAGCAATCCGAAAACTTGGGACTAATCATCTCACCATGGCAGTTCGAAAATCTGAATTCAGCTGTTTTTTTAAAAAGCCAGCATCAGTAAAAGTGACATGAAGCTATCCGATTGTCCAAAAAAAAAACCCCAACTGGTTCACGAATGTCCTTTATGGGAAGGAAAGCTGTCTTTACCAATGTTCCCTCTAATTTTTTTTGGGGGGGGCCATGCAGCTTCTTAAACGACTGCACAGCCCATTCACAAATCAGCCCATTCACAAATCGCCGCATGCACGATTTGTTTGCATTTAAAAGCCGGTGAGCCGGCTATGCGGGCGCTTCAGACCACAAGTTTAAAGGCAGCCGTGGTCTGGGCCTATATGTGACTCCAGTCCCACATCAACGTAGTCGACTCTTGACTGCCCTCTACAGTAGCCGAGCGAGCCACGTCAAAAGTGCTACATGCAGCAGTTTAAGACGGCTCACCACCATCGAGGGCAACCAGGGATGGTCGCTCAATCATCCCGAGAATGAATTTTGAAAAAAAATATTGGCTCCAAATGAGTCAAACTTGCAATAATTGTTAATCCTTCACTGAGGCTGGAGTGCTCAAATTGCCTTGTCTAAATGCTCCTGTGTATTCTGTACTGCTTTAGTAATCAAATTATACATTGTTAAATGATTGAACAGTTCACACACGATTGTCGGAAGGAATATTGCCTGATATGAAGAGTGATCTGCTGGTGTGTGATCTGTTGAATATTCATCATATGCTTCTAAGTTAATTTTTTATATACATGTATTTTTAAGGCTATTGAAACATTTTTAGCCAAAAGTGAAGCTGCCTTTTTTTTTTGAGGGAAGAGGTATTAGCTCAAGACACAAATGTACACTGGTAAGGAACTGAAAAATACACCCCATAGGGCTGGGCTGTCTGTGTCTTGGTGGTTATCCATTTTTTTTTTAATTGAGGTTTAGAAATCTGTGGGTCAGGCAATCACGTGGCACTTTGCAAGGGCAACACACTGGGTGTGAGACAGTCCTGTGTATTTTTAATTTAAAGCACCCAGCCTCTGGCAGGGGCAAGTAGCCATTGGAGAGAATCCAACACAGGATGTAAAGGAGATGGTTAATAAGACAGCAAGCACTGAATGAAACATTTTAATTTGGACATACTTTAAAACGTTTGTTGCGAAGAACTTGTGATGATACCAACATCGTTTTCAGAAAGACTGTCCGATTCTGGGGACAGCCCCTGTGTATTTTAACTGATCGTGGAAAACTAATAAGCCCTGAAGGAAACTTGGGCAGATTCTTATGTGAAAGGTTTGGCTGTAATTATTCCAGCATAATCTGGATTTTAAAAGATTCAGACCACCAAGTAAATTACATCAAAATGTTTCATTGTATAAAATGCAAACCTGCAATAAATGCTTTACTAATTCGTGAACAAACACCTTTTTCTTGTCAATACTTTGTAGTATTAGAGTGTCAGTTGTGGCTCAGTGGGTAGCACCCTCGCCTCTGGGTCAGAAGGGTTGTGGGTTCAAGTCCCACTCCACAGAATTGAGCACAAAAATCTGGGCCGACATTCCAGTGCTGAGGGAGCTCCGCACTGTCGGAGGGGCAGTACTGAGGGAGCACCGCACTGTCGCAGATGTCGTCCTTCAGATGATACGTTAAACTGAGGCATCGTCTGCTCTCTCAGGTGGACGTAAAAGATCCCAGGACACTATTTCAAAGAAGTGTATGGGGAGTTCTCCCTGAGGGTTAAATATTGGCCAGGATACCAATCAACAGCACAAAAACAGATTATCTGGTCACTATCACATTGCTGTTTGTGGGAGCTTGCTGTGTGCAAGTTGGCTGCTGCATTTCCTACATTACAACAGTGACTGCACTTCAAAAAGTGCCTCATTGACTGGAAAGTGCTTTGGGACGTCCGGCAGTTGTGAAAGGCACTATAGAAATATAAGTCTTTTAGTTCTTTCATTAGGCCGTCAGAAACCTTGAGAGGTGCAATGAGCCTGATAGTGGCATCACCATGGCGTGTGGGGAATCTGAAGTATGAATCCAGAATCCAGAATCCACTGAGTTCTTTATCTCGACTGTGTTGCTGTGGGGAAGTGACCAATAAAGCCTGGAATCGTCCCTAGGGAGTGAGTGTTTGATGCACTTCCCGCTAACTGCTTCCCATTGAGAGGGGAAAGGCCATGAGAACTGCTCGTAGTTCATGGAGAGTTGGCAAGGAGCAAATTCAGGGCGTCTTGCCATTAAATAGAAAACAAGGTTATTTTAACCTCCGAAATGTAGTAACAAACTCGAAGAACTACGTGTGCTCGAACTTCGAAAGGCAAATAAAAATATTAACTGAGTTAATCTTGCCAAGAATGTCAACGGGATTATTTTGAATTGGTGTAAAGGACTCCACTCTTTGGAGAATTTTCAGTGTCAGCTTGGTAAAATACCAAGTTAAGGTGTATGGCACACTGTCATGCAACCATACGGTGCCACAGGCTGATGCTAATTTAGTGTTTGACTTAGTGTAGCAGTCTCTGAGCTCGACCAGCCCATGGTGGATGAGCAGAAAGTGGAGGCTTCATATTCGCCCTTAAGAAATCCCCACAGCAGATGTTTTTCCATGCTCCCACATCCAAACACTGTGAACAAAGACTGGTGTTCACACTGGAAGCAGGCAACTATGTGTATGTGCAACAGAATGCAGGACCCATGTATTAGCTGAGCAATCATTGCAAATGTGTTTGTTTCAGCTCAAAACAAAATATTCCTTGGGCAGAAATTAAAAATTCATGTAAATAGTAACTGCTTCTTTTCCCCACACGCAGACACCAGGGTAAATAAATTTCAAAACACTGGCTGCACCTCTCCTTCCCCCTCCATTTTATCCCACTGCAGGGACTTGAGCATATGTATCGAGGCTGACACACACTAGTGAAGACAAATATACCGGTAGGTCCTTTGCAGTCAGAAGCAGGCAAATTTATAATGGGGAACAAAGAAATGGCAGACCAATTGAACAAATACTTTGGTTCTGTCTTCACTAAGGAAGACACAAATAACCTTCCGGAAATACTCTAACGAGAAGGAGGAACTAAAGGAAATCCTTATTAGTCAGCAAATTGTGTTAGGAAAATTGATGGGATTGAAAGCCAATAAATCCCCAGGGCCTGATAGTCTGCATCCCAGAGTACTTAAGGAAGTGGCCCTAGAAATAGTGGATGCATTGGAGATCACTTTCCAACATTCTATAGACTCTGGATCAGTTCCTATGGATTGGAGGGTAGCTAATGTAACGACACTTTTTTTAAAAAAAGGAGCGAGAGAGAAAACAGGGAATTATAGACCAGTCAGTCTGACATCGGTGGTGGGGAAAATGTTGGAATTGATTATTAAAGATGTAATAGCAGCGCATTTGGAAAGCAGTGACAGGATCAGTCCAAGTCAGCATAGATTTATGAAAGGGAAATCATGCTTGACAAATCTTCTGGAATTTTGTGAAGATGTAACTAGTAGAGTGGACAGGGGAGAACCAGTGGATGTGGTGTATTTGGACTTTCAAAAGGCTTTTGACAAGGTCCCACACAAGAGATTGGTGTACAAAATTAAAGCACATGGTATTGGGGGTAATGTATTGAACTGGTTGGCAGACAGGAAGCAAAGAGTAGGAATAAACGGGTCCTTTTCAGAATGGCAGGCAGTGACTAGTGGGGTACCGCAAGGTTCAGTGCTAGGACCCCAGCTATTTACAATATACATTAATGATTTAGACGAAGGAATTGAATGTAATATCTCCAAGTTTGCAGATGACACTAAGCTGGGTGGCAGTGGGAGCTGTGAGGAGGATGCTAAGAAGCTGCAGGGTGACTTGGACAGGTTAGGTGAGTGGGCAAATACATGGCAGATGTGGTATAATGTAGATAAATGTGAGATTATCCACTTTGGTGGTAAAAACAGGAAGGCAGATTATCATCTGAATGGTGACAGATTAGTAAAAGGGGAGGTGCAACGAGACCTGGGTGTCATGGTACATCAGTCATTGAAAGTTGACATACAGGTACAGCAGGCGGTGAAGAAGGCAAATGGCATGTTGGCCTTCATAGCGAGAGGATTTGGGTATAGGGGCAGGGAGGTCTTACTACAGTTGTACTTGGTGAGGCCACACCTTGAATATTGTGTACAGTTTTGGTCTCCTAATCTGAGGAAGGACATTCTTGCTATTGAGGGAGTGCAGCGAAGATTCACCAGACTGATTCCCAGGATGACAGGACTGACATATGAAGAAAGACTGGATCGACTAGGCTTATATTCAATGGAATTTAGAAGAATGAGAGGAGATCTTGAGGAGATATAAAATTCTGACGGGATTGGACAGGTTAGATGCAGGAAGAATGTTCCCGATGTTGGGGAAGTCCAGAACCAGGGGACACAGTCTAAAGATAAGGGGTAAGCCATTTAGGACTGAGATGAGGAGAAACTTCTTCACTCAGAATTGTGAACATGTGGAATTCTCTACCACAGAAAGTTGTTGAGGCCAGTTCGTTCGATATATTCAAAAGGAGTTAGATGTGGCCCTTACAGCTAAAGGCATCAAGGGGTAATGGAGAGAAAGTACGAATGGGGTACTGAAGTGCATAATCAGCCATGATCACATTGAATGGTGGTGCAGGCTCGAAGGGTGCAGTACTGCGGGAGTGCTGCACTGTTGGAGGGGCCATCTTTCAGATGAGACGTTAAACCGAGGCTCTGTCTGCTCTCTCAGGAGCAGGGGAGTTATCCCCAGTGTCCTAGCCAATATTTATCCCTCAATCAACACAACATAAAAAACAGATTATCTGGTCATTATCACATTGCTGTGTGCAAATTGTATACCGCATTTACCACATTACAACAGTGACTACACTTCAAAAAAGTACTTAATTGGCTGTAAAGCACTTCGAGACATCCGATGGTCATAAAAGTCACTATATAAATGCAAGTCTTTCTTTTCCATCAGTCCCAAAATTTACAAGCACCCAAAAAAATGCCAGACTAGAAACTTTCAGAACATTAATTTTATCCGCATTTTATTTAGATACAGTTCTTTCTAAATGGATAGTTACATTAAGACTGTGTAATGTATAGTGGATGTTGTGCATTTTTCCCGTGTGCCAAAATACAGGTAAAATGTAAACGTAATTGAAATTGTGTTTGTTTAACCATATTTTATATATTTAACAACTTGAGCATTGCAATCAAAACTCCCAGCACATTACTGTGACCCACCCAGGGTATGTGGGCCCCAGTGCAAGTGAAACAATCTGTCTCACATCTTGGCTGAGACAGTAACTTCAAACCCACATTCAACCAAGTGAGGGACAGGGGCATGCTCACCTCAGATGGGTCATAAAGGCACAGCACCCCTTAAAACACATGCCAATATACAGTGGATCTGGCCTACTGGCTGGAATGCTTACCTCAAGATCAATTTTGTTTAAAAAATATTAATGTTGCCCATAAAGTTTCAGATACTAAAAAAGTGTACAATGGAGGAGCCTAGCTGCTTCAGTTGACGATGTCAAAATGGCTGCCTTCCAATGGTGAGAATAACCAGGTCAGTAAGAGATTTGGGAACATGCATTTTTTTTATGCCAAGCATAGCACTTAATCGGCTCTAAATACAACAGGAATGCAAACAAACAAGCAAGCAGAGTACCAGAATAGAACAGCCACTGGTTTCCAGTAATTGGCTCATTGTGTATCCATCATCATCATAGGCGGTCCCTTGAACGAGGATGACTTGCTTCCACACCAAAAGATGTTTCAATGAAGGACCCGATGTTCCAGTCCTGAAGGGGTGGAAGATGCCGGTGCGCGGATTTTTTTTAATGTGTGGTGGCCGTTGCACACCAGCCACCACACGGGCTTGACAGAGCTAGGTCTTGGTCCACTGGCAAGGGTTAACCAGGACGACTGGAGACCTGCTCTGCTGCACAGACCTGGTGCACACACACATCGCAGTGTGGACTGGCCTGTGCTGCCCCTGGGCCCTTGGCTCTTCTGGGTGCCGTACCTCTGCCACGATTTCTCGCCACTCCTCTGCCCCAAACATTCGCCGCTCCTCCGCCACGATCTCTCACCGCACCTCCGCCACAAAACACTCGCCGCACCTCCGCCACGATCACTTGCCACTCATCTGCCCCGACCTTCCCGCTCCTCTACTGTACCTAGGCCCCGCATTGTGCCACGAACATACAGCACCACACACTATTTGGATGTAGGTGTGAAAACTCTACTCCCCTGAGTTACCATTCGGCTGTGGGGAAAATATGGGAGGCCAGGTCCTCCTTGAGGGGAGATGGAGGGAGAGTCGAGGCAAGGCCCCTGACCTGCACCAGTTCCAGCTACCAGCTCAGTACAGCATTGGCAGAGGCACCCGTTTGGCTCTTAGGCCACAATGGAGGCCGCAATGGAGACAAAGAACATCAAAACCAAAGAAATCCTAAATTCCACAAAATAAAAAGGACGAACATTTAAAACAGAGGAAAGCTCAAACTGGCCCATTCTGAAGAGATGTAAAACTGCTTTCTCGTCGACACCCAAACATCACGGGCTACCACCTAGTTCCGCTGAGCAACAGTTCTGGTGCTTCTGAACCAAGGCGAGTGTCCTTCATGAATATTTTAGCAGGCATGATCAAGATGGTATTCCACAAGTTCCAAAAGAAAAAGGGCCAAATCTCCATAGCCCTTGGTGTCATATTTGACCCTGAAATGAGCTTCCGACCACATATCCGCAGCATAACTAAAACCGCCTATTGCCACCTCCGTAACATCGTCCGTCTCCGCCCCTGCCTCAGCTCATCCGCTGCTGAAGCCCTCATCCATGCCGTTGTTACCTCTAGACTTGACTATTCCAATGCTCTCCTGGCTGGCCTCCCACATTCTACCCTACATAAACCTGAGGTGATCCAAAACTCGGCTGCCCCCCCGTGTCCCAACTCGCACCAAGTCCCGTTCACCCATCACCCCCTGTGCTCGCTGACCTACATCCCAGTTAAGCAACGCCTCGATTTCAAAATTCTTATCCGTGTTTTCAAATCCCTCCATGGCCTCGTCCCCTCCCTATCTCTGTAATCTCCTCCAGCCCCAGAACCCCCCCGTCCCCCGCCCAAGATGTCTGCGCTCCTCAACGTTTGTCCTCGATCATCCCGGATTATAAATGCTCAACCATTGGTGGCCGTGCCTTCTGTTGCCTGGGTCTCAAGCTCTGGAACTCCCTGCCTAAACCTCTCCCATTCTCTACCTCTCTTTTCTCCTTTAAGACGGATTGGACTGATCAGTCACCTAAGGACTCATTTTAAGAGTGGAAGCAAGTCTTCCTCGATTCTGGTGGACTGCCTATGATGACGCCAACACCCATTTATAAATTATATAAAATCTGCATAAGGGTCCCAGAAGTTATGCTGTACTCTGTGGTTCAATGGAACTGTCGTGATTCAACGTTTGTTCTGTATCTACCTACACCTAATCCCTAAACCCATCACTGATCACAATCCCCTACTTTAAAATCTCAGCCCACAGACTGCAGGAGAATTTTATTTTATTTTTTTTAAATTGACCCCAACACAACCTTATTATAATGCAGAGCAGTGTACATTTAAATAACGTAACACTAAAAGATAAAACGCAATGAATACTGCCTTTCTAACAGTTTAAAACATTAAGATAAATTTTTGATATACTTGTGGCTTTGGGTCACGATTGGCTGGCTTGTGATACTAAAAACAAGCTTTCATTCTACAACGCACTCGTGCGAGATTTGCAATATTGTACAGGCAGAAGCACATTGTAAGAACATAAGAAATAGGAGCAGGAGTCAGCCATTTGGCCCCTTGAGTCTGCTCCGCCATTTAGTAAGATCATGGCTGATCTGATCTGATCTTGGCCTCAACTCCACTTCCCTGCCCACTCCCCATAACCCTCGACTCCCCTATCGTTCAAAAATCTGTCTATCTCCACCTTAAATAGATTCAATGACCCAGCCTCCACAACTCTCTGGGGCAGAGAATTCCAAAGATTCACGATCCTGAGAGAAGAAATTCCTCACCTCCTTCTTAAAGGCGACCCCTTATTCTGAAACTATGCCCCCACGAGGGGAAAACTTCCTCTCTGCATCTACCCTGTCAAGCCCCCTCAGAATCTTATACGTTTCAATAAGATCACCTCCCATTCTTCTAAACTCCAATGAGTATAGGCTCTACCTGCTCAACCTTTCCTCATAAGACAACCCGCTCATCTCAGGAATCAACCTCCTGAACCTTCTCTGAACTGCCTCCAGTGCAAGTATATCCCTCCTTAAATATGGAGATGCATAATCCCTGGCTTATGTGATGTGTGAACCAGGTGCAGGTTCAGCCTACGTTCACACCACAAAAAGCAGGTTGTTTCTTTACAAACTGGCACCAAACAATCAGGTATGCTTTGTGCGGGAAGACTGCAAGGAATGGCGTGCGTGACAAGGCTGTCACAGAGGGGGCGGGGTGCCTGCCAATCATCAAAGAGGTTTATCAACGTCCGCTGAACCAAGAGACCCATTCCGGCCCCAACCATCATACTGCTTCCCTTTTTCTCCGAAAGCAAAATACTGCGGATGCTAGCAATCTTGAGATTAAAAACAGAAAATGCTGGAAACGCAGAGATCAGGCAGCATCTGTGGAGAGCATCAAATCCCTCCATGGCCTCGCCCCTCCCGATCTCTGTAATTTCCTCCAGCCCCACAAACACCCTTCCCTCCTCCAGAGATGTCTGCGCTCCTCTAATGCTGCCCTCTTGAGCATCCCTGATTATAATCGCTCAACCATTGGTGTCCGTGCCTTCTGTTGCCTGGGCCCTAAACTCTACCTCCAGACTTGACTATTCCAACGCACCCCTGGCTGGCCTCCCTACGTAAACTAGAGGTGATCCAAAACTCGGCTGCCCCAGTATCCTAACTTGCACCAAGACCCGCTCACCCATCACCCCCTCCTTGTGCTTGCTGAGCCACATTGGCTCACTGTTAAGCAACGCCTCGATTTCAAAATTCTTATCCTTGCTTACAAATTCCTCCATGGCCTCCTCGCCCCCTCCCCCCTCCCTATCTCTAATCTCCTCCAGCCCCACAACCCTCCCCCCACATGTCTGCGCTCCTCTAATTCTGCCCTCCTGACCATCCCGGATTATAATCGCTCAACCATTGGTGGCCGTGCCTTCTGTTGCCTGGGCCCTAAGCTCTGGAACTCTCTGCCTGAACCTCTCTGCTTCTCTATCCTCCTTCAAGACGCTCCTTATAACCTACCTCTTTGACCAAGCTTTTGGTTACTTGTCCTAATTTCTCCTTATGCAGCTCGGTGTCAATTTTTTAACCTCATAATAATTCTATGAATGCCTTGGGACGTTGCACTACGTTAAAGGGGCTATATAAATACAAGTTGTTGTTATTGAGAGAGAAACACATGGCAAAGGTCATCGACCTGAACCGTTAATTCTGTTTTTCTCTCCACAGATGCTACCTGCTGAGTATTTCCAGCATTGTCCGTTTTTATATCTGGGATCCAGTTTACTGATTAATAAGAGACATTATTGTTTACCCCGTGTATCAAAGGCACTACACACACTGAAGAGTCCCATTCAGCTTTCCAAGGGCGATTTTCAAGAACAGTACGTTTAAACAACTGCCATACTAATGAGTTGTAAATCCCAATCATTGTTCAGTGCTGTGCTCCAGTGTTAATTCACACACAAGTAGAGCCCACTGTATCACATCAGAATTGCTGAGCAGCTCAGCCTCAATAAGTGAAGCAATACATCTCCTCAAACAGTCAGTAATGAACAAGTAACATTCGTGCCACACAAGTGCCAGGCAATGACCATCTCCAACAAGCAAGAGTCTAACCACCATTCCTGAACATTCAGCAGCATTACCATCGCCGAATCCTCCACCATCAACATCCTAGAGGGGTCACCATTGACCAGAAACCTAACTGAACCAGCCACATAAATACTGTGGCAACAAGAGCAGGTCAGAGGCTGGGTATTCTGCGGCGAGTGTCTCACCTCTTGACTCCCCAAAGCCTTCCCACCATATACAAGGCACAAGTCAGGAGTGTGATGAGTGCCTGGATGAGTGCAGCTCCAACAACACTCGATAAGCTCAACACCGTCCTGTACAAAGCAGCCCACTTGATTGGCACCTCATCCACCACCTTCAACATTCACTCCCTCCATCACTGGCGCACCGTGGCTGCAGTGTGCACCATCTACAAGATGCACTGCAGCAACTCGCCAAGGCTTCTTCGGCAGCACCTCCCAAACCCGCGACCTCTACCACCTAGAAGGACATGGGCAGCAGGTGCATGGGAACACCACCACCTCCAGGTTCCCCTCCGAGTCACACACCATCCTGACTTGGAAATATATCGGCCGTTCCTCCATCGTCGCTGGGTCACAATCCTGGAACTCCCTCCCCAACAGCACTGTGGGAGCACCTTCACCACACGGACTGCAGCGGTTCAAGGCGGTGGCTCACCACCACCTTCTCAAGGGGCAATTAGGGATGGGCAATAAATGCCAGCGACACCCACATCCCATGAATTAATTTTTTTTAAAGCCAGTGTATTATTGGGTTATTATACTGTACCTCAGATGAAGGCCAACCTGTACTTTATTTAATCGCAGGCTTGCATCAACCAGAATGGACCCACACCCAACTGCAAGGCACCAATCAATGACTGCGTACAGTTTTGGTTTCCATATTTATGAAAGGATATACTTGCATTGGAGGCAGTTCAGAGAAGGTTCACTCGGTTGATTCTGGGATGAGGGGGTTGACTTATGAGGAAAGGTTGAGTAGATTGGGCCTCTAATTGGAATTCAGAAGAATGAGAGGTGATCTTATTGAAACGTATATTATGAGGGGGCTTGACAAGGTGGATGCAGAGAGGATGTTTCCACTGATGGGGGAGACTAGAACTAGGGGGCATGATCTTAGAATAAGGGGCCGCCCATTTAAAACTGAGATGAGGAGGAATTTCTTCTCTGAGAGTTGTAAATCTGTGGAATTCTCTGCCCCAGAGAGCTGTAGAAGCCGGGACATTGAATATATTTAAGGTGGGGATTTTTGCACGATAAGGGAGTAAAGGGTTATGGGGAGCGGGCGGGGAAGTGGAGCTGAGTTTATGATCAGATCAGCCATGATCTTATTGAATGGCAGAGCAGGCTCGAGGGGCCGAATGGCCTACTCCCGCTCCTATTTCATATGTTCTTATGACTGACAGCCACTTTCCCACCTCACAAGTGAGGGTTTATCCCGGGCAGGGGGAGGTAGGGACTGAAGTGAGCAAGATGTCTGATTAACCTGCCTTTATAAATCCAGTCGAGCAGCCCGAGCCCGTGACATTATTCTGCTGCCACCAGTGATTAATGGCAACTGCTCCATTCAAAGGGGAGCGTGGACGCCCACACCTTATTGACAGCAATTACCGGTCAATTACAATCACCAGTCAATTACAATCACCACTCAATTACAATGCTGGCTGATCAGTTCCGCCCAGCACTGTTGGACCTGGCCACGTAGCCAAGTGTGCACCAGCCCAGCGATCAGCACGAAGAGGAGGAAAGCCCATTGGTGCAAACAAAGGACCGGTGGGAGGATTGACGTCACCGGCAAATGGAAACCCAGCAACTTCAGACAGCATTCCGAGGCCCTCTAGAGCCAGATGACCATTACTGCACCAATTGCTCCAACTGCCTGAATCCAATCTCACACTGCAGTCCGCGTGTCACAATCCTCAATCCAATTTACAGGCCCCCCACCTCACTGCCCTGATCGTGGCGGGCAGTCCTCAGCGAGACTTCAGTGCCAAACAGCTGAAGGTCGGAGCTGGATCGGAAATCTATTTTCCCGACAGAATGCTTGCCGTCTTGCCCTCCGCAGGGCACTTTTGAAATCACTGTTGTAATTATCATCATAGGGAGTCCCTCGGAATCGAGGAAGACTTGCTTCCACTCCTGAAGTGAGTCCTCAGGTGGCTGAACACTCCAATACGAGAACCACAGTCCCTGTCACAGGTGGGACAGACAGTGGTTGAGGGAAGGGGAGGGTGGGACAGGTTTGCCGCACGCTCCTTCCGCTGCCTGCGCTTGATTTCTGCATGCTCTCGGCAACGAGACTCGAGGTGCTCAGTGCCCTCCCGGATGCACTTCCTCCACTTAGGGCGGTCTTTGGCCAGGGACTCCCAGGTGTCAGTGGGGATGTTGCACTTTATCGGGGAGGCTTTGAGGGTGTCCCTGTAACGTTTCCTCTGCCCACCGTTGGAATGTGGGAAAGGAAGCAGCCAATTTGCACACAGCAAGCTCTCACAGACAAGTGTGATAATGACCAGATGGCTTTTGTGATGTTGGTTGAGGGATAAATATTGGTCCCAGGACATGGGTATAACATCCCTGCTCTTCTTCAAAATAGTGCCATGGTATCTTTTACGTCCACCTGAGGGCAGACATCGCTTTAAAATCTCATCCGAAAGATGCCCCCTCCGACAGTGCGGCGCTCCCTCAGTACCGCCCCTCCGACAGTGCGGCGCTCCCTCAGTACTGCCCCTCCAACAGTGCAGCACTCCCTCAGTACCGCCCCTCCGACAGTACGGTGCTCCCCCAGCACTACACTGGAGTGTCAGCCTAGATTTATGCGCTCAAGTCCCTGGAGCGGGACTTGAACCCACAACCTTCTGCCTAAGAGGCGAGACTCACTGAGCCAGTACTGACAGTTGGGGCTCGCTGGGGAGCCAGTTTAGTTTGTAGCAACCTTCTAGTGAACCACCACTAAATAAGAGAGTGACTGTGCTCTAAATCACACCTGTAACCGACTGAAGTGGCTTCCCTGTTGCTGCTATTTAGGAATAAAGAAATAATGCAACAAGTGTAATTTGAATAATATCTAGTGCGCCTTTAGTAAAATTACTTCATCTGCCTGTACAGAAATCTTTAACAGCAAGTTATATTTATTAATATAAAACTCTAACACATGCAGCACATGTGATGGACTCCAGACAGCACCCTTTGCCAACAGAACTGCAATCGGTTTATTTCAGGTCAGTTTCTCAAGCTGAAATAGAGGCGCAGCACCTCAGGCTGGATCCCAGTCACACTGGACTGACAGAGCACACAGGGCCTGCAGGTGGGGGCACCTTGGATTGCAGTGGAAGTTTGTACATGGTGCTTTCTCTCAAACTCAAACCTGCCAGCAACATTCACACTGCCAGCTGCAGCAAGCTACGCCGGAACTTTGCGGAATTCGGGAATATCTGCACTCTACCGGAGGGACATTTCGATGCGGTTTACAAAGGCCGCGGTCCACCGTTGCAGATTTAATGCAATCGACAGCATTTGGGGGAATTGGTAAAATGAAATACACTCGGATTCAGTCCCCCGCCCGATTTTCCAGCCACTGCGGTTTGGCGAGGGCGTTAGTGAAAACCCCAGATGCAGGTAGGTGGCATAACCCATACGCAGCTCTTAAGTCCCAGAGTGAGCTGAAGATAATTGGCAGCAACCTCAAGTCATGTGAAGGCGCGATATTGTTTCAGTTCACGCACAGTCTTAATAAAGATTCATTACACCCACAGTCCAGTCCACGATTTACACTCACTGGGGAATTTTCACACAATGTATAATCTATCAAGATTTACAAGAATAATTCCAGGGGATAAGAGACTTCAGTTACATGGATAGACTGGAGAAGCTGGGGTTGTTCTCCTTGGAGCAGAGAAGGTTGAGGCACGATTTGATCGAGGTGTTCAAAATCATGAGGGATCTGGATCCCATTGGCAGAAGGGTCGAGAACCAGTGGACACAGATTTAAGGTGATTGGCAGAAGAACCAAAGGAGACACAAGAAAAATCTTGTTTATGGAGCGAGTGGTTAGGATCTGGAATACACTGCCTGAAAGGGTGGTGGAGGCAGACTCAATTGTGGCTTGAAAAGGAAGTTGGATAAGTATCTGAAGGAAAAAAAATTGCAGGACTACAGGGAAAGGGCAGGGGAGTGGGACTCGCTGAGAATCAGCACGGGCTCGACGGGCCGAATGGCTGCCTTCCATGCTGTAACCATTCATAAAACTCTTATCATAGAACGTATCATAAAAAACAAATCTACACACACTTCAGCGGCTGACAAAGACATCAGAGTGCCCCCGCGACCACCAAACTTTGCCGTTAAATTGATAAACACACGCAAAGGTTCACAATTCTCCAATTGAACTCTGAACAAGTGGCTCCCGTACACCGCTAAAAGCAGGAGGTTTGGCACGGTGCTTTCAGTGTGTCAGAATCGCGCATTCATAGCATTGAGTTCTGCAATCGTGAGTCATCTCACTGGGTGACCGGCAAGGGCAAAATGTAAACAAAATCGAGCAAACTTCGTGAATCAAATGCATTTCAGCCCCAGTAATCACCTTCCCAACTCTCGCTGAACATGCCTCTCGCTGTTCAGTGTGAAGGGGCTGAGCGGCAGACTGGGCTGTCCCCACTCGCTGGTCCTCCAGACTTCCAAAGCAGGCCGCAGAGGTAACTGGGCTAGGAAAACAAAGCTTAGAACAGGGAGAGGGGGGAAAGATAGATTTGCGCAGAAAACACTTCCTGCTGGACGTCAGACCACTATTGCAAGCATATTTCCATGGTTCAGTGGGCAGCACTCTCGCCTCCGCGTCCGAAGGTTGTGGGTTCAAGTCCCACTCCAGGGACTTGAGCACAAAATCCATGCTGACACTCCCAGTGCAGTGCTGCACTGCACTGTCGGAGATGCCATTTTTCGGATGAGCCGTTAAACCAAGGCCCTGTCTACCCTCTCTGTTGGACCGTAAAAGATCCCACGGCGCTACTGGAAGAGCAGGGGAGTTCCCCCCGGTGTCCTGGGGCCAATATTTGTCCCTCAACCAACACCTAAAATGAGATTATCTGCTCATTATCACATTGCTGTGTGTGGGAGCTTGCTGTGCGCAAATTGGCTGCTGCGTTTCCTCACATTACAACAGTGACTACACTCCCAAAGTACTTCATTGGTTGTAAAGTGCTTTGGGGGGGGGGGGGGGGGGGGGGCGTCCAGAGGTCATGAAAGGGGCTATATAAATGCAAGTTCTTTCTTTCTTTACGGGCTTTGCTACTCTTCCCCTTCCTCTCCCGCTGAAGATTTACACATGCCTAGGACTATTTGTAGCAGCATACTATTCACCCGTGAGGGCTCTACGCATCACCGTAACCAGGTGAAGCATTTTAGCTGAAAAGGCAAGGGGTGGGGGTGGGGGAAGTATTTGGCCCAATATTCCAGCAACTTGGGAAAAAAAAAATGCTGATTTTAAAAACAATGTTTTGTAAACCTAGTCCCCCTGGTACACGATATCAAGGGACTGCTTTAAAAATGGCCACACACACACAGACAGCAGGCCAAGAAAACCTTTCCAAATAAAAGATTTTGCCAATGATTGGTCAAACAGAAACTTCAATATCTCAGCACCCAGGAATTATGGGGTATGGCTCCTTTAAGAAGTTCAACACATTGTTAAATAGCAGCGACCAGTCTCAAAACTAGGTGGCCATTTTGTACCGCTGCCCAAGCCCTTCAGCAATCTCCCCTCAGCCGTGACCACCGATGGCAAAATGCTTGGCAGAACTGCAACATACAGAATGGATTCCTTACAGGAGGAGCCCACAGTACAACCCGAAGGATTAAACCTTCCTCGTAAACAGTGGACAACTATCGACCACCGTCTCCATTGGTGGCAGATTAAAGCGACTGTGGAGCTCCAAATCAGACCCTGGAGCACATCAATGGGCCATTTCCCTCAGAGGGAATGTGCAGGCAGCCTACAAGATATCCACGCTGTTACACCGGGAGCTTTGGCCTGGATATCTGACATGGATATTGACCGTTGATTTGCTTTGCTACCAGCGTACGGAAGATAGCAGCAGCTAGGGGAGGGAGGGAGGCAGGCAGGCAGGCAATTACTTTCCCCGCATTTCTCTCAGTTGCCAGGTAGTGTTGGGCAGCGCGCAGTCTCGGTGTGAAAACACCCCTCTGGGCAAATCTTCAGCTGCTGCTCAGTTTTGAAAAATAGTCACTGCCCACCCTTCGCAGCCCAAGATGCTCCAACCTATCAATTGGAGAAGCGGGGTGGAAGGGGCATGGGCACGGACGGAGGGAGCAAGGCAGAGGGGGAGGGGCAGATGGCACCAAATTCTGAACACTGGTGACAGTGCCCGTTGTACTGCCAGCAGGCTGGCACACAAGTGGACGGGCACGTCAAGAAAGTGATGCCATACGTAGAGCCGATACCTCAATAAAAGTCTGCGGCTGTCAAGGGCCAAGAACCAGGCCAAAGAACCGGCCCGGTGACATCTTCCAAGCTTCACCTTCTTTGGGAAAAGAAACACAAGTCAACGCGAAAAAGAGAAAAAAGAAAAAACACGATGGAACGCCCTCAGTTGATTTATGTTCAGTTTCCTCCTCCCCCACCCCCCCCTCCACCGGTGCACTACTGTTGGACACAGCTGTGCCAGGAGCACCCCAGAGTTGATGTGCCAGAAAAGCCAGGTGCAGTTCCCTTTCCACGGGTCACCACCGATCGCCTTAAACGTCAGGACTCTGGCCTTGGAAGTAAGGATGTCGCAGGGCGTCAAAGGCAGAGATCCTTTTATAGGGGCTGAACATCAACAGCTCCTGAAAGAGAAAACAAAGCTTCAGTAACTCGCCTGAATATTCACAGATCAGTAAAATATACCTCACCGACAGACCTTCCAGATCAAACGTGCATTTGGATTAAACAGTTCATTTTTCCAAAACAAATTCATTCACTGGATGTGGGTGTCGCTGGCAAGGCCAGCATTTATTTTGCCACCTTGTACAACCGTGTCGCCCGCTACAGAAGGCCGTTCAGAGTCAACCACGTGGATGTGGGACTGGAGTTACGTGTAGGCCCAGACCAGGTGAGGATGGCAGGTAAGGGCATTGGGCCAAGGGTGAGTGAACCAGTTGGGTTTCAACAACAATCAGACAGCTTCGTCGTCACTTTTACTGACGCCAAAGTTTTGTTTTCAAAAAACGGAATTGAAGTTCTCAAACGGTCATGGTGGGGATTTGAACTCCCGGTCTGTGGATTACGAGGTCAGTATCATAACCACCACACTACCGTACCATCAGCCATTAACTCCCTCTTCCTGATTGGAGTTGATTCTCGTCTCATTCTCCTCCTCCTCCTCTCCTTCCCCCCCCCCCCCCCCACCACCACCCCCCCCTCCCTCCCTCCCCTCCCTCCATTATGCCGAATTACAGCTCAACTTTCAGCCTTCCCATTCGGATGAAGGGTCACGCACCAGAAATGCAGCCCGGCTTTTTCTCTTCACAGCTGGCTGCCCGGCTGCTTCTGTTCGCCTTGGCCTGTCCATCACTGGGAGCATCCAGCTCGGAAAGTCAGTGCCCGGAACCAGCCGCTCAATGAATGGCAGCCAATTCAACCCTTCAACCTGCTTCGGAACAGCCAAACACACCCAGGCACTGTGGAGCCCACAAGCAACAAAGCAAATCGAAGGCTGAAGAAAATTGGCCAAGGAGCGCCATACAACTGGGAGGGAGTCGTGCTCCCACTGTACGGTGCTCTGGTCAGATGGCAACAACTTATATTTATATAGCGCCTTTAACGTAGTAAAACGTCCCAAGGCGCTTCACAGCAGTGTTACAAGACAACAGATAAATGTGACACTGAGCCGCACAAGTAGAAATTAGCGCAGGTGACCAGAAGCCTGGTCAAAGAGGGAGGTTTTAAGGAGCGTCTTGAAGGAGGAAAGAGAGGCGGAGAGGTTTAGGGAGGGAGTTCCAGAGCTTGGGGCCCAGGCAACAGAAGGCACGGCCACCGATGGTGGAGCGATTATAATCAGGGATGCTCAGGAGGGCAGAATTAGAGAAGTGCAGAGATCTCTGGGGTTGTGGAGTTGGAGGAGATGAGAGAGATAGGGAGGGGCGAGGCCATGGAGGGATTTGTAAACACTGATGAAAATTTTGAAATCGAGGTGTTGCTTAACCGGAAGCCAACGTAGGACGTAGGTCAGCGAGCACAGGGGGTGATGGGTGAGCGGGACTGTGCACGAGTTTGATAACTGGAGGACCGTGCCCATCTCTGGTCACCAGAACACAAGGGAGACATTCAACCCCAGGCAGCAGCTCAGGGGAAGAGCCACACGGCTGATTTTGTGCATCAGCCGTGACTCAGTGGGTAGCACTCTCGCCCGAGTCAGAAGGTTGTGGGTTCAAGTCCCGCACTGTCGGAGGGGCGGTGCTGAGGGAGCGCCGCACTGTCGGAGGGGCGGTGCTGAGGGAGCGCCGCACTGTCGGAGGGGCGGTGCTGAGGGAGCGCCGCATTGTCGGAGGGGCGGTGCTGAGGGAGCGCCGCACTGTCGGAGGGGCGGTGCTGAGGGATAGGACGTTAAACCGAGGCCGTCTGCTCTGTCAAGTGGAATGTAAAAGATCCCGCAGCATTATTTCGAAGAAGAGCAGGGTAGTTACCCCGGTGTCCTGGCCAATATTTATCCCTCAATCAACATCACAAAAAAGAGATAGCATCTGGTCATTATCGCATTGCTGTTTCTGGGAGCTTGCTTGTGCGCAAATTGGCTGCCGCGTTTCCTACAGTGACTATACTTCAAAAAGTACTTCATTGGCTGTAAGGCGCTTTGCGACGTCCTGAGGTGGTGAATGGTCTTGTATCAATGCAAGTCTGTCTTTCTTAGCATCAGAGGACTGGAGGTGTGAGGAATGACTGGAGAAACTTGGCTTTTCAGCCTCAAAAGGAGGTGACCTTGCAGAGGTATACAATAAATGGCACGGAGAAAGTAAAGCCCGAAAACAGAGTGCAGGATAGTGGGGCGGGGCACAGGTTCAAACTAGAAAAAGGCAAATAAATTATGGGCTAAACGGCTTTCATCTGTATTGATCTAGTGACAATCTACAGTCAATGACTCAACCTTCAGGTATCCAGAGTTATTCTTGTACAATGTGATTACTGTCTCCTTTATCAACTGCTGTTCCTCAGCAGGAGAATACGCAAGGAGCCAAGGACACAATTCTTTAAAGACAGGTTAAAAAAGTAGTATCATCGCCGCTCTGGCCTAACAAGCAAGCACATGGACTAGCAACTCATCCTGTCGGTCTTTCATTTGTTCCACCCACATATATTACATTTTGGCGATGAGGATGGGGTCCTAAAGCCATCTTTAGGGATCATGGAAGGACCTTCGAGTGGACAAGTTTAAGGTGAATTTGACACACTTAAATGGAATTTTTGTAATCTTTTCCATTATTGCTCATGGAGAATCGTCTGTGCTTTGCCTTCATGCGTCTGTATCCATAGCAACAGCGGCCTGGATTCTCACAGGGACACAGGTAGTGAGCAGAGTTACTGCTCGACGGGATCGGGACCATCTTGGCCGCGTCTCTGGGAAGCCTCAGCGGGTATGACCGAGCTCGTGAACCATTCAGTTCTTACATTGAGCAAATAGAGAAGTGTTTTTTTTAAAGGGCCGATAACATTATTGAGACCGAAGGTGCGGATGAGAATGTTCAAGCTCAATATTAAGTAATTCGTGAACAGAAGATAGCAATGTTTCTAACGGAGATCGGGCCGGATGTCGATGGAACATCGACAAACCTACTCGTGCCAGAGAAAGCGAAGGATGCATCGGTTGAAAACATTGTCGAGAAGCTGGAGGATCATTTCGACCCAAAGCCATTAGAAATAGCAGAGCGTTATAGGTTTGGTATCAGAAACAAATTGAAACCATCAGTGAGTACATTGTCGTTCTTAAGAACCCGTCTTTACATTGTAACTTCGGCACATTTTTGCATCGTGCATTGAGATAAGTTTGTTTGTGGACTGGTGGATGAGCGCACACAGTCCAAGTTACTGAACACTCCGAAGCTCATGTTTGACATAGCATGCAAAGTTGCCCCATCGATAGAGATAGCGTTTAAGAATGTTAGGGAGTTCTGTCCAACTCGAGGGACTAGTGCAGCTGAGGTCTAGAGTCAAAGTCACCGCCAAGCCTAAAGCCGAGAGACTGACTCAAAAGCATGTCCGTGACAGCAGTTCTGTGAATTGTTATCGCTGCAATGGAAATCACTCACCACAGTCCTGCCAATACAGAAATGTGAAGGGTTTTCACTGCCAGAAGCAGGGCCATATTTCAACAGCTTGCAGAGCACGATCTAAAGCAGGAAGAACCATTCTAGTGGCAATGCAAAGCAGCAACAAAAGGGAGGAGTTCACAATATTGAAGTGAACACACCTGATGAATTAGGCAAACAGTATCTGTGCCACTAGCGGCAATGCTCGAGAAAGACTTCCATACAAAACTTTCGATCAACGAGCAATATGTTGATTGTGCATCAACACAGCGGTGGACTGCTCGATCAGAACTAACACCACACGAGAGCAAGTTTAATCAAGTATCACTTACAAAGAGTACCGTAGAGTTAAAAACCTACTGTGGAGAAATCCTAGAGACATGTGGACAAAAGGAATGTACAGTTCAGCACAATGGCCAGTCAGTAAAGCTACCTAGAAACATAGAAATTTACAGCGAAGGAGGCGGCCATTCTGGCTCATCGTGTCCGCGCCGGCTGACAAAGAGCCGCACGGCCCTCGGTCAGCCGCCCTAAAAGGTGACACATAAACCTATGAACAATGGCGGAAAGGCAAAGACTGGTTGAGAAAGTTAAAAGTAGACTGGAAAAACATCTGTGTAGAAGATGACTCGACACAATGCTGAACAAGTACGAAAGCATGTTCACGAGGGCATCACTGGGTGTGACACACATATCCACATCAAGTCCGTGAAGTCCTTATTGTAAGGCAAGGTCGGTCCCCAGGCGTTGAAGTCAGAGAGAAGAGTGCTCGTAAAAACTGACAGAAGTGGATGTGTTACCCCCGATTGTGGTAGTGCCCAAAGCAGACAAAACTCTATGCTTGTGCGGCGACTGCAAAGTTACTATCAACCAAGCAGTTGACGATGCAGTACCCATTACCTCCGCTGGGCAGGCCACATTATTCACATGCCCGACACGAGACTCCCAAAACAAGCGCTCTACTTGGCACTCCTTCACGGCAAACGAGCCAAAGGTGGGCAGAGGAAATGCTACAGGGATACCCTCAAAGCCTCCCTGATAAAGTGCAACATCCCCACTGACACCTGGGAATCCCTGGCCAAAGACCGCCCTAAGTGGAGGAAGTGCATCTGGGAGGGCGCTGAGCACCGAGTCTCGTCGCCGAGAGCATACAGAAATCAAGCGCAGGCAGCAGAAGGAGCGTGCGGCAAACCTGTCCCACCCGCCCCTTCCCCTCAATCACTGTCTGTCACAGGTGGGACAGAGACTATAATTCCCGTATTGGACTGTACAGTCACCTGAGAACTCAGAGTGGAAGCAAATCTTCCTTGATTTCGAGGTACTGCCTATGACAATGATGATCCATTACCTACGTCGCAAGATTTATATGCAGCACTCTCTGGGTCAAAGTTTTTCTCAGAGCTTGACCTGTCGCACGCTTACGCTCAGCTGAGTGTTGACAAAGGGAGTCAACAGTATCTCACCATCAACACACACACAGGAGTGTACTCATACACCAAGCTACCCTATGGTGTTTCCCCCACAAAAATCTCCCAGGCTACGATGGGTAAGATTTTGCCAGGAGTTCCAAATTGCTTACGCAATCAAGGCGATGATGTGCTGATCACAACAAGCAGCGAGGGACAAAATCTAAAAGCGTTAGATATAGTGCTTCAAAGCTTGAATGCCCACAATGTCAAATTGAAAAGGAGCAAATGGGCTTTTGTACAGCCTGAGGTTGTGTACCTGGGTCTGACTTGCAACTAGTGAAGAGAAAAGGTTGCTGCAATCATTAATGCTCCAAAGCCACAGAACGAGTGTTAAGATCGTTCCCTGGAATGGTCCACTACGACGCATCTTTCTTACCCGAGTTAGCGACCACATTAGCCCCATTGCACGAGCTTAAGAAGGATGTCCAGCGGATGTGGACGAAAGCGCAACAGGAAGTTTACGACGTTTGTAAGAGAAGTCTCTCCAGCAATGCTCTACTTTTGCACTATGACAGAGCGTGAGCTTAAGTTAGTGTGCGATGCTCCTAGCTCTAGTGTGGGAGCCGTCATAAGGCACGTAATGGATGACAGCCAAGAGAAACCAATCGCGATCGCATTGCGAACCCTCAGAGCGAAAGAAACTACGCGCAAATTGACAAGGAAGCACTTACCATAGTGTTCGGAATCAAGAAATTTTAAGCAGTTCCCGATTTGCAGAAAGTTTACCCTGACAATCGGTCACAAACCGCTCCCAAGCAACATTGTGGCCCAAATCTACCATCCCTGCACTGGTCGCATCAAGAATGCAACGTTGGACAGTGCTGTTGTCACAGGAGTTTGGAGTAGAGCGCTTGGCAAGCGAGCCAAAGGTGGGCAGTGGAAACTGTACAAAGCCTCCCTGATAAAGTGCAACATCCCCACTGACACCTGGGAGTCCTTGGCCAAAGACTGCCCTAAGTGGAGGAAGTGCATCTGGGAGGGCGCTGAGCACCTCGAGTCTCGTCACCGAGAGCATGCGGCAAACCTGTCCCACCCACCCCTTCCCTCAACGACTATCTGTCCCACCTGTGACAGGGACTGTGGTTCCCGTATTGGACTGTACAGCCACCTCACGACTCATTAAGAGTGGAAGCAAGTCTTCCTCGATTCCGCGGGACTGCCTGTGATGATGTTGTCACAATGTGACTACACGATTGAATATCGCCACATGAGGACTCGAGTGTGAAGATGCGATTTTTATGTTAGGTGCAGGTAACACAGTCGTTCCTGTGAATGCAACGGAGATTGCAGAGGAGACTCAAAAGGACTCAGTACTACAAAGTAACTCGAATGAATGGACTGATCAGTGTATCGGCACAGAATTGAAACCATGCGAGAACGGTCATACTGAATTGTCTTGTGAGCAAGCTTGCATCAAGTGGGGAAAGAGAGTGGTGTGAGAGAGTGGTGTGAGAGAGAGAGAGAGAGAGAGAGAGAGAGAGAGAGAGAGAGAGAGAGAGAGAGAGAGAGAGAGAGAGGAGAGAGAGAGAAGTCTGGCCGAACTTCATACTGAACATCCAGGGATTGTCAGTTTGAAATAAATTGCAAGAAGCTTTGTTGACTGGCCTGGATTGGACAGTGATCTTCAATCACTTGTCAGCAAATGCAGCATTTGCCAAAAGTGCAGAAACAAACCACCCAAAACTCCACTACATCCTAGGTCATGGCCAATAGACCTGGTCAGAGAGTACATGTAGACTTCTATGAGAAAGCAAATTATTTCCTGGTACTTGTAGATAGTCACTCAAAGTGGACTGAAGTGAAACACATGGGTTCAAATACTACAACTGAACACATCATAGGTGAGTTGATGTCTATCTTTGCATGTCATGGCTTACCTGAAGAACTTGTCTCCGACACTGGCCCTCAGTTCCGTTCTACTCTAGTCCAAAAGGTTCATGAAATGGAACGGTATCAAACACACTCTCCTTCCACCACATTACCCAGCTTCAGACAGAGCAGCTGAAAGGTCAGTCAGAATAGTGAAAGAAGCTTTCAAAGAGCAAGTGTTGCCAGGCTGTTCGCGACTCGGCATGAAGCAATGTTTGCCAAATTTCTTGCTGAAGTACAGTACTACCCTGCACACGACAACTGGATATACCCCAGCAGAACGCTTGAAGAGGAGATTGAGAATATGATCGAGTCTTGTTCAATTGAATTTGGCCTCAAGAGGTGAACAGAAACAGTTGAGCCAGAAACATGATGATACCAATCAGAAAGAACACCGTTTCAAACATAACAAGTCTGCTCATGTTCAGTCCCTTTGGCAAGTCGAGTTCACACAAGTGGGGTGTAGGAACCACAATACGAGGTTGATTGAAATTGGTGACTCAATCTGAAGTGTTCATGTAGATCGAATGATCGCTGCTAGAGACGAACCAGGACATTAATCGGGAACCACTTGGATCGTGAACACACATGCGAGATTGACTCAGTTCAGACTTCAGTAACTGAAGTACCAGGTTCAAAGTTGGGGGATAGAAACCAGATCATCTTCGAGTTCAGAACCAAAACAAAACCCAAAAATTGGTTCAACACCAAAACCTTCTGTCAGGAGATCAGGAAGGCTCACAAACCGGTTCTCAAACTGGATTTGTAGTTCATTTAAAAATTTTTTAAAGGCAGTTTTTGTTATGCGGTACATGCAATGCTGGGAAAGGTGGGACCAATAGTTTTGTTGTACTTGAGGGGAATACATGCATTACATTCCTACCCCCTTAAAAAAAAATCACATGGTTTGGTATGAGCATGCTCAGTTCGATCTGGCCTGAAAAACAAGTACATGGACCAGTAACTCATCGTGTCTCTGCCCCTCATTTCTTCTAACCAAGTATATTTACAGGTAGCGACAAGGGAATATTGTGTTGGTGCGCAAACACGAGGCCAAGGAGCTGGTGCACAGATTCCATCGCCGCTCCAGTGGATCCCAAAGCTCAAGCAAATCCCCGTCAGGAGATGCTGTACTGAGGCCGGGCAGTACCCAGGAGCTGCCATGTGCTGTCAAAAGTGGGAATGGCAGAGGCTTGGGAATCAGTTGTCCCTCTGCCCTCAACCACAGACTGGCAGGGGGTATGAAGAGAACAGAGGCAAAATAGACTAATATATTTCAATTCCAAAGCCATCTTGAAGTTCATTCAGGTCAAGAGTAAAACTGAAGTCAATGGGAATCAGGGGGAAAACTCCCCACTGGCAGGGGTCATACCCAGCACAAAGGAAGATGGTTGTGGTGGTTGGAGGTCAATCATCCCAGGCCCAGGATATTGCTGCAGGAGTTCCTCAGGGTAGTGTACTAGGCCCAACCATCTTCAGCTGCTTCATCAATGACCTTCCTTCCATCATAAGGTCAGAAGTGGGGATGTTTGCTGATGACTGCACAGTGTTCAGTTCCATTCGCAACTCCTCAGATAATGGAGCAGTCCGTGCCCGCATGCAGCAAGACCTGGACAACATTCAGGCTTGGGCTGATAAGTGGCAAGTAACATTCATGCCACACAAGTGCCAGGCAATGACCATCTCCAACAAGTGAGAGTCTAACCACAGCCCCTTGACACTCAACGGCATTACCATCACCGAATCCCCCACCAGCAACATCCTGCGGGGTCACCACTGACCAGAAACTTAACGACCAGACACAAATACTGTGGCAACAAGAGGTCAGAGGCTGGGTATTCTGCGGCGAGTGTCTCGCCTCTCGACTCCACAAAGCCTTTCCACCATCTACAAGGCACAAGTCAGGAGTGTGATGGAACACTCTCCACTTGCCTGGATGAGTGCAGCTCCAACAACACTCAAGAAGCTCGACACCATCCAGGACAAAGCAGCCCACTTGATTGGCACCTCATCCACCACCTTCAACACTCACTCCCTCCACCACCGGCGCACCGTGGCTGCAGTGTGTACCATCTACAAGATGCACTGCAGCAACTCGCCAAGGCTTCTTCGGCAGCACCTCCCAAACCCGCGACCTCTACCACCTAGAAGGACAAGGGCAGCAGGCGCATGGGAACACCGCCACCTCCACGTTCCCCTCCCAGTCACACATCACCCGGATTTGGACGTTCCTTCATCGTCGCTGGGTCACAATCCTGAAACTCCCTCCCTAATAGCACTGTGGGAGCACCTTCACCACACGGACTGCAGCGGCTCAAGGCGGCGGCTCACCACCACCTTCTCAAGGGGCAATTAGGGATGGGCAATAAATGCCAGCCTTGCCAGGGACGCTCACATCCCGTGAATTAATTTTTTTTTTTTTTTTAAGTCAGTGTATTACTGGATGATTAGAATTGTACCTCAGATGAAGGCCAACTCAGGAACGAATTTTTAAAAAGACATCTACCCTCCCTCAATGCATTTCCTGGGATATGGAATCGAACTACTTTGAGGCAGAAATGAATTCTCAGAAAATGCAAGTAAAAAATAAAAAAATAACTTTTAAATTGGCGCTTGTTTGTATTTTTACTCTTCCGATCCTAGCATTGCATTTTAAATTGGGGATTTGGGGATAATCTGCCCAAGAGTCCATCTCACCAGCAGCAGGTTGGCTCCCAAGTCATCGATTTCAGGTATATAGGTCTTGACCAACTGCGGAGACCGGTTGGTGAAGGCGCTACGTGGAAGGGTCACGTCCTCTGGCCAATCTTCCTCTGCCGGTAGCCCGGTCATGCTGAAAGCAGAGAAGTTCCCATTCTCAGTTAGCAGTGTCGCTCAGCCGTGCTAAAAACAAGCAAGAACTCGGAAGATTCGATTAGAACAAAAAGCTTTGCGCCTTTAGCCAATGCATGTGCGCCAATCGTTTGCAGATTTCATTGGTCCGATGTCGTTCGTCAACAGGGCCCTCCAGCAAGGAGGGGGAGGAGAAGGGGCCAAACCGCAAATCAGCCAAGACGTCACAAACTCGTAGCCAATTGGAAACATTTCAGCCATTCCCCCACCCTGGTAGGTGCGACTGTACAATCTCCAGCCGGGATCGCTCTTTCCTATCCCCAGAGTGCTCCCCTGGTTGTGCTAGGCCGCCCCCAGGCCCACCCTGCCCACGATGGAAATTGAGATCCACTGGCACACTTACTCAAAAATCTTTCCCAGTTGGTCAGCCTCCGATTGCCCACAAAACAAGGGCCTGTAACAAGACAAAGAAGAAAGTCAGTTGCACATCACTTGAACACTGAAACCCCATTAGCTCAACGTACCTCCCTTCACGGTATGAAGTGCCCATGGAGTGAACATTTTTTTTTGTTTGGGGGGGGGGGGGGGGGGGGTAAATGTATTTGCTTCATGGGTTCTTTGCTTCATTCATAGCAACACATCGCTATTAATAACTGGTAACAAAGGTTTATCACACTGCACATTACCAGTTCATCCACCAGGCTCACAACCACCTGCCCCATCGTGTATCCCCCGAACCCAACTGGCTGGGGTTTTATGGAGTCTTGTGAACACGGCTCCAGTTGGGGTGGAGTGTAGAATGTTTCGTTGTAAGGGGTGTCGCAGTTGTGTGGGGCAAACTGGTTGGGCTGGGTGCTCTTTACCTTTCCGTCATTGTTCATAGGTTTATATTGTAATCTTCAGGGCTGCTGACCGAGGGCCGTGCGGCTCTTTGTCGGCCGGCACGGACATGATGGGCCAAACTGGCCTCCTTCTGCGCTGTAAATTTCCATGTTTCTATCACGTGACTGGCTAAGCCACTCCCAACTCAACAGCTCTACCAATCTGTGAGCATACTCACAGGTACTCACATTTCAGGTGGTGGGAGAGAGAGAAAACAAATTGGTTCCCCTCGAGGCTCACCCTGGTGCTGTCGGGGAGACTCGTGCAATTTACTTGCAATGTGCTGGCTCCAATCTGCCTCTATTCAGGGCGATCGCAATGGCTCAGCAGAAACAGGGACAGAGCTAACCAGGGTGTTGGGGGAAACGTCAGTTCAAGTCTGCGCTCTTCTGGGTACCGAGGACCCCAAGTGAAAGGGCAGTCGGGTCCCAGGTAGCACATGTGCACAGCCAGAAGCTGCCCCGACTGCCGCACATTCACATGGTTCAGGAGATCAGAATAAAGGGTAAAGGAGGAATCAAATGATCCCATGCTGGTGCAGGTTATGGTGTGGGTCAGAGGTTTGGCCTACGGTGCAGGTTGGAGGTTTGTATTAAGGCACAGCTGAATGCCAAGCAAGCACATGCTGTGTACCAAACACAATTCATTGAAAAACCAGACAGCTTGCAGTCAGACGACCCAATAAATGGAACCCTGGGATAAGAGGGCTGTCCCACGAGGAAGGATTGAGTAGAATGGGCCCCATACGCTCTGGAGTTTAAAAGAATGAGAGGTGATCTCATTAAAACATACAAGCTTCTGAGGCGGATTGACAGGGTAGATGCAGGGAGGAAGTTTCCCCCGGGCTGGGGAGTCTAGAACCAGGGGTCACAGTCTCAGGATAAGGGCTCGGCCATTTAGGACTGAGATGAGGAGGAATTTCTTTACTCAGAGGGTGGTGAATCTTTGGAATTCTCTGCCCCAGAGGCCTGTGAATGCCGAGTCTCTGAATATATTCAAGGCTGAGATCAATAGATTTTTGGACTCTAGGGGAAATCAAGGGATATGGAGATCAGGCGGGAAAGTGGAGTTAAGGTCGAAGATCAGCCGTGATCTTATTGAATGTAGGCCAAATGGCCTACTCATACTTATGTTCTTATGTCTGAACCTCACCACACTGGTGCCCTGTTTAGTTGGAAATGGGGATCGGGCAGGAAAGTGATAGAAGATCAGCCATGATCTTATTGAATGGCGGAGCAGGCTCGAGGGGCCGTGTGGCCTACTCCTATTTACGTTCTTATGTTCTAGATCAAAGTAGATGGTTTAACGTGATAGGCAGAGCCCAGAGGTAAACGTAAACAATACCCCATCCATTTCACTAGTGAAAGAGACACAACCCCCCCCTCCCATGCAGCCACCTCAAGATACCGAGGACGAACAGCTGCTGCTGCCCTCGCTGTTAAAGAGCAAGTCCACCAGATTCAGCTCACAAGCAGAACGAGGCGGGCGGAATGCTGCCCAGATCACAGTCGCTCGCAGACAGCAACAGGCCACAACACGCCACCCGGAAACAAGGAACTGCTTCCCAAACAGGCCCAAACCGAACACTACACCCGACGGCTCTCGAGGGAAAGCCCAAGGCAGGCCACCCTCCTCAGTGGCTCCGCCACACATCCCCTCCTGCTCCGTCAGGAAGGCCACCCAGCCAGCTCGCACACCTGACACTGCAAAACTCCTCCGCCTTTCCCCTTCCAAACTACGGGAGTCAAATACTTCAACTAACACTACTTTTGGGACGTCTTCGAGTGCCAGATAAAATATCCGATTGCACCAAAAAAAAGTGCCACTCCAGTACTGACCTCCTTTGAAACATCTCCGCAAAGATACAGCCTGTGCTCCACAGGTCAACAGGAGTAGCGTACGTTGCCTGTAATAGTACTTCCGGGGCACGGTACCACAGGGTCACCACCTGGCAGGGGCAGACACACATCAGATTGCAATCAAGTGTAAAGCAAAGTATCACACGGACTGGAGCATACTCTCCCACTCTCCCACTCTCCCACTCTCCCACTCTCCCACTCTCCCACTCTCCCACTCTCCCACTCTCCCACTCTCCCACTCTCCCGAGGCTTTGAGCAATAAGGGAATAAAGGGTTATGGGGAGCGGGCAGGGAAGTGGACCAGAGGCCAAGATCAGATCAGCCATGATCTCATTGAATGGCGGAGCAGCTCAAGGGGCCGAATGGCCAACTCCTGCTCCTGCTCCTATTCCTGATGTCCTTATGAGTCACTTTGAGCTTTCAAGATGGATAGATTTTTGTTTATTGGCCAAGGGTGTCCAGGGCTATGGAGTGACTGCAGGTAAATGGAGTTAGAATCATAGAATCTTTCAGTATCTTTCTTTGAAAGAAAGAGTCATCCAATTTAGTCCCAGTTGAGGTACAGATCAGCCATGATCTGATTGAATCGCGGAACAGGCTCGAGGGGCTGAATGGCCTCCTCCTGTTCCTAATGTAACAGGCTCGAGGGGCTGAATGGCCTCCTCCTGTTCCTAATGTAACAGGCTCGAGGGGCTGAATGGCCTCCTCCTGTTCCTAATGTTACAGGCTCGAGGGGCTGAATGGCCTCCTCCTGTTCCTATGATTCATGCCAGGCTCTGCTTCCATGGGCAGCGGATGCCCAACAGTATCTCTCCCCCCCGTGGCCACCTCGTCATGTGCAAATCCAGTCAGTAGCAGCAGGTAGAGACAGCCACGGGGGACACCACGGCCAATCCGGATCCTGTGCTCACACGATAGCCACATACACAGTTCCAGTGGGAGCGCCATTGGATAGCAATCAGGAGTGGCAACATGGCATTTCCCACCTTGGCTCATGGGTACAGAAACCAAATGCCCAACTGCACAGCCAGCCCAGGGCAGGGAAATAAAACCAAACCTCAACTTTCCTGGTCTGGATGGCTCAGTACCCAGTCACCTGTTCCATCTGCAAGGTAGTTCATTTTATTCATTCATGGGATGTGGGCGTCACGGGCAAGGCTGACATTTATTGCCCATCCCTAATTGCCCTTTAAGAGCCGCCTTCTTGAACCGTTGCAGTCCGTGTGGTGATTGTACCCACACAATTCTGACTTTGCTGTAGTGGTTTGGTACAACTGAGTGGTTCACTGGGCCATTGGAGGGGGCAGTTAAGACTCAACCACATTGCTGTGGGTCTGGAGTCATACATAGGACCAGACCGGGTAAGGACAGCAGATTTCCTTCCCTAAAAAAGGACATCAGTGAACCAGATGGGTTTTTAACGACAAACCGGTGATTTCATGGTCACCATTACTGATACCAGCTTTTTATTCCAGATTTATTTATTAACTGTATTTAAATTCCTCAGCTGCCGTGGTGGGATTTGAACCCGGTCTCCGGATCAATAGCCCAGGCCTCTGCATTACTAGCCCCAGTAATGTAGCCACCATGCTATCATGCCAGTTAAACGGTCCCCTCAACGAGGCTGGACTGCAACAATCTTCGGCCTGCAGCTTCCTGCTTACCACTGGAGTGAGGGCCATCTGGCAGCTGTAGATACGAGCCAGGCCAAAGTCAGCCAGCTTCACCTGACCCCGGCTGGTCACCAGGATGTTCTCCGGCTTGAGGTCCCGATGCACCACACTGTGGGAATGAAGGAATGCCAGGCCGCTCAGCAACTGGTTCATCAGATCCTGTCCAAAAAACGACGACAATCCCATTAGGAGAGGTCTCACACAAGGACTGCCCCCCCCCCCCCCCCCCCCCCCCCACCACTCTGGCTAACCAAGTTACTGAATACCTCCCCGGTTGAGTTAACGACAGGGGCATTTAAGCTTCATTGCGTGGTGAACACAAACCCTAGTTGGGCAGTTTGGGGTTTTCATCAAGAAAGTCCAAGATGATTAGAAGTAGAAAACAAGAGTCTCCTGGACTAGTTTTGATCGCCTAGACGGGTCGGAGTGTAATTTCCCAGATGTTTGCCCCTCAAATTGGCCTGGGTTTTTTCAAAACAATCTTTTTTTGCCTCTCCCAGGAGATCACATGGTTTCGGGTGGGACGGAGTGTCCATGTTGTGATACACAAGGTATCGCAATTGGGTGGGACAGGCTCGATGGTCTCCATCTACTTGATTCCCAAGATGAAGGGGTTGTCTTATGAGGAAAGGTTGAGCCTATACTCATTGGAGTTTAGAAGAATGATGAGGGGTTATGGGGAGCGGGCAGCGAAGTGGACCAGAGTCCATGATCATATTAAATGGCAGAGCAGGCTCGAGGGGCCGTATGGCCAACTCGTGCTCCGGAGTGCAGCGGCAGGTCAGAGTGCAAAGGTAAGAGTTTGGTAAGTGGGAGAGTTCAGGCAAGTGGGAGCAGGTGTTGTTGCTTTGTCTTGTTTTCCCCACTAGTGCTGACTCCCTGACCTGGGAGGAAAAAAAACCGAAGTGTGACGTCACAGCAAGAGGTTCGGGGACGTCGGAGCAGCCTATAAAGGCCCAGTGGCAGTCGGAGAGGTGGGAGTTTGGGGACGTCGGAGCGGCCTATAAGGGCTAGCTGATGCAGCTGCAGCAGGGAAAGAAGGCAAAAAAGTAGAAAGAAATCGAAAGGTGACGTCACAGCCAAGTGATTGGTGAGTAGTTTTTTTTCTTTTTATCAGTAAGCAACCTTTAGCATTGTTGTTGCCAAATTAAGTTAATCTAGGGGTTAAGTCATGGCAGGAGAGCTCAGACACGTGTTATGTTCCTCCTGTACTATGTGGGAAGTGCATCGGGCTGCAGCTCTTGGCAGACCGCATTGCGGCATTGGAGCTGTCGGTGGATTCACTGGAGCATCCACGATGCTGAGAATGATGTGAACGGTAAAGGTTACACGGCCAGATAGGGAATGTGTGACCATCAGGCAGAGCTGTGCAAGGAAGGTAGTGCAGGGGTCCCCTGCGGTCATCCCCCTGCAAAACAGATACACCGCTTTGGGTACTGTTGGGGGGGGATGACTCATCAGGGGAGGGCAGCAGCAGCCGCCAAGTTCATGGCACCGTGGGTGGCTCTGCTGCACAGGAGGGCAGGAAAAAGAGTGGAAGAGCTATAGTGGTAGGGGATTCAATTGTAAGGGGAATAGATAGACGTTTCTGCGGCCGCAACCGTGACTCCAGGATGGTATGTTGTCTCCCTGGTGCAAGGGTCAAGGATGTCTCGGAGCGGCTGCAGGGCATTCTGAAAAGGGAGGGTGAACAGCCAGTTGTCGTGGTGCATATAGGTACCAACGCTATAGGTAAAAAACGGGATGAGGTCCTACAAGACGAATTTAGGGAGCTAGGAGCTAAATTAAGACAGACCTCAAAAGTAGTAATCTCAGGATTGCTACCAGTGCCACGTGCTAGTCAGAGTAGGAATCGCAGGATAGCTCAGATGAATACATAGCTTGGAGTGGTGCAGAAGGGAGGAATTCAAATTCCTGGGACATTGGAATCGGTTCTGGGGGAGGTGGGACCAGTACAAACCGGACGGTCTGTACCTGGGCAGGACCGGAACCAATGTCCTAGGGGGAGTGTTTGCTAGTGCTGTTGGGGATGGATTAAACTAATATGGCAGGGGGATGGGAACCTATGCAGGGAGACAGAGGGAAGTAGAATGGGGACAGAAGCAAAAGATAGAAAGAAGAAAAGTAAAAGTGGAGGGCAGAGAAACCCAAGGCAAAAAGCAAAAAGGGCCACATTACAGCAAAATCCTAAAGGGGCAAAGGGTGTTAAAAAGACAAGCCTGAAGGCTCTGTGCCTCAATGCAAGGAGTATTCGGAATAAGGTGGACGAATTAACTGCGCAGATAGAAGTTAACGGATATGATGTAATTGGCATCACGGAGACATGGCTCCAGGGTGACCAAGGCTGGGAACTTAACATCAGGGGTATTCAGCATTTAGGAAGGATAGACAGAAAGGAAAAGGAGGTGGGGTGGCGTTGCTGGTTAGAGAGGAAATTAATGCAATAGTAAGGAAGGACATTAGCTTGGATGATGTGGAATCTGTATGGATAGAGCTGCGGAATACCAAAGGGCAGAAATCGCTAGTGGGAGTTGTGTACACACCACCAAACAGTAGTAATGAGGTTGGGGACAGCATCAAACAAGAAATTAGGGATGTGTGCAATAAAGGTACAGCAGTCATCATGGGCGACTTTAATCTACATATTGATTGGGCTAACCAAACTGGTAGCAATACGGTGGAGGAGGATTTCTTGGAGTGTATTAGGGATGGTTTTCTAGACCAATATGTCGAGGAACCAACTAGATGGCTGGCCATCCTAGACTGGGTGATGTGTAATGAGAAGGGACTAATCAGCAATCTTGTTGTGCGAGGCCCCTTGGGGAAGAGTGACCATAATATGGTAGAATTCTTTATTAAGATGGAGAGTGACACAGTTAATTTAGAGACTAGGGTCCTGAACTTGGGGAAAGGTAACTTCGATGGTATGAGACGTGAATTGGCTAGAATAGACTGGCAAGTGATACTTAAGGGTTGACAGTGGATAGGCAATGGCAAACATTTAAAGATCACATGGATGAACTTCAGCAATTGTACATCCCTGTCTGGAGTAAAAATAAAACGGGGAAGGTGGCTCAACCGTGGCTAACAAGGGAAATTAAGGATAGTGTTAAATCCAAGCAAGAGGCATATAAATTGGCCAGAAAAAGTAGCAAACCCGAGGACTGGGAGAATTTTGTAATACAGCAGAGGACGACAAAGGGTTTAATTCGGAGGGGGAAAAAGAGTATATGAGAGGAAGCTTGCTGGGAACATAAAAACTGACTGCAAAAGCTTCTACAGATATGGGAAGAGAAAAAGATTAGTGAAAACAAACGTAGATCCCTTGCAGTCAGATTCAGGTGAATTTATAATGGGGAACAAAAAAATGGCAGACCAATTGAACAAATACTTTGGTTCTGTTTTCACGAAGGAAGACACAAATAACCTTCCGGAAATACTAGGGGACCAAGGGTCGAGTGAGAAGGAGGAACTGAAGGATATCCTTATAAAGTGGGAAATTGATGGGATTGAAGGCCGATAAATTCCCGGGGCCTGATAGTCTGCATCCCAGAGTACTTAAGGAAGTGGCCGTAGAAATAGTGGATGCATTGGTGATCATTTTCCAACAGGCTATCGACTCTGGATCAGTTCCTATGGACTGGAAGGTAGCTAATGTAACATCACTGTTTAAAAAAGGAGGGAAGAGAGAAAACGGGTAATTATAGACTAACATAGAAACATAGAAAATAGGTGCAGGAGTAGGCCATTCGGCCCTTCGAGCCTGCACCACCATTCAATATCATGGCTGATCATTCACCTCAGTACCCCATTCCTGCTTTCTCTCCATACCACTTGATCCCTTTAGCCACAAGGGCCACATCTAACACCCTTTTGAATATATCCAACGAACTGGCATCAACAACTCCCTGTGGTAGGGAATTCCACAGGTTCACCACTCTCTGGATGAAGAAGTTTCTCCTCATCTCGGTCCTAAATGGCTTACCCCTTATCCTTAGACTGTGACCCCTGGTTCTGGACTTCCCCAACATTGGGAACATTCTTTTTGCATCTAACCTGTCCAGTCCAGTCAGAATTTTATATGTTTCTATGAAATCCCCTCTCATCCTTCTAAACTCCAGTGAATGCAGGCCCAGTCGATCCAGTCTCTCCTCATATGTCAGTCCCGCCATCCCGGTAATCAGTCTGAATGATGGGGAGGCTTTAATCTTTCACCTATGGAGAAGGTGGCAGCATCGACCGTGACCGGTTCTGAGGCGGTAGATGGTTGTCCACTGTTTGCGAGGAAGGTTTGATCCTTCAGGTTGTACTGTGGGGTCCTCTATAAGGAATTCATTCCATATGTCGCAGTTCTTCCGAGCATTTCGCCAACGGTCATCAAAGCTGAGGGGAGATTGCTGAAGGGCTTCGGTGACGGTCCAAAATGGCCTTCGAGATTTGAGATGGGTTGATGGCAGGTTTTTCCAAGTCGGCCTGGAATGGCATGTCTTGGCTGGTGTAGTGGTTGTACTCTCTGGAGACTGCATATTTGCGGCGTAGGTATGGTGGTGCAATATTTGCAAGCACGGGCTTGTGTGTGTTTCCTCCCCCTTTGCTTTCCCCATCTCCTGTTCCTCTTTAAAAGTAGTTCAACCCCAATTTTCTCCAGTTCTGGTAAAAAGCTCCTCATTTGAAGCATTAACTTGTCTATTCTCTCCACAGATGCTGATTCCAATCTCTGCAGTTTATTTGCTTTTTAATCAGTTCTATAAGTATTAATAACTTGGAGCCATAAGATGCAGATTCATCCCCATCACTCTTCGTCAATGTAACAACGTTATTTTGAAGATAGTGCATAGCTATCATTCTAAATTCTTACTGATTAGTTATACAGGGTTAAAATAATCTGTTTGATGTATAATCAAATAATCTTCCAGAAGTGAATTACTTGCCCCCATTAGTAACAGCTTCCACATGCTTCCAATGTTTTGTTAATAATGACACACAAACACTTTTCCTTTGGTAATCATCATCCATTCTAGCAATGGAGCAATGTTCTTATTGAAACTGAAGATTCTGAGGGAGCTTGACAGGATAGATGCAGAGAGGATGTTTTCCCTCATGGGGGAATCTAGAACTAGGGGGCATAGTTTCAGAATAAGGGGTCGTCCATTTAAGACGGAGATGAGGAGGAATTTCTTCTGAGGGTCATGAAACTTCTGAATTCTCTTGAGAGCTGTGAAGGCTGGGTCATTGAATATATTTAAAAGGTGGAGATAAACAGATTTTTGAGCGGTAAGGGAATAAAGGGTTATGGGGAGCAGGCAGGGAAGTGGAGTTGAGGCCAAGATCAGATCAGCCATGATCTTATTAAATGGTGGAGCAGGCTCAAGGGGCTGAATGGCCTACTCCTGCTCCTATTTCTTATGTTGGATCAGATGGTCTTTACCTGTCGTCATTGTTCATCTGTTCGTAACCCATGTATCAGAACTCTGTTTCAACGGTCACCCCCGCCTTGCCACTGGAGAAAGTAGCCAGGGCAGAAAGGCGGTCAGAAAGGCTGCAGGCCTGCCTCGTCAGGTGGCTTTACCTTCACAGTCTCTGCTGGTAGCCCAGGCGATGGGGCCTTCTCCAGGTAGGTCTTCAGATCCTGGTCAACATGCTCAAACACCAGGGTGACTTTGGTTTCTCGGTCCGCCCTCATCGTCGCGCACACGTCAAACAACCTATGGCAACAGGAGAGACAGTCACAAGAGGATTACAGTACGCAGCCCAACAAGGACAAACCCTCAGATCAAGACCAGTTGTTGGCAAGACAAACCCCCCCCCCCCCCCCCCAAAAGAACTTAAAAAAAAAAACGACTTGCATTTATATAGCGACTTTCACAACCTCAGGACGGCTCAGCGCTTTACGGCCAATGAAATACTTTTGGAGTGTAGTCACTGTTGTAATGTGGGAAATGTGGCAGCCAATTTGCGCACAGCAAGCTCCCACAAACAGAAATGTGACAATGACCAGATAATCTGTTCTAGTGATGTTGGTTGAGGGATAAATATTGGCCCCAGGACACCGGGAAGAACTCCCCTGCTCTTCAAAATAGTGACATGGGATCTTTTACATCCATCCAAAAGACTGGCCTTCCGACAGTGCAGCACTCCCTCAGCACTGCCCTGGAGTGTCAGCCTAGATTTCTGTGATCAATCCCTGGAGTGGGGCTCGAACCCACAACCTTCTGACTCAGGTGAGTGCGAGCCCTGGGCTCAGAGCCCCGTCACCAGCCTTTGTATATAATTTTTTTTAAATAATTCATTCATGGGATGTGAGCGTCGCTGGCAAGACCGGCATTTATTGCCCAACACTAATTGCCCGCGAGAAGGTGGTGGTGAGCCACCTTCTTGAACAGCCGCAGTCCGTGCGGTGAAGGTACTCCCAGTGTTAGGTGGCTCACAGGAGGAAGGGGTGTGGTGGGAGGAGGGGAAACAGATGAAAAGGGGTTAAAATGAGATTGTTGTGGAGTGCAGCTTCAACTGTGACCCAGTTACCAAAATTGGAACAATCTCAGAACATTCCATGCATTTCTTTTTGGACGAGAGAGACAGACACACAAAAACATCCGGCTGTAAAGGAAATGCCTGGCTGGATGTGGGCGGCGAGAGATGAGGCAAAGAACCACAGCGATGGGTTTGAACACCAATGCCTCAATTAGACACTGGAGCACAGATGTCCCGGGCAGTGTAAACATAAGGGCGAGGGACGAGGACAGACACCACGACACACACAGGCCTGGCCACAAGAGCCTGAACGGCGGGTGTGTGCAAGAATTGCCGCGCCACTAGCTGATCTCCCATGCCGCCTCTCATTGGCCCCCCCCAAGACGACCAAGGACTCAAAACGACATGGCTTCACCACCCCCCCCCCCACCCACCCCACCAGAAGAGGCCCCTCGACTACGCCAATCGTGGCATTGTTTTCCTATTTCTCCCACCGGAAATCCTGCCGGCCTTGCCAGTGCTGTTGCCAAGTCATGGGGGCACTTGCTCCTGTGATAAACTTATTATTCCCACATCATCATAGGCGGTCCCTTGTAGCGAGGATGACCTGCTTCCACACCAAAAAAGGGACGAGTTCGCTGGTGTTTCAATGAAGGACCTAAATCCAGGTCCTGAACTACATCCTGATGGGTGGAAGATGCGTGGATTTTATTTAACGTGGGGTGACCGTTGAACACCAGCCACCACACGGGCTTGACAGAGCCAGGTCTTGGTCCAGTGGCAAGGGTTAACCAGGACGACTGGAGACCAGCTCTGCTGCATGGGACTAGAGTGCACACATATCGCAGTGTGGGCTGGGCCCGTGCTGCCCCTGGGCCCAATTACAACAATGACTACACTTAAAGTACGCCATTCATTGGCGGCGAAGCACTCCGAGACGTCCGGAGGCCACGAAAAGCGCTGTACAAATGGGAGTTCCTGCTTTTGTTAAACCGAACACCTCAGGACTTCACGGGGAACGTGTTCGGCCAAACCCGCTGTGTGGAGAGCCAGGCCTCATTGGCCACGATGGCATGGCAGAGAGATTGGTGGGTTTGGTCTGTTTTATTGCTTAAAAACACTTCAAACCGCCTACACTTTAGCAGTGAGGTTTCTACATGTGATGGAGATGGATTGGAAGCCACTTGTTGGTTCAAGGACACTTGAGAGGGGAGGGTTTTTTTGTGTTCCTGTATCTGGAAGTGCCCTTGTGGGAACCACTTTGTTGACTGTGGATTTTCTGGTTTCAAAGCCCAGCAATTTATTAGTTCACTTCAAGGGCGGCTAATTGGTAGTTGGCACAAAGTGTAATCTGGGTAATAAGTGAGGTTATTGCCAGCCAGAAAATGATCCATTCCTT
This sequence comes from Pristiophorus japonicus, assembly GCF_044704955.1. NCBI lineage: Eukaryota > Metazoa > Chordata > Chondrichthyes > Pristiophoridae > Pristiophorus > Pristiophorus japonicus. The sequence goes on from NC_092010.1 coordinate 37,570,436, forward strand.
TCTTTCAGGCTGATATACGCCTCCCTCAGACTCGCAAGAGCTTTACTAGGCATCCTGCTAGGATAGGACAGTACTAGGAAGTTCTGCAAACTGAGGTTGGGATTTGGTGCACCGCTTCTAAAAACAGTTTGCCTCAATTGTCAAAACACTCAAAGTGGAGGAGGCCCACAGTGCAATGCAACAACCCTCAATTCAACCCCGAGTGTGTCTTGGCCACAGGGTGCCTGAGAGTGCATGGAGTGATCAGCCGTGGCTCAGTGGGTAGCACTCTCGCCTCGAAGTCAGAAGGTCGTGGGCTCGAGTCCCACTCCAGGGACTCGAGCACAAAATCTAGGCTGACAATCCGGTGCGGTGCTGAGGGAGCGTCAAACTGAGGCCCCATTTGCTCTCTCGGGTGCATGTAAAAGATCCCATGGCACTATTTCGAAGAAGAGCAGGGGAGTTATCCCCAGTGTCCTGGGACCAATATTTATCCCTCAAACAACGTAACAGAAACAGATTATTTGGTCATTATCACATTACTGTTTGCTGTGTGCAAATTGGCTGCTGCGTTTCCTACATTACAACAGTGACTGCACTTCAACAAGTACTTCATTGGCTGTAAAGTGCTTTGAGACGTCCTGAGGTTGTGAAAGGTGCTATATAAATGCACATTTTTTTTTGACTTGCAGTGACACCCCGAGTGGTTTGTTGTAATTAAGAATTGAATTCTGCTGCAGAGCAGAATGAAAGATCTCAAACCTTTCCCTTCTCCTGCAGGAAGTGTGACGTAGGGCCGGGCGACGTGTCGGCTGTGTAAATGCCCATTTCCTGTTGGGAATCCTGAACTCTCCCATCCTGTCAACGATGGGGAGCTGGAGGTGGATTGACAGCAGCCAGAGCCTGGGCCAATGGGACAGTTCCGTTGTCAGTCAGACCTGATGAGCCAGGCCGTAGGAATGTCATTGTGTCGTGTCCTGCGTGTGCTTAAAGGGAACGGTACGGAGCAGTTGCCCAGAAAATAAAAATAAAGACTTGCATTTATATAGCGCCTTTCATGGCCTCCAGACATCTCAAAGCACTTCACAGCCAATGAAGTACTTTATGGAGTGCAGTCACTGTTGTAATGTGGAAAACACGGCAGCCAATTTGTGCACAGCAAGCTCCCACAGCAACGTGACAATGAGCTGATAATCAGTTTCAGTGATGTTGGTTGAGGAATAAATATTGACCAGGACATCGGGGAGAACTTTCTTCAAAATAGTGCCTTGTGATCGTTTACGTCCACCCGAGAGAGCAGACGGGGCCTCGGTTTAACGTCTCATCTGAAAGATGGTCCCTCCGACAGTGCGGCGCTCCCTCAGTACTGCCCCTCCGACAGTGCGGCGCTCCCTCAGTACTGCCCCTCCGACAGTACGGCGCTCCCTCAGCACTGCACTGGAGTGTCCGCCTAGATTTGTACGTTCAAGTCTCTGGAGTGGGACTTGAACCTACAACCTCAGGCGAGAGTGCGACCCAGAGCCACGGCAAGTGCAGAGAGATGTGAAATCGACCCACAATTCCTGCCGATGATCAAAACAAAATAGGGTCAGTTCGATGTGTGTGGTACTGAGCCCCATGGATCACAAGGAGCCAGCTTTCAGCTCCAAGGCTGTGCTGACTGAGCCAAGCTTGGCCACGCCAGATCATTGGCCCCCAGTTAGGGAGAGGCGATCAGGGACTCCCGCTCCCCCATCACTCGCCAGTGATCCTTGCTGGAAACAGTTCAGGTTTGGCGGCCTCCCGCAGCCGAATAGCCTCCGGCACTTGCACTCTAGGCTTGTGCGTAAAGAATCAGAAATAGAATCACAGAAATTTACAGTACGGAAGGAGGCCATTTTGGCCCATCGTGTCCGTGCCGGCCGACCAAGAGCTACCCGGCCTAATCCCACTTTCCAGCTCTCGGTCCGTAGCCCTGCAGGTTATGGCACTTCAAGTGCACATCCAAGTACTTTTTAAATGTGGTGAGGGTTTCTGTCTCTACCACCCTTTCAGGCAGTGAGCTCCGCCCCAGACCCCCACCACCCTCTGGGTGAAAACATTTCCCCTCAAATCTGTTCTTAAATCCTCCCCCCCCCCCCCCCCCCCAAAATTACTTTAAATTTATGCTCCCTGGTTGTTGACCCCTTTGCTATATCTGGGCCCCTCATAATTTTATACACTTCAATGTGTGTCTGCTCCTCGGTTCCAAAGAAAACAACCCCAGCCTAGCCAATCTTGCCTCATCACTAAAATTCCCCAGTCCAGTCAACATCCTGGTAAATCTCCTCTGTACTCTCTCCAGTGCAATCACATCTTTCCTGTAATGTGGTGACCAGAACTGCACGCAGTACTCCAGCTGGGGCCTACTGAAAGATGGAACTCCCCAGGCCCCCCCTCCTTCCCCAGTCCAGGCACCCTCACCTCACAACGTTGGGATGGTCAAAGTGCCCCAGTCGCTTCAGGAGGGCCACTTCCCTCACGGTGGACGGCGGCAGGCCATCTTCGTCCCGCTGGACCCGCACATTTTTAAGGGCGACAAATTTGCCGCTCCGCGAGTCTCGGGCCTTGTAGACAGTGCCATACGCCCCTCCTCCGATCTCTGCCACGGGCTCGTACTGAGTCACGGAACTCTGCTCCATCATCCCACAACACACGGCCCTTCCCCCTCCCGACAATCGCCTGGAAAAAATTAGAACATGTAAGAAATTGTGAATTGCAAGAAAACTCAAGACCAAAAAGTCTCTTCAGACTGGTGTTGTAATTGAAGGATTCACTCTCTGGTACAATAGCTAAAGCTACTGGAACAGCATGAACGTAAATAACTGATAACAGGCAGCTCCAAACATCTAAAGGCCAAGCTTGGGAGGGTAAATGTGAAGGAGGGTTTCACCCAAGAGTTGAGACAAAGAACTCAACATGCCATAGGTTAAATGTTCCTGCCAATATCTTACTCCAAGCCCACTCCTAAAAAAGAGAGAGAATAAAAGAAAGACCTAGAAGGCGTTTCAGGGCAGACGGTGAAGATAAGAATGGTTCGTGCCACCAGCCGTTCTGTCCGATTGGGACTAGTACCAGCTACTGGTCATGGTCATGGTCATATGTCTATCCTGCTTGTGTGTCGTGTTTGACTATATTTGAACCACTGCTCGCTTAATAAAATGCCTTATAACTCCGAAGACCCTTTGGATATGTGACCCATGATCCTAATCTTACCAACGGGCTCACTTTGGTTCGTCCTCTGGAGAAATCTGGGAAGTCGTCTCCTCTGCTGGAGGACAGTTCGAGCCACCCTCCAGCATCTTGCCCAGAACAGCTACTGTTCACGGTCGAACCTCGACAGCGAGTATAAAGCTATTTAACCATGAGAAGCCTCACAGCCGAGCCCTAGCCAGAAGGACGGATGCACGCACACACACACACACACACACACACACACATTTTCCAGACAGGGGTCGCTGGACAGTGACCAGGAGCAGGAATCCTGTCTAATTTTGCCCTCATTTACCAGGGATGCCAAGACCAATTGTAATTCTGCCACTCTTCCCTCCACCACCAGCGCACCGTGGCTGCAGTGTGTACCATCTACAAGATGCACTGCAGCAACTCGCCAAGGCTTCTTCGACAGCACCTCCCAAATCCGCAACCTCTACCCGTCTAGAAGGACAAGGGCAGCAGGCGCATGGGAACACCACCTCCTCCACGTTCCCCTCCCAGTCACACACCATCCTGACTTGGAAATATATCGCTGTTCCTTCATCGTCGCTGGGTCATAATTCTGGAACTCCCTCCCTAACAGCACTGTGGGAGTACCTTCACCACACGAACTGCAGCGGTTCAAGAAGGTGGCTCATCACTGCCTTCGAGGGCAATACGCTGGGATTGGTGGGTGGTAGCATAGTGGTTCTGTTACTGGACTAATAATCCACAGGCCTGGACCAATGATCAGGAAACAAGACTTCAAATCCCACCACGGCAGCTGGGGAATTTAAATTCAATTATTTAAATAAAATCAGGAATAAAAAAAACAGTATTAGTAATGGTGAAACAATCAGATTGCTGCAAAAAACCATCTGGTTCATTGATGTCCTCTAGGGAAGGAAATCTGCCGCCCTTATCCAGTCTGGGCCTATATGTGACTCCAGACCCATAGCAACGTGATTAACTCTGAACTGAAATAGCCTCGTGATCCTTGGACCAAACGGCTACAAAACGGACTGCAGCGATTCAAGGTAGCAGCTCGCCACTATCTTTTCAGGGGCAATTAGGGATGGGCAATAAATGCCGGCCTTGCCAGCAACGCCCACACATGAACAAATTTTGTAAAAACCACCGCGAGCCTAGTGTTGGGTCGGAGCACGTTCAGCCTCCAGCAGCGACTCCACACCAGCGATCCCTCAGGCTCCAGCAGGGACTCCACACCAGCGATCCCTCAGGCTCCAGCAGGGACTCCACACCAGCGATCCCTCAGGCGCCGAGCTCCTGATCTGGGCGGTGTAGTTGTGGGAAGATGGAGGCCGAGTAACGCTAACTCGGGCCTCCTATCGGAGTCACCGGTTCATCTTCCTGCAATCGCGTACACTGCGTCGGAGACAGGGGGAAGGGGACGGAAAGGGAGCAAGTAACTTCAAGAATGAAGATGCTTCACAAACACAGCCTAATAGGGCCTGAACCTGGCAGATAAAGATCCTCCGTCTATATCGAATTATCAAGAGAACAGCCTTGATGTGGCGAGCTTCTGAAATCATTCCCAGGATGTGGGCGTCGCTGGCCGCTGTGGCCAATCCAGAGTCACCCTTGAGAAAGTCATTGGACAACGGAGTGGTTTGCTGGGCCACTTCAAAAGGGCAATTGAGAGTTTGGCTGGTGTGGGACTGAAGTCACATTTAGGCCCAGAGTGGGCAGGTTTCCTTCCCTAAAGGCCATTCGTGAACCAAATGTTTTTTTCCCCCCCCCCTCAACAGAGATCAGATTTTTATTTCTAGATATTTTTGAATTTATTAAAACCGAATTTAAATTCTCAAACTGTCGTGGTGGGATTTGAACCCACACATCAATGGATTTAGACCGGGCAGATTACTACTCAAGGAACAAATCACCAGGCTACCACACTGCCCCAGAGTGTGAAGTGGGAGGGTGGGGAGGGACTAAGAAAAGGAAAAACAAAAAACAGCCAGGGCTTCCAGTCTTTATTGCAAGCCAGATACCCCTTCTAGAAAGGGCACGGACAGGATCAGGCTCAGCTGTGATGCCTTATACAGTCAAATAGACTGCCCATAAACTTGCATTTATAAATCACCTTTAACATAGCAAACATCCAAGGCATTTCAAGACACCTCTAGCACTAGTGATGACCAAAAGCAAGACAATAGTTCTTGGAGGTTTTTAAGATGGGGAGCGGCAGGCAGGTAGCCCCAGAGTACAGCCAAGATGGCTGAAAGCACTGCCAATGGTGGAGTGGGGTGGGGGGGGGGGGGGAGAAACAGAAAGAGAGAAGATGCGGTTATAGAGGACAACAGTCAGAGGACTGGAGGCACTGGGTGGGACGTAGGGCCGGAAAAGGTTACACACTCACAAGTGGATTATCTTGCCGCAGGTGGCAAACGAACTGCCCCACCCGACAGCCAACAGACCCAGAGAAAAATAAATCACTGCATAAAAACCCAGACACTGTGGACGAGGCTCAGAGCTGGGCCGAGTTGTCCCACCTAGCAGTGGTGAGCAGCTATGGGGTGGTTTATATTCTGCAACCGCCCCCCCCTCCCCAAAACATCTCCTCGAGGACACCACTCCGTTCAGAAATACAGTTCACCAGGTGCTTTGCTGCACTGTCGGAGGGGCCGTCTTTCAGGATGAGACATTAAACTGAGGTCCCGTCTGCTCTCTCAGGTGGATGTAAAAAATCCCATGGCACTATTTCGAAGAGGAGTAGGGGAGTTATCCCTGGTGTCCTGGCCAATCAACATCAGTAAAAAAAACAAGTTATCTGGGTCATGATCACATTGCTGTTTGTGGGAGCTTGCTGTGCGCAAATTGGCTGCCGCGTTTCCCACATTACAACTGCACTCCCAAGTTCTTCATTGGCTGTGAAGCGCTTTGAGATGTCCGGAGGCCGTGAGAGGCGCTATATAAATGCAAGTCTTTCTTTTCTTTCAACTTAAACACAGTTGTATCACCAAAGCCCTGCCAAAGTCCTGGGTGTGTTGTGTGTGGTGCGGGAGGGGAAGGAGTGTGAGGAATGAGAACGCAAGGTGATGGTTGTGAAACACAGTTTCGCTCTACTGCTGAGAGACAGAAACTTGCACCAGATGGTCTTGTGGAATTGGTTGTAGCACTAAAACATGAATGCTGCTGAAAATGGCTTCAATTCTCACAGAAGCCATCCTGCAGATTTTTAACTAGAATCAGAGATTTATACAACAACAACAACTTGGATTTATAAAGTCCCCGATAATGTAGTAAAACATCCCAAGGTAAATCAGACAGAATTTGACACCGAGTCACATAAGGAGAAATTAGGGCAGGTGACCAAAAGAGGGAGGTTTTAAGGAGCGTCTTAAAGGACGAGAGAGAGGTGGGAAGCGGTTTAGGGAGGGAATTCCAGAGCTTTGGGCCCAGGCAGCTGAAGGCACGGTCGCCAATGGTGGAGCAATTAAAACCAGCACAGGAGGTGGCCATTCGGCCCATCGTCCTGTGTCGGCTCTTTGAAAGAGCGATCCAATTAGTCTTCCCCCCCCCCCAGCCCTTTCCACATAGGGAAAAATTTGCAGGGCTTTCAAATAAACTACATTTCAGGGGGTTTTTTTTAAATATAAAAGTTGTCCGCCTCGTGTCCTGCAGCCAATGCCGTCACTATGGCAACAGTGTGTCTGTTCTGTTATCAGCAGCTCAGTGCCAGAGGCAACAGAGAAACAGTATCTGCTCAATCCCAAGGTTCCATTTAAAAAAAAACAGAAATGGAAGAATATTTTAGCAGCTTTCCTTAGTGAAGTACTCATTTCGACGCCGCTAAAGCTGGTTAAATGTGCGCTCTAGGCCAACTGGAAACCAGACCAGAGTATCCAAGCTCCAAGCAACACTCCCTGTTATGTCTCAATCCGAATGTGCTACCTTAACCCTCCTGATTCACAAGTCAGATTTAAATTCAATTAATGCCAACAATGGGTCCAAGCCCAACAGTTTGGTTGCAGTCTTTAAGATGATGAAGGGGTTGGATCGGGTCGATGTAGAGAGGATGTTTCCACTTGTGGGGGAGACCAGAACTAGGGGGCCATCAACAGAACACAAAAGCAAAATTCTGCGGATGCTTGAATCTGGAATAAAAACAGAAAATGCTGGAAATCTCAGCGGGTCAGGCAGCATCTGTGGAGAGAGAAACAGAGTTAACGTTTCGGGTCGATGACCCTTCCTCAAAACTGGAGTGTGTTCGAGATGTAACAGGTTCTTAAGGAAGTGCAGGGGCAGTAAAAAGGGGGAGGGCAGGAAATAACAAAAAGGGAGGTCTGTGATAGGGTGGGAGGCAGGAGAGATGAGAGACACAAAAGGGATAACATAAGAACATAAGAAATAGGAGCAGGAGTAGGCCATTTGGCCCCTTGAGCCTGCTCCGCCATTTAATAAGATCATGGCTGATCCGATCATGGACTCAGCTCCACAACCCCTTATCATTCTTCTGAACTCCAATGCTGATGGGCCATCAATATAAGATACTCATTGATAAATCCAACAGAGAACTCAGGAGAAACTTCTTTACCCAGAGCGGGGTGAGAATGTGGAACTCGCTGCCACAGGGAGGGGTTGAGGCGAATAGTATCGATGTATTTAAGGGGAAGCTGGATAAACACATGGGGGAGAAAGGAATCGAACTAATGCCGATGGGGCTAGATGGGAGGGAGGAGGCTGGTGTGGAGCATAAACACCGGCACGGACCCATGGGGCCGATTGGCCGGTTTCTGTGCTGCAAGTACTTTGTAACCCCATTATCAGGTCTGTGCAGGCCAGTTAACACAGGAAATCTTCAGTCATTATTAAGATCAGCTCATTCAGGGAATCCAGGCACCCGCCCATGACCCAGAGATGGAGAAGCAGGGAGCCATCTGCCAACTGCTAAAGCCATTGTGAGCAGACCACAAACTGGTATGCAAATGTGGACTGGGAGAAGAATACAGGGTGTTCTATGAGGCAAGGGAGGTTAGATGATGTTAGCCGTGGCAAATCTCACCCGAGTCAGGAAGGGTGTGGGTTCAAGTCCCACTCCAGAGACTAGAGCATATAATCTAATTGACGCTCCCAAGTGCAGGGGGGGGGGAAAAGAAGGGGACCGAGGGAGCGCTGCACCGTCGGCGGGGCGGTACTGAGGGAGCGCTGCACTGTCAGAGGTGCTGTCTTTCGGATAAGATATTAAACCGAGGCCCCGTCTGCCCCCTCAGGTGAACATAAAAGGTCCTATGGCACTATTTCGAAGACTAGCAGGGGAATTATCACCAGTGTCCTGTGCCAATATTTATCCTTCAAATCAACATCACAAACAGATTATCTGGTCATTGTCACATTATAGAAATGCAAGTCTTTCTGAGCAAAGGTCATCGATCTCGCTCGATCTCTCCACAGATGCTGCCTGACCTGCCGAGTGTTTCCAGCATTTTCTGGGGTTTTTTCCGATTTCCAGTATTTCGCTTTCTTTTCATTCTTGCATTCCTCCCTTCCTTGTCAGAAAGACAGAAGCGGAAAGGAGGAGAGATTTCAACATTTTCTTACCATCAGTCTCATGACTTCACTAGGCATCACAAACAAAATAGCAGAGGTCAGCTGATTCATAAATCCAGCTGAGAAGTTACATTTTTTAAAATTTGCTCACAGGATGTGGGCGTCGCTGGCAAGGCCGGCATTTATTGCCCATCCCTAATTGCCCCTCGAGAAGGTGGTGGTGAGTGGCCTTCTTGAACCGCTGCAGTCCGTGTGGTGAAGGTGCTCCCACAGTGCTGTTAGGGAGGGAGTTCCAAGATTGTGACCCAGCGATATAAATCTCTCTCCCCCTTTTCCCCCCTCCCCCATTTTAAGAGAAGGCTTTAAGTGAGCTGCTGATAAGCCTTGGAGAAACATGGGGCAGGATATTGTGGATCAGACAGCCTCAAGTCTTCTGCTGTCACACAAACGGCAACATAGTCAAAACATCATCTCACAAGAGACGAGACAAAAGTGACCCACCCCACACACAAAACCAAACGCAACCCTTGGCTTTAACCAGAGACTAGCTCAATACTGGCAGCAAAAATCCAACGAGCAGAAGTCTTATCTGATTGGCATGCAGATCTTTCCATTTACGGTGGTGTTAAAAGCAAAATGAACAGGGTGGGAGGAAGAGAGAATTTTATATTTAAAGTTCCAGGAACCCAATGATTTACATGGAAGCATTGACAATTTGCATAGCACTGACTTTTTAAAAAAAACCCAGACCCTCAGGACTGCACAGAACCACTCACTCCATTTCTTTCACCTAGTGTTTTAAGAACATAAGAAATAGAAGCAGGAGTCGGTCATTCGGCCCCTCGAGCCTGCTCCACCATTTAATAAAATCAGGGCTGATCTGATCATGGACTCAGCTCCACTTCCCTGCCCGCTCCCCATAACCCTTCACTCCCTTATCGGTTTAGAAACTGTCTATCTCTGTCTTAAAATTTAATAGACAGCTTGTTAAACTGCGTTCCCCAGCCTCTGACTCCAGCCCTCTCCCCAACTCCTGTCTGAGGCTGAACCAGACTGTTCGCAACCTCTGTCATATTTGACCCTGAAATGAGCTTCCAGCCACATATACGCAGCATAACTAAAACCATTCGTTTCCACCTCCGTAACATCGCCCGTCTCCGCCCCCTGCCTCAGCTCATCCGCTGCTGAAGCCCTCAACCGTGCCTTTGTTACCTCCAGACTTGACTATTCCAACGCACTCCTGGCTGGCCTCCCACATTCTACCCGACGTAAACCAGAGGTGATCCAAACCCCACCCCCACCTCCGCGAGATGTCTGCGCTCCTCAAATTCTGGCCTCATGAGCATCCCTGATTATAATCGCTCCACCATTGGCGGCCGTGCCTTCTGTTACCTGGGCCCCAAGCTTTGGAACTCCCTCCCTAAACCTCTCCGCCTCTCTATCCTCCTTCAAGACGCTCCTTAAAACAGATCGCTTTGATCAAGCTTTTGGCCACCTGCGCTAATTTCTACTCATGTGACTCAGTGTCAAATTTTTTTAATCTCAATCTTCCTGTGAAGTGCCCTGCGACATTTCACTGTGAAAGGCGCTATATAAATACAAGTTGTTGTTGGATTTGACAACCTTCTGCATCAATGAACGTGCCCAAGGAATCCCGTTCAAGCCACGCAATTCTACCACCCGCCCAGTTTACTCGGATTTCGCAAAGAGCAGCAAGCAACACTAGCCGCTGCATGAGCAGAGGTCGGCAAGCGGAAAGGCCCATTGCCGGCCTGCATCAACCAAGGGCCTGCCAAGCCCCTGCCAAGCCCAGCTACAGCCAACAAACGCTGACTGCGGTCAGTCTGACGCTGGTGGTAACAGCGCCTTCAGAGGCACTCGAAAAAGTCAGCTCTTGCGTCCCACACACCATCTCACTGAATGTACAGTGCTGCCCTGACGTTAGAGCTGCAGTCAGGTACAATGTAAACACAAGAACATAAGTATTAGGAGCATGAATAAGCCATTTGGCCCCTCGAGCCTGCTCCGCCATTCAATGTCATGGCTGATCTTCGATCTCAACGCCACCTTCCCACCCGATCCCCAGATCCCTCGATTCCCTCAGTGCCCAAAAATCTAATCAATCTCTGTCTTGAATACACAGCCCTCTGGGGCAGAGAATTCCAGAGATTCACCACCCTCCGAGTGAAGAAATTCCTCCTCATCTCAGTCCTAAATGGCCCACCCCTTATTCTGAGACAGTGACCCCTGGTTCTAGACTCCCCAGTCAGTCAGAGGAAAACAACCTCTCGGCATCTCAAGGGGCCTTCAATACCTGAAAGACAACACTATGGGGTCTCTCTCTCTCTCACCTTTTTCACCATGTATTTTCCATAGTCCTCCTCCCTCCCACCCCACCCACTATGGTAGAAAAACAGGGAACTTCCCACAACACACATTCCCCGTCTCAAAATCCCCACGCTGAAACATCTCCCCGCTCTGGACCATTCACTTGGATTACATCAATGCCTTGGTGATTTCAACGTCCACCTTAACTTGCCACTGCACCCCCTCCCCCCCCCGGCAATTTCCTTGCCTTCCTTCTTCAACCTCATCCTCCGCATTGACTCTCCCTCACAAACCCCCACCACAGCTTGACTTCCTCATCACACATGCCCTTCAGAACTCTTAAGTTCCTTTAACCAACGGGCTGTCTCAATCACTTCCTCAACCATCACCATCCACCCCGCCGGCCTCTCGCACTCCAACCTCCAGCTCTAGGACTTCACATCTCGTTCATTTCAATAACAGCCTGGCCTCCTTTGACACGCTTGTGGTCACCAGATCCTGGATAATCCTCCATCCCGAATCATTTCTCCTGGTCCAACTGTCGCCTCCATGGCCTCAAACTTGGTCTCATCACATTAACGACGATCGCTTCCCTTTCACAGTCCCGTGACTCCAACCTATCTCTTGCTCCACACACTCCGCTCCAGTGGTTGCTCTTGTCCCAGCCTCTTGGAGCTCCACCCATCACCAAAAGACCCTGCTCTTCCACTGCTCCCGGCCCTCTCCCTGTGTCAGCCGTGGCCCAGTGGGCAGCACACTCGCCTCGGAGTCAGAAGGTTGTGGGTTCAAGTCCCACTCCTGGGACTTGAGCACATAAATCCAGGCTGACACTGCACTGCAGTACTGAGGGAATGCCGCACTGTCAGAGGGGCGGCACTGAGGGAGAGTCAGTACTGACTGAGTACCGCACTGTCAGAGGGGCGGTATCGAGCTAGCACCGCACTGCCGGAGCAGTGGGACAGCACTGAGGGAGTGCTGCACTGTTGGCTCTCTCGGGTGAATGTAAAAGATCCCATGGCACTATTTTGAAGAAGAGCAGGGGAGTTCTCCCCGGTGTTCTGGTCAATATTTATCCCTCAACCAACAGATGATCTGGGTCATTATCACAATGCTGTGTGTGGGAGCTGTGCGCAAATTAGCTGCCGTGTTTCCCCACATTACAACAGTGACTACACTCCAAAAGTACTTCATTGGCTGTAAAGCGCTTTGGGAAGCCCGGTGGTCATGAAAGGCGCTGCAGAAATGCAAGTCTTTCTTTCTCTTCCCCCTAAGCAGTGTACACTTTTTGTTTCCAGACTATACAAAGAACGCTACAGATATGCAAGTGAGCAAACGCTGCGAGCTTAAAATCAGCACATCCTTTTTTTTAAAATAAAGACCGTGGCAGATCCAGAGAGTATTTGCTGATGAAAAAAAGTACAAGACTGAGCAGGCTGCTGCCATCTTGACCATTGCCAGACACAACCCCCACCAGCTAAACCGTGAGCTGCTCCAGTCCCAGTGAGGCAGATCGATCTCGAGAAAATACTTCCATTCCGAATTATCGCAGCGCTGCGATAAAATTCCAATGTTATTTTTCTCCAGAAATAATTGCAAACTTGGAGTTTCAAAGGGTTAAAAAAAAATGTGGGGGGGGGGGGGGGGGAACACCACTTCAACCTCCCCTGGTTTGGGTCAGGCGAGAGACCCGCGAGATATCAGACCGGAGATCCGAAGTTTAATGAGATTTTTTTTAGAAAGTTCAATAAAACCGTGCAGCCTCTTCGCACGTGGCCGCAGAAAGCAATCCTTTTGTCAGCCTTTTAACAGACGCTTCGGCGCCGCAAAAAGCAGCTGGTCTTTTGAAACACACACACACCCACCCACTTCGAGGTTGCAATTCATTGTGGCAAGATATATTACATATATACAAATATTCTTCAAAATCAATCACTTTCCTTTCCCGCGCACAGGCGCTGAGCTGGCCGTTTAGAAATCACTTTCCTCCACCCCTCCCCCCCGCGATCTCCAACTGTTCGCAATTTTCCATTTAACTCCAAGTCCCCACTTTGCAAATTGCAAAGTGAACGAAAAATCCAACATGAATACTTACACTGCACCGCAAACTTTCAATGGAGTTCCCAGAATTTCCGAAAGAAACTCAATCAATCGCAAAATAAAATCATAATCTTTCGCGTGCTGGTGCTGCAGAATTTATTTTTATGACTCCTTGCACCGAATAAATATTTAAAATGCTTATTTTTTTAAAAAAAAAGTTAAATAAGGTTAAAAGCTCCCGCTGAAACTGACTGTAACTAACAAACTTCAGTCACATGAGGTCATTCCCAGAGCATTATCCTTCCGCCTGCCATGATTGACAGGAGAAATTGACTCCTTTCTGCTGTCTCCTATTGGTGGATTCCAGTTAGCAATAAGCCTTCCTTCTGCTGACTGGCTGGCGCCTTGCCGCTGTTTTTACGGATTGTGTGGCCTGATTGGTGGAAATTGATTATAATTGTTGTCATTCTCAATTTCTGCCGAGTTTATGGAGGTTGCTTGAAGGGGGCAACCATCTTCATTTAGAAAAAAAACCCCAATATAAAACACATTATCAAGACCCTTGGAAAAGTCCCGAAAAACGTCACACAGTGAATTGTAGTGTCTGTTATGCATTATAACATGTAGCAGCTAATTTGCACACAGCAAATCCCACAAATACAATGAGATAATTACCATTTTATTTGTTTTTTTCAGTAATGTTGGTTGAGGGATAGTTATTAGCCAGGACACCAGGGATAACTCCCCTGCTCTTCTTTCAAATAGTGTCATGGGATCTTTAACATCCACCTGAGAGAGCAGACGGGGCCTCGGTTTAACATCTTATCTGAAAGACGGCACCTCCGACAGTGCAGCACTCCCTCAATACTGCCCCCCCGACAGTGACGGACTCCCTCAGTACTGCCCCTCCAACAGTGCAGCACTCCCTCAGTACCGCCCCTCCGACAGTGCAGCACTCCCTCAATACTGCCCCTCTGACAGTGACGGACTCCCTCAGTACTGCCCCTCCAACAGTGCAGCACTCCCTCAGTACTGCCCCACCAACAGTGCGGCGCTCCCTCAGTACCGCCCCTCCTACAGTGCGGCGCTCCCTCAGTACCGCCCCTCCGACAGTGCGGCGCTCCCTCAGTACCGCCCCTCCGACAGTGCGGCGCTCCCTCAGTACCGCCCCTCCGACAGTGCGGCGCTCCCTCAGTACCGCCCCTCCGACAGTGCGGCGCTCCCTCAGTACCGCCCCTCCGACAGTGCGGCGCTCCCTCAGTACCGCCCCTCCGACAGTGCGGCGCTCCCTCAGTACCGCCCCTCCGACAGTGCGGCGCTCCCTCAGTACCGCCCCTCCGACAGTGCGGCGCTCCCTCAGTACCGCCCCTCCGACAGTGCGGCGCTCCCTCAGTACCGCCCCTCCGACAGTGTGGCGCTCCCTCAGTACTGCGCTGGGAGTGTCGGCCTAGATTATACGCTTGAAGCCACAACCTTCTGACTGAGGAACAAGCAGGTTACCAACTGAGCACAATGCAATGATGTAAATTCTGTGTCATCCTCCCACTTGATGGCCACTGTGTCATAAATGGTTCCTTTGCCAAACAATTTTTGGATGACACATAGCTAATAAATTCCATCTGAAATGAACACTGTTTTACTTCTTTTGAAAACTCCCCTGCAATATCAATTTGCTGATTTGGAATGATATCTGTGGGTGCAGGACCCAGTCAGGCTGTGTCACAGACTGATTGTTTAAGTGGATTCGATCTTGTTGGTTCTCCTTGTGCTGTGCTTCTGGGATCAATTGGCGTATCTGGGTGAGATTCTAACCTCCTTGCTGCGCAGAGTAGTCAACAACAACAACAACTTGCATTTATATGGCGCCTTTAACACCGTCTTCGGCCTTGCCTCAGCTAATCTGCTGCTGAAGCCCTCATCTATGCCTTTGTTACCTCTAGACTTGACTGCTGCTCCAACGCACTCTTGGCTGGCCTCCCACATTCTACCCTACGTAAACTCATCATCATAGGCAGTCCCTCGGGATCGAGGAAGACTTGCTTCCACTCTAAACACGAGTCCTTAGGTGACTGAACAGTCCAATACGAGAGCCACAGTCCCTGCCACAGGTGGGACAGATAGTCGTTGAGGGAAGGGGTGGGTGGGACTGGTTTGCCGCACGCTCCTTCCACTGCCTGCGCTTGATTTCTGCATGCTCTCGGCGACGAGACTCGAGGTACTCAGCGCCCTCCCGGATGCACTTCCTCCATTTAGGGCGGTCTTTGGCCAGGGACTCCCAGGTGTCAGTGGGGATGTCGCACTTTATCAGGGAGGCTTTGAAGGTGTCCTTGTAACGTTTCCTCTGTCCACCCTTGGCTCGTTTGCCGTGAAGGAGTTCCGAGTAGAGTACTTGCTTTGGGAGTCTTATGTCTGGCATGCAGACAATGTGGCCCTGCCCAGTGGAGCTGGTCAAGTGTGGTCAGTGCTTCAATGCTGGGGATGTTGGCCTGGTCGAGGACGCTAATGTTGGTGCGTCTGTCCTCCCAGGGGATTTGTAGGATCTTGCGAAGACATCGTTGATGATATTTCTCCAGCGACTTGAGGTGTCTACTGTACATGATTCATGTCTCTGAGCCATACAGGAGGGCGGGTATTACTACAGTCCTGTAGACCATGAGCTTGGTGGTAGATTTGAGGGCCTGGTCTTCGAATACTCTTTTCCTCAGGCGGCCAAAGGCTGCGCTGGCGCACTGGAGGCAATGTTGAATCTCCACATCAATGTCTGCTTTTGCTGATAAGAGGCTCCCGAGGTATGGGAAATGGTCCACTAGAGGTGATCCAAAACTCGGCTGCCCCCATGTCCTAACTCGCACGAAGTCCCGTTCACCCATCACCCCCTGTACTCGCTGGCCTACATTGGCTCCCGGTTAAGCAACGCCTCAATTTCAAAATTCTCATCCTTGTTTACAAATCCCTCCTTGGCCTCGCCCCTCCCTATCTCTGTAATCTCCTCCAGCACCCCCCCCCCACCCCGCCGCCCCCCCCGAGATGTCTGCGCTCCTCTAATTCTGCTCTCTTGAGCATCCCTGATTATAATCGCTCCACCATTGGTGGCCGTGACTTCTGCTGGCTAGGCCCTAAGCTCTGGAACTCCCTCCATAAACCTCTCCACCTCTCTACCTCTCTTTCCTCCTTCAAGCCACTCCTTAATACCTACCTCTTTGACCAAGCTTTTGGTCACCTGCCCTACTTTCTCCTTATGTGGCTCGGTGTACTAATTTTTTGTCTCATAATACTCCTGTGAAGCATCGTGACCGTTTCACTACGTTAAAGGCGCTATATAAATACAAGTTGTTGTTGTTGTAGTAAATTGTCCCAAGATGCTTATCGAACCTTTTGAAAGCCACAATTGAATCCGCCTCCACCACTCTTTCAGGCAGTGTATTCCGGATCCTAACCACTCGCTGCGTAAACAAGTTTTTCCTCATGTCGCCTTTGGTTCTTACAATCATTTTAAATCTGTGTCCTCCGGTTCTCGGCCATTCTGCCAATGGGAACAGTTTCTCTCTATTTATGTCAGTCTAGATTATGTTCACAAGTCCTGGAGTGGGGGCTTGACCCCATGACCTTCTGACTCGGAGGGTAGAGTGCTACCGCTTAAGTCAATCTAGCACTTAAAGATGAAACGAGAAGGTTCACGAACGAATCTGAGATGGAAATATAGAAAAAAAACTTCAGTGGGGAGCAAGGGAAAAGCTGATTGCAACCTGCGTTACTAAATGTACATGGTGAATCTTTGGAATTCTCTACCTCAGAGGGCTGTGAGGCTCAGTCGTTGAGTATATTCAAAAAGAAAGACTTGCATTTATATAGCGCCTTTCACGACCACTGGACGTTTCAAAACGCTTTACAGCCAATGAAGTACTTTTGAAGTGTAGTCACTGTTGTAATGTGGGAAATGCGGGAAATGCGGCAGCCAATTTACGCACAGCAAGCTCCCACAAACAGCAATGTGACAATGACAAGATAATTTGTTTTTGTTATGTTGATTGAGGGATAAATATTGGCCCCAGGACACCGGGGATAATTCCCCTGCTCTTCTTCAAAATAGTGCCATGGGATCTTTTACATCCACCTGAGAGGGCAGATAGGGCCTCAGTTTAACATCTCATCCAAACGACAGCACCAGAACTCCCTCAGCACTGCACTGTCAACCTAAATTTTTCATGTACAAGTCCCTGGAGTGGTACTTGAACCCACAACCTTCTGACTCAGAGGCAAGTGTGCTACCCACTGAGCCACAGCTGACATCAAGGCACTTAAGCCAGAAATCAATACATTTTTGAAAACTAAAGAATCAAGCGATGTGGGGACAGTGCAGGAAAGTGGAGTTGAGGCCGATGATCAGCCATGATCTTATTGAATGGCGGAGCAGGCTCGAGGGGCCAAATGGCCGACTCCTGCTCCTATTTCTTATGTTCTTATGTTCTTATTCATTCAAGTGCTGGTGAAGTATTGTAATAAGGAAGCCCTTGCTGTTTAAATCTGTCAGCCAAAATAAAACATGTTAAGTGTCAGAACGCGAGTTGTAATTAACACAAACTGAGTTCTTAGCTCTGAGACTGTGCTGTTATCATGACATCCTGCATTCATCAATTGTTAATGGAAAGTACACACCAATAACAGACTGGTCGAGTCTGGAGTTATCGGCTGTGCACTCTGTACCTCGGTATTTGTTGTCAAGGCTGTACACAGATATATACAATCTCGGGCTGACAGCTCTTGAGTGATGGGCCTAACCAGAGCAGTGGATGAAAGGGACACGGTCAGTTGTGTGCCTTTTGCATCATTTGAGGACGTCAATCATTTTCGTGCAAATAAGACGGCAACAGAATTGACCCGAAGGTTATTAAACCTCTGCATTCTTTCGCAAAGTAATCAAATTGTTTTATTTTCTCCTTGGTGAAATTATGAGGACAGGCTGCATAGCCTCGGCTTACATTCGCTGTTCCCTATAAGCTGCACTCTGCAGCACTCATACCGCCAGCTCACCGGCTTTTAAATAGGAAACGCCGTGCGCGCGCGGTAATTTGAACAGGCCGCGCAGCCCCTTAAAGGGGCCACGCACCCCGGAAAAAAATTAGCATCATAGAATCATAGAAAAATTCCGCGCCGGTCAAAAAAGAGCTACCCAGCCGAATCCCACTTTCCAGCTCTCGGTCTGTAGCCCTGTAGGTTACGGCACTTCAAGCGCACATCCAAGTACTTTTTAAATGTGGTGAGGGTTTCTGCCTCTACCACCCTTTCAGGCAGTGAGTTCCAGACCCCCACCACTCTCTGGGTGACATTTTATTTCCTCATCTCCCCTCTAATCCTTCTACCAACTACTTTAAATATATTAAAGAGAACATTGCTTGTATTCCCTCGAGTACAGAATATTAAGGGTTTGAACTGATCGAGGTGTTTAACATGATTAAAGGAGTTGATAGGGTCAATGGAGAGAACATAAGACCATAAGAAATAGGAGCAGGAGTCGGCCATTCGGCCCCTCGAGCCTGCTCCACCATTTAATACCATCATAGCTGATCTGATCATGGACCCAGCTCCACTTCCCTGCCCGCTCCCCATAACCCTTTAATCCATTATCGCTCAAAAATCTGTCTATCTCCACCTTAAATATATTCAATGTCCCAGCCTCCACAGCTCTCTGAGGCAGAGAATTCCACAGATCTACAACCCTCTGAGAGAAGAAATTCCTGCCCATCTCAGTTTTAAATGGGCGGTCCCTTATTCTGAGAATATGCCCCCTAGTTTTAGTTTCCCCTATGAGCGGAAATATCCTCTCTGCATCCACCTTGTTGAGCCCCCTCATTATCTTATAAGTTTCAATAAGACGTCTCTGCTTTTATACTCCATCCCCCATGCAATGAAGGCCAGAGAAGCAATTTCCCCTGGCTGGGGAGGCCCAGAATAAGGAAGGTCATTGACGAAGATGATTGAACTAAGGACAATTCCCCGAGGAACTCCTCCAGTCATCTCCCGGGGCTGTGAAGACTGGCTTCGGACAACCACAATCTTCCATTGCATCAAGTACAACTCCAGCTATCCCTTTCCTATTCCATTTGACTCCCCCCCATCCCACCCCACCCACCCACTAACCCCCCCCCCACCCACTACTCCCCACCCAATAAACCCCCCCACCCACTAACTCCCCCCACTCACTAACCCCCCACCCACTAACCCTCCCACCCACGACCCCCCTCCCCACAACCCCCCCACCCACTACCCCCCCACCCCCACCCACTACCCCCCCCACCCTCACCCACTACACCACCACCACCACTACCCAACCTCCACCTACTACCCCCCACTCAATACACCCTCACTCACTACCCCATCCCCACCCACTAACTCCCCCCACCCACTACCCACCCCACCTACTACCTCCCCACCCACTACCTCCCATTCACTACCCCCCCACCCACTAACTCCCTCCACCCACTACCCTATACCCACTACCCACCCCCAACTACTACCTCCCCCCACCCACTAACTCCCCCACCCTCACCCACTACACCCCCACCACCACTACCCAACCCCCACCTACTACCCCCCCACTCAATACACCCTCACTCACTATCCCCCCACCCACTAACTCCCCCCAATCACTACCCCCACCCACTACCCCCCACCCACTAACTCCCCCCACTCACTACCCCCACCCACTACCCCCCACCCACTAACTCCCCCCACTCACTACCCCCTCCCCACCCACTATCCCCCCCACCCACTAACCCCCCCACCCACTACCCACCCCCCACATACCCACCCAATACCCCCCACCCCCACCACTACACACCACCACCCACTACCCCCCACTCACTACCCCCCAATCACTAACCCCCCCACCTACTACCCCCACCCACTAGCCCCCCACCCACTAACCCCCCCACCCACTACCCACCCCCCACACACACACCCAATACCCCCCACCCCCACCACTACCCTCCCCCCACCCACTAACCCCCACCCACCCAGCAATGGAATTCAGAGTTTGCCTACATTTTAACAGTGACTGCATTTCAAAAGTGCTTCATTGGCTGTGAGATGTTTTGGGACATCCTGAGAATGTGAAAGGTGCTAATCAAATGCAAGTTCATTGCTTGCTTTCTCTCACGCATTAATCATATTGCAATTCACTTGATGTGAATTTTTCCCCGAATGTTTGATCATGTCTTTTGGGGTGAAGACCATTACATGTGAGCAAACAGGTTATACTATTGCCCTGGGAACTAACATCAGTGGGCATCTTCATCACAGGCAGTCCCTCTATCGAGGATGACTTGCTTCCACGCCCAAAAAGGATGAGTTCACAGATGTTTCAATGAAGGACCTAATATTCCAGATCCTGAACTACATCCTGAAGGGTGGAAGATGCCTGTGCGTGGATTTTTTTAACGTGTGGTGACCATTGCACACCAGTGACCACACGGGCTTGACAGAGCTAGGTCTTGGTCCAGTGGCAAGGGTTAACCAGGACAACTGGAGACCAGTTCTGCTGCACGGACCTAGTGTGCACACATATCGAAGTGTGGGCTGGCCCGTGCTGCCCCTGGGTCCTTGCCTCTTCTGGGCCCTGAACTCACGCCTCTCCTGGGCCCCTCCACAGTCTCTCACCGCTCCTTCGCCCTGACCTTGCCGCTCACGCTCCAATCACCGACCTGGACCTTGATGACGTCACTCTTCGCTGCCGTCGCCCCCCTGCACCAGCTCGCACTGCTCCCTGGAGTAGTATGCCTCCACGCTGGTCCCAAGGCCTCCACGCCGCTCCTTTTATGTCCCCGGCCTGCCGCTGGTGCTCCTACGCAGGTCGGGGCCTCCAGTGGGCAATAGTTATGCCAACAACACCAGAACAGAGAGTATGCCTCACCAAACTGACACCATCCCTCTCCCTGGCAACTGTCTGAGGCTGAACCAGACTGTTTGCAATCCTGGTGTCCTCTTTGACCCCGACATGGGCTTCCGACCTCATTGCTGTGCCATCACTAAGACCGCCTACTTCTAACTCCGTAACATCGTCTGACTCTGCCTCAGCCCATCTGCTGCTGAAACCCTCATCCATGCCTTTGTTACCTCCAGACTTGACTGTTCCAACGCACTCCTGGCCGGCCTCCCACATTCTACCCAACGTAAACTAGAGGTGATCCAAAACTCGGCTGCCCCCTTGTCCTAACTCGCACCGAGTCCCGCTCACCCATCGTCATCATAGGCAGTCCCTCGAAATCGAGGAAGACTTGCTTCCACTCTAAAAATGAGTTCTCAGGTGGCTGAACAGTCCAATACAGGAACCACAGTCCCTGTCACAGGTGGGACAGATAGTTGTTGAGGGAAGGGGTGGGTGGGACAGGTTTGCCACACGCTCCTTTCGCTGCCTGCACTTGTTTTCTGCATGCTCTCGGCGACGAGACTCGAGGTGCTCAGCGCCCTCCCGGATGCACTTCCTCCACTTAGGGCAGTCTTTGGCCAGGGACTCCCAGGTGTCGGTGGGGATGTTGCACTTTATCAGGGAGGCTTTGAGGGTGTCCTTGTAATGTTTCCTCTGCCCACCTGGAGCTCGCTTGCCATGTCGAAGCTCCGAGTAAAGCGCTTGCTTTGGGAGTCTCGTGTCGGGCATGTGGTATTCCAAGATGGCTCCCAGGGTGGCAGCTCCCGAGGGAGCTGCTCTGCTGAACGACTTTATCCCTGGCCTTTCGTCACCATCCTTCACTCTTTCTCCCCCAATCTCTTCCCTTCCACTGTTTAAGTTATGAAGATAGGTTGAATGGGTTGGGTCTATACTCGTTGGAGTTCAGAAGAATGAGAGGTGATCTTCTGAAACTTATAAGATAATGAGGGGGCTCGACAAGGTGGATGCAGAGAGGATATTTTCACTCAATGGGAAAACTAAAACGAGGGGACATAGTCTCAGAACAAGGGGCCGCCCATTTAAAACTGAGATGAGGAGGAATTTCTTCTCTCAGAAGGTTATAAATCCAGAGAATTCTCTGCCCCAGAGAGCTGTGGAGGCTGGGTCATTGAATATATTTAAGACGGAGATCGACAGATTTTTGCGCGATCAGGGAGTAAAGGGTTATGGGGAGCGGACAGGGAAGTGGAGCTGAGTCCATGATCAGATCAGCCATGATCTTATTGAATAGTGGAGCAGGTTCGAGGGGCCAAATGGCCTACTCCTGCTCCTATTTCTTATGTTTTTATGTAAGTTCCCCTGGCCCTAATAGTGGGTGCATTTTTTAGTCCTAAGTGCGATTCCTTGCTGCAAGGTCAGCTACCTGAGTCCACTGCCCATCCCCCAACCATGCCTGCTCTTTACCTCCATCAGTGAGCACCGGAATTCCACTCAAATCTATCTTCCAATTTACCGAACTTCTCTGCCGCCAAGACTTCTCTTCCCCACTGGATGTGACCGACCCATCACTCCGTTGGCTCCCCGTTAAGCAACGCCTTGATTTTAAAATTCCCATCCTTGTTTTCAAATCCCTCCATGGCCTTGCCCCCCTCCCTATCTCTGTAACCCCCTCCAGTCCCAAAATTCCCCGAGATATCTGTGCTCCTCTATTTCTGCCTTCTTGAGTATTCCTGATTATAATCGCTCAATCATCGGTGGCCGTGTCTTCTGTTGCCTGGGCCCCAAGCTCTGGAACTCCCTCCCTAAACCTCTCCGCCTCTCTTTTCTCCTTTAAGACGCTCTTTAAAACCTACCTCTTGGCCAAGCTTTTGATCACCTGCCCTAATATCTCCTCATGTGGCTCAGTGTCAAATTCTGTTCAATTTACTCTCCTGTGAAGCGCCTTGGGACGTTTTACTAAGTTACAGGCGCTATATAAATGCAAGTTGTTGTTATTGTAAACTACAGTCACTGCTAAATGGGTGCAATTTTAATTGGACCATTCTCCGGGTCCCTGGTGACAGCCTTTTGTCACACAAAATCCCACTCCCGCCCACCAGCCTCCTCATCATTCACACCGGCTTGGGGCGGGATTCAGTCCTGGAAAATTGTAACATGGAGTTAAAATGACCCAGGACTCAAGCTGGCAGAGTCATGGACATTTCACACATTCCCCAGCTCCCCGCACGCTGCACTCATGCCCCGACCTAGCAGGGTCCTCCATGTACTGAGGATATCCAACCCGTCAGTTTCTGCACATTACAGGTGTTCTTTCTATCTGTCAGTTTCAACATATTACAGGCACTATTTCCAGCTGTCAGTTTCAGCATATTACAGGTGTTCTTTCTACCTGTCAGTTTCAGCACATGACAGGTGTTCTTTCTATCTGTCAGTTTCAACATATTACAGGCACTATTTCCAGCTGTCAGTTTCAGCATATTACAGGTGTTCTTTCTACCTGTCAGTTTCAGCACATGACAGCTGTTCTTTCTATCTGTCAGTTTCATCACATTACAGGTGCTCTTTCTATCTGTCAGTTTCAGCACATGACAGGTGTTCTTTCTACCTGTCAGTTTCAGCACTTTACAGGTGTTCTTTCTATCTGTCAGTTTCAGCACATTACAGGTGTTCTTTCTGTCTGTCAGTTTCAGCACATTACAGGTGTTCTTTCTATCTGTCAGTTTCAGCACATTACAGGTGTTCTTTCTATCTGTCAGTTTCAGCACATTACAAGTGTTCTTTGTACCTGTCAGTTTCAGCACATTACAGGTGTTCTTTCTACCTGTCAGTTTCAGCACATTACAGGTGTTCTTTCTACTGTCAGTTTCAGCGCATTACAGGCATTCTTTCAATCGGTCAGTATTCAGCACAATATAGGTGTTCTTTCTACCTGTCAGTTTAAGCACCTTACATGTATTCTTTCTATCTGTCAGTTTCAGCATATTGCAGGTGCTCTTTCTATCTGTCAGTTTCAGCACATTACAGGTGTTCTTTCTATCTGTCAGTTTCAGCACATTACAGGTGTTCTTTCCATCTGTCAGTTTCAGCACATTACAGGTGTTCTTTCTATCTGTCAGTTTCAGCACATTACAGGTGTTCTTTCAATCTGTCAGTTTCAGCACATTACAGGTGTTTTTTCGCTCTGTCTGTTTCAGCACATTAGAGGTGTTCTTTCTATCTATCAGTTTCAGCACATTACAGGTGTTCTTTCTATCTGTCAGTTTCAGCACATTACAGGTGTTCTTTCTATCTCTCTGTTTGAAAACATGACAGGTGTTCTTTCGATCTGTCAGTTTCAGCACATTACAGGTGCTCTTTCCATCTGTCAGTTTCAGCACATTACAGGTGTTCATTCTATCGGTCAGTTGCTGCATATTACAGGTGTTCTTTCTACCTGTCGGTTTCAGCACATTACAGGTGTTCATTCTATCGGTCAGTTGCTGCATATTACAGGTGTTCTTTCTATCTGTCAGTTTCAGCACATTACAGGTGTTCTTTCTATCTGTCAGTTTCAGCATATTACAGGTGCTCTTTCTATCTGTCAGTTTGAGCACATTACATCTATTCATTCTATCTATCGGTTGCAGCACATTAAAGGTGCTCTTTCTGTCTGTCAGTTACAGCACATTACAGGTGTTCTTTCTATCTGTCAGTATCAGCACATTACAGGTGTTCTTTCTATCTGTCAGTTTCAGCACATTACAGGTGCTCTTTCTGTCTGTCAGTTTCAGCACATTACGGTGTTCTTTCTATCTGTCAGTATCAGCACATTAGAGGTGTTCTTTCTATCTGTCAGTTTCAGCACATTACAGGTGTTCTTTCTATCTGTCAGTTTCAGCACATTACAGGTGTTGTTTCTATCTGTCAGTTTCAGCACATTACAGGTGTTCTTTCGACTGTCAGTTTCAGCACATTACAGGCGTTCTTCCTATCGGTCAGTATTCAGCACATTACAGGTGTTCTTTCAACCTGTCAGTTTAAGCACATTACATGTGTTCTTTCTATCTGTCAGTTTCAGCATATTGCAGGTGCTCTTTCTATCTGTCAATTTCAGCACATTACAGGTGCTCTTTCTATCTGTCAATTTCAGCATATTACAGGTGTTCTTTCTATCTGTCAGTTTCAGCACATTACAGGTGTTCTTTCTATCTGTCAGTTTCAGCACATTACAGGTGTTTTTTAGCCTTTTCTGTTTCAGCACATTATAGGTGTTCTTTCTCTCTGTCTGCTTCAACACATTACAGGTGTTCTTTTTATCTGACAGTTTCAGCACATTACAGGTGCTCTTTCTATCTGTCAGTTTGAGCACATTACAGGTGCACTTTCTATCTGTCAGTTTCAGCACATTACAGGTGTTGTTTCTATCTGTCAGTTGCAGCATATTGCAGGTGTTCTTTCTACCTATAAGTTTCAACACATTCCAGGTGTTCTTTCTATCTGTCATTTCAGCACATTACAGGTGTTCTTTCTATCTGTCTGTTTCAGCACATTACAGGTGTTCTTTCTATCAGTCCGTTTCAGTACATTACAGGCGTTCTTTCTATCTGTCAGTTTCAGCACATTACAGATGTTCTACCTATCTGTCAGTTTCAGCACATTACAGGTGTTCTTTCAATCTGACAGTTTCAGCACATTACAGGTGTTCTTTCTATCTGATAGTTTCAGCACATTACAGGTGTTATTTCTTCCTGTCAGTTTCAGCACATTACATGTGTTCTTTCTATCTGTCAGTTTCAGCACATGACAGATGTTCTTTCTACCTGTTAGTTTCAGCACATTACAGGTGTTCTTTCTATTTGTCCGTTTCAGCACATTACATGTGTTCTTTCTCTCTGTCAGTTTCAGCACATTACATGTGTTCTTTCTCTCTGTCAGTTTCAGCACATTACAGGTGTTCTTTCTATCTGTCAGTTTCAGCACATTACAGTTGTTCTTTCTATCTGTCTGTTTCAGCACATTGCCGGTGTTCTTTCTACTTGTCAGTTTCAGCACATTGCAGATGTTCTATCTATCTGTCAGTTTTGGCACATTACAGGTGTTTTTCTACGTGTCAGTTTCAGCACATTACATGTGTTCTTTCTATCTGTCAGTTTTAGCACATTACAGGTGTTCTTTCCACCTTTCAGTTTCATCATTTTATAGGTGTTCTTTCTGTCTGTCAGTTTTAGTGCATTACACGTGTTCTTTCTATCTCTCAGTTTCAGAACATTACAGGTTTTCTTTCTATCTTTCAGTTTCAGCACATTACAGGTGTTCTTTCTATCTGTCAGTTTCAGCAGATTACTGGTGCTCTTTCTATCTTTCAGATTCTGCACATTACAGGTTTTCTTTCCATCTGTCAGCTTCAGCACGTTACAGGTGTTCTTTCTATCTGTCAGTTTCAGCACATTGCACGTGTTCTTTCTACCTGTCAGTTTCAGCACATTACAGCTGTTCTATCTGTCAGTTTCAGCACTTGACAGCTGTTTTTTCTACCAGTCAGTTTCAGCACATTACAGGTGCTCTTTCTGTCTGTCAGTTTCAGCATATTACAGGTGTTCGTTCGATCTCTCAGTTTCAGCACATTACTGGTGCTCTTTCTATCTGTCAGATTCTGCACATTTCAGGTGTTCTTTCTATCTGTCAGTTTCAGCACATTGCACGTGCGCTTTCTATCTGTCAGATTCAGCACATTACAGGTGTTCGTTCTATCTGTCAGTTTCAGCACTTAACAGCTGTTTTTTCTACCTGTCAGTTTCAGCACATTACAG
The DNA here is from genome assembly GCF_044704955.1 of Pristiophorus japonicus. Taxonomy (NCBI): domain Eukaryota; kingdom Metazoa; phylum Chordata; class Chondrichthyes; family Pristiophoridae; genus Pristiophorus; species Pristiophorus japonicus. The sequence continues at coordinate 37,597,178 of NC_092010.1, forward strand.
GTGTTCTTTCTCTGTCAGTTTGAATACATTACAGGTGTTCCTTCTATCTCTCAGTTTCAGCACATGCCAGGTGTTCTTTCTGTCTGTCAGTTTCAGCACATTACAGGTTTTCTTTCTATCTGTCAGTTTCAGCACATAACAGGTGTTCTTTCTATCTGTCAGTTTCAGCACATTACTGGTGTTCTTTCTATCTCTCAGTTTCATTACATTACAGGTGTTCTTTCAATCTGTCAGTTTCAGCATATTACAGGTGTTCTTTCTATCAGTCAGTTTCAGCACATTACAGCTGTTCTTTCTATGTGTCAGTTGCAGCACATTACAGGTGTTCTTTCTATTTTTCAGTTTCAGCACATTACAGGTTTTTTTCTATCTCTCAGTTTCATTACATTACAGGTGTTCTTTCAATCTGTCAGTTTCAGCATATTACAGGTGTTTTTATTATCTGTCTGTTTCAGCACATTACAGGTGTTCTTTCTGCATGTCAGTTTCAGCACATTACAGATGTTCTATCTATCTGTCAGTTTCGGCACATTACAGGTGTTTTTCTACGTGTCAGTTTCAGCACATTACATGTGTTCTTTCTATCTGTCAGTTTTAGCACATTACAGGTGTTCTTTCCACCTTTCAGTTTCACCATTTTATAGGTGTTCTTTCTGTCTGTCAGTTTTAGTACATTACACGTGTTCTTTCTATCTCTCAGTTTCAGCACATTACAGGTTTTCTTTCTATCTGTCAGTTTCAGCACATTACTGGTGCTCTTTCTATCTGTCAGATTCTGCACATTACAGGTTTTCTTTCTATCTATCAGTTTCAGCACGTTACAGGTGTTCTTTCTATCTGTCAGTTTCAGCACATTGCATGTGTGCTTTCTACCTGTCAGTTTCAGCACATTACAGCTGTTCTATCTGTCAGTTTCAGCACTTGACAGCTGTTTTTTCTACCAGTCAGTTTCAGCACATTACAGGTGCTCTTTCTGTCTGTCAGTTTCAGCATATTGCAGGTGTTCGTTCAATCTGTCAGTTTCAGGACATTACTGGTGCTCTTTCTATCTGTCAGATTCTGCACATTACAGGTGTTCTTTCTATCTGTCAGTTTCAGCACATTACAGGTGCTCTTTCTATCTGTCAGTTTCAGCACATTACAGCTGTTCTTTCTATCTGTCAGTTTCAGCACTTAACAGATGTTTTTTCTACCTGTCAGTTTCAGCACATTACAGGTGTTCTTTCTCTGTCAGTTTGAATACATTACAGGTGTTCCTTCTATCTCTCAGTTTCAGCACATGCCAGGTGTTCTTTCTGTCTCTCAGTTTCAGCACATTACAGGTTTTCTTTCTATCTGTCAGTTTCAGCACATTACATGTGTTCTATCTATCTGGCACTTTCAGCACATTACAGGTGCTCTTTCTATCTGTCAGTTTCAGCACATTACAGGTGTTCTTTCTCTCTGTCAGTTTCAGCACCTTACAGGTGTTCTTTCTATCTGTCAGTTTCAGCACATTACAGGTGTTCTTTCTATCTCTCAGTTTCATTACATTACAGGTGTTCTTTCTGTCTGTCAGTTTCAGCATATTACAGGTGTTCGTTCGATCTCTCAGTTTCAGCACATTACTGGTGCTCTTTCTATCTGTCAGATTCTGCACATTTCAGGTGTTCTTTCTATCTGTCAGTTTCAGCACATTGCACGTGCGCTTTCTATCTGTCAGATTCAGCACATTACAGGTGTTCGTTCTATCTGTCAGTTTCAGCACTTAACAGCTGTTTTTTCTACCTGTCAGTTTCAGCACATTACAGGTGTTCTTTCTCTGTCAGTTTGAATACATTACAGGTGTTCCTTCTATCTCTCAGTTTCAGCACATGCCAGGTGTTCTTTCTGTCTGTCAGTTTCAGCACATAACAGGTTTTCTTTCTATCTGTCAGTTTCAGCACATAACAGGTGTTCTTTCTATCTGTCAGTTTCAGCACATTACTGGTGTTCTTTCTATCTCTCAGTTTCATTACATTACAGGTGTTCTTTCAATCTGTCAGTTTCAGCATATTACAGGTGTTCTTTCTATCAGTCAGTTTCAGCACATTACAGCTGTTCTTTCTATGTGTCAGTTGCAGCACATTACAGGTGTTCTTTCTATTTTTCAGTTTCAGCACATTACAGGTTTTTTTCTATCTCTCAGTTTCATTACATTACAGGTGTTCTTTCAATCTGTCAGTTTCAGCATATTACAGGTGTTTTTATTATCTGTCTGTTTCAGCACATTACAGGTGTTCTTTCTGCATGTCAGTTTCAGCACATTACAGATGTTCTATCTATCTGTCAGTTTCGGCACATTACAGGTGTTTTTCTACGTGTCAGTTTCAGCACATTACATGTGTTCTTTCTATCTGTCAGTTTTAGCACATTACAGGTGTTCTTTCCACCTTTCAGTTTCACCATTTTATAGGTGTTCTTTCTGTCTGTCAGTTTTAGTACATTACACGTGTTCTTTCTATCTCTCAGTTTCAGCACATTACAGGTTTTCTTTCTATCTGTCAGTTTCAGCACATTACTGGTGCTCTTTCTATCTGTCAGATTCTGCACATTACAGGTTTTCTTTCTATCTATCAGTTTCAGCACGTTACAGGTGTTCTTTCTATCTGTCAGTTTCAGCACATTGCATGTGTGCTTTCTACCTGTCAGTTTCAGCACATTACAGCTGTTCTATCTGTCAGTTTCAGCACTTGACAGCTGTTTTTTCTACCAGTCAGTTTCAGCACATTACAGGTGCTCTTTCTGTCTGTCAGTTTCAGCATATTGCAGGTGTTCGTTCAATCTGTCAGTTTCAGGACATTACTGGTGCTCTTTCTATCTGTCAGATTCTGCACATTACAGGTGTTCTTTCTATCTGTCAGTTTCAGCACATTACAGGTGCTCTTTCTATCTGTCAGTTTCAGCACATTACAGCTGTTCTTTCTATCTGTCAGTTTCAGCACTTAACAGATGTTTTTTCTACCTGTCAGTTTCAGCACATTACAGGTGTTCTTTCTCTGTCAGTTTGAATACATTACAGGTGTTCCTTCTATCTCTCAGTTTCAGCACATGCCAGGTGTTCTTTCTGTCTCTCAGTTTCAGCACATTACAGGTTTTCTTTCTATCTGTCAGTTTCAGCACATTACATGTGTTCTATCTATCTGGCACTTTCAGCACATTACAGGTGCTCTTTCTATCTGTCAGTTTCAGCACATTACAGGTGTTCTTTCTCTCTGTCAGTTTCAGCACCTTACAGGTGTTCTTTCTATCTGTCAGTTTCAGCACATTACAGGTGTTCTTTCTATCTCTCAGTTTCATTACATTACAGGTGTTCTTTCAATCTGACAGTTTCAGCATATTACAGGTGTTCTTTCTATCAGTCAGTTTCAGCACATTACAGCTGTTCTTTCTACGTGTCAGTTTCAGCACATTACAGGTGTTCTTTCTCTCTGTCAGTTTCAGCACATTGCAGGTGTTCTTTATATCTGTCAGTTTCAGCACATTACATGTGTTCTATCTCTCTGTCAGTTTTAGCACATTACAGGTGTTCTTTCTATCTTTCAGTTTCAGCACATTACAGGTTTTTTTCTATCTCTCAGTTTCATTACATTACAGGTGTTCTTTCAATCTGTCTGTTTCAGCACATTACAGGTGTTCTTTCTACCTGTCAGTTTCAGCACATTACATGTGTTCTTTCTATCTGTCAGTTTCAGCACATTGCAGGTGTTCTTTCTATCTGTCAGTTTCAGCACATTACATGTGTTCTATCTCTCTGTCAGTTTCAGCACATTACTGGTGTTCTTTCTATCTGTCAGTTTCAGTACATTACAGGTGTCCTTTCTATCTTTCAATTTCAGCACATTACAGGTGTTCTTTCCACCGGTCAGTTTCAACACATTACAAGTGTTCATTCTAACTGTCAGTTTCAGCACATTACAGGTGCTCTTTCTATCTGTCAGTTTCAGCACTTTACAGGTGCTCTTTCTATCTGTCAGTTTCAGCACATTACAGGTGTTCTTTCTATCTTTCACTTTCAGAACATTACAGGCGTTCTTTCTACTTGTCAGTTTCAGCATATTACAGGTGTTCTTTCTATCTGTCAATTTCAGCAGATTGCATGTGTTCTTTCTATCTGTCAGTTTCAGCCCATTACAGCTGTTCTTTCTAACTGTCAGTTTCAGCACATAACAGGTGTTCTTTCTATCTATCAGTTTCAGCACATAACAGGTGTTCTTTCTATCTATCAGTTTCAGCACATAACAGGTGTTCTTTCTATCTGTCAGCTTTAGCACATTACAGGTGTTCTTTCTACTTGTCAGTTTTAGTACATTACAGGTGTTCTTTCTATCTGTCAGTTTCAGCACATTACAGGTGTTCATTCTATCTGTCAGTTTCAGCATCTTACAGGAGTTCATTCTATCTGTCAGTTTCAGTCCATTACATGTGTTCTTTCATTCTGTCAGTTTCAGCACATTACAGGTGTTCATTCTATCTGTCAGTTTCAGCATCTTACAGGTGTTCGTTCGATCTGTCAGTTTCAGCACATTACCGGTGCTCTTTCTATCAGTCAGATTCTGCACATTACAGGTGTTCTTTCTATCTGTGAGTTTCAGCACATTACAGGTGTTCTTTCTATCTGTCAGTTTCAGCACATTGCACGTGTGCTTTCTATCTGTCAGTTTCAGCACATTACAGGTGTCCTTTCTATCTTTCAGTTTCAGCACGTTATCGGTGTTCTTTCTACCTGTCAGTTTCAACACATTACAGGTGCTCTTTCTATCTGTCAGTTTCAGCACATTACAGGTGTTCTTTCTATCTATCAGTTTCAGCACATTACAGGTGTTCTTTCTATCTGTCAGTTTCAGCACATTACAGGTGTTCTTTCTATCTGTCAGTATTCGTACATTACAGGTGTTCTTTCTATCTTTCAGTTTCAGTACATTACAGGTGTTCTTTCATTCTGTCAGTTTCAGAACATTGCAGGTGTTCTTTCTATCTGTCAGCTTCAGCATATTACACGTGTTCTTTCTATCTGTCAGTTCCAGCACATTACAGATGTTCTTTCTATCTTTCAGTTTCAGCACATTATAGGTATTCTTTCTCTCTGTCAGTTTCAGCACATTCCAGGTGTTCTTTCTCTCTGTCAGTTTCAGCACATTGCAGGTGCTCTTTCGATCTCTCAGTTTCGGGACATTACAGGTGTTCTATCGATCTGTCAGTTCCAACAGATTACAGGTGTTCTTTCTATCTGTCAGTATTCGTACATTACAGGTGTTCTTTCTATCTTTCAGTTTCAGTACATTACAGGTGTTCTTTCATTCTGTCAGTTTCAGAACATTGCAGGTGTTCTTTCTATCTGTCAGTTTCAGCACATAACAGGTGTTCTTTCTATCTGTCAATTTCAGCAGATTGCATGTGTTCTTTCTATCTCTCAGTTTCAGCACATTACAGCTGTTCTTTCTATCTATCAGTTTCAGCACATTACAGGTGTTCTTTCTACTTGTCAGTTTTAGTACATTACAGGTGTTCTTTCTATCTCTCAGTTTCAGTCCATTACATGTGTTCTTTCATTCTGTCAGTTTCAGCACATTACAGGTGCTCTTTCTGTCTGTCAGATTCTGCACATTACAGCTGTTCTTTCTATCTGTGAGTTTCAGCACATTACAGGTGTTCTTTCTATCTGTCAGTTTCAGCGCATTGCACGTGAGCTTTCTATCTGTCAGTTTCAGCACATTACAGCTGTTCTTTCTATCTGTCAGTTTCAGCACTTGACAGCTGTTTTTTCTACCTGTCAGATTCTGCACATTACAGGTGTTCTTTCTATCTGTCAGTTTCAGCACATTACAGGTGCTCTTTCAATCTGTCAGTTTCAGCACATTACAGGTGTTCTTTCTATCTGAAATTTCAGCACATTACAGGTGTTCTTTCGATCTGTCAGTTTCAGCACATTACAGGTGTTCTTTCTATCTGTCAGTTTCAGCACATTACAGGTGTTCTTTCTATCTGTCAGTTTCAGCACATTACAGGTGTCCTTTCTATCTTTCAGTTTCAGCACGTTATCGGTGTTCTTTCTACCTGTCAGTTTCAACACATTGCACGTGTGCTTTCTATCTGTCAGTTTCAGCACATTACAGGTGTCCTTTCTATCTTTCAGTTTCAGCACGTTATCGGTGTTCTTTCTACCTGTCAGTTTCAACACATTACAGGTGCTCTTTCTATCTGTCAGTTTCAGCACATTACAGGTGTTCTTTCTATCTATCAGTTTCAGCACATTACAGGTGTTCTTTCTATCTGTCAGTTTCAGCACATTACAGGTGTTCTTTCTATCTGTCAGTATTCGTACATTACAGGTGTTCTTTCTATCTTTCAGTTTCAGTACATTACAGGTGTTCTTTCATTCTGTCAGTTTCAGAACATTGCAGGTGTTCTTTCTAGCTGTCAGCTTCAGCATATTACACGTGTTCTTTCTATCTGTCAGTTCCAGCACATTACAGATGTTCTTTCTATCTTTCAGTTTCAGCACATTATCGGTATTCTTTCTCTCTGTCAGTTTCAGCACATTGCAGGTGCTCTTTCGATCTCTCAGTTTCGGGACATTACAGGTGTTCTATCGATCTGTCAGTTCCAACAGATTACAGGTGTTCTTTCTATCTGTCAGTATTCGTACATTACAGGTGTTCTTTCTATCTTTCAGTTTCAGTACATTACAGGTGTTCTTTCATTCTGTCAGTTTCAGAACATTGCAGGTGTTCTTTCTATCTGTCAGTTTCAGCACATAACAGGTGTTCTTTCTATCTGTCAATTTCAGCAGATTGCATGTGTTCTTTCTATCTCTCAGTTTCAGCACATTACAGCTGTTCTTTCTATCTATCAGTTTCAGCACATTACAGGTGTTCTTTCTACTTGTCAGTTTTAGTACATTACAGGTGTTCTTTCTATCTCTCAGTTTCAGTCCATTACATGTGTTCTTTCATTCTGTCAGTTTCAGCACATTACAGGTGCTCTTTCTGTCTGTCAGATTCTGCACATTACAGCTGTTCTTTCTATCTGTGAGTTTCAGCACATTACAGGTGTTCTTTCTATCTGTCAGTTTCAGCGCATTGCACGTGAGCTTTCTATCTGTCAGTTTCAGCACATTACAGCTGTTCTTTCTATCTGTCAGTTTCAGCACTTGACAGCTGTTTTTTCTACCTGTCAGATTCTGCACATTACAGGTGTTCTTTCTATCTGTCAGTTTCAGCACATTACAGGTGTTCTTTCTATCTGAAATTTCAGTACATTACAGGTGTTCTTTCGATCTGTCAGTTTCAGCACATTACAGGTGTTCTTTCTATCTGTCAGTTTCAGCACATTACAGGTGTTCTTTCTATCTGTCAGTTTCAGCACATTACAGGTGTCCTTTCTATCTTTCAGTTTCAGCACGTTATTGGTGTTCTTTCTACCTGTCAGTTTCAACACATTACAGGTGCTCTTTCTATCTGTCAGTTTCAGCACATTACAGGTGTTCTTTCTATCTATCAGTTTCAGCACATTACAGGTGTTCTTTCTATCTGTCAGTTTCAGCACATTACAGGTGTTCTTTCTATCTGTCAGTATTCGTACATTACAGGTGTTCTTTCTATCTTTCAGTTTCAGTACATTACAGGTGTTCTTTCTCTCTGTCAGTTTCAGAACATTGCAGGTGTTCTTTCTATCTGTCAGCTTCAGCATATTACACGTGTTCTTTCTATCTGTCAGTTTCAGCACATTACAGGTGTTCTTTCTATCTGTCAGTTTCAGCACATTACAGGTGTCCTTTCTATCTTTCAGTTTCAGCACGTTATCGGTGTTCTTTCTACCTGTCAGTTTCAACACATTACAGGTGCTCTTTCTATCTGTCAGTTTCAGCACATTACAGGTGTTCTTTCTATCTATCAGTTTCAGCACATTCCAGGTGTTCTTTCTCTCTGTCAGTTTCAGCACATTGCAGGTGCTCTTTCGATCTCTCAGTTTCGGGACATTACAGGTGTTCTATCGATCTGTCAGTTCCAACAGATTACAGATGTACTTTCTATCTTTCAGTTTCAGCATATTACAGGTGTTCTTTCTATCTCTCAGTTTCAGTACATTACTTGTGTTCTTTCTATCTTTCAGTTTCAGCACATTAGAGGTATTCGTTCTATTTATCAGTTTCAGCACATTACAGGTGTTCTTTCAATCTGTCAGTTTCAGCATATTACAGGTGTTCTTTCTATCAGTCAGTTTCAGCACATTGCAGCTGTTCTTTCTATGTGTCAGTTTCAGCACATTACAGGTGTCCTTTCTATCTGTCAGTTTCAGCACATTGCAGGTGTTCTATCTCTCTGTCAGTTTCAGCACATTACAGGTGTTCTTTCTATCTTTCAGTTTCAGCACATTACATGTGTTCTATCTCTCTGTCAGTTTCAGCACATTACAGGTGTCCTTTCTATCTTTCAGTTTCAGCACATTACAGGTGTTCTATCTCTCTGTCAGTTTCAGCACATTACAGGTGTTCTTTCTATCTTTCAGTTTCAGCACATTACATGTGTTCTATCTCTCTGTCAGTTTCAGCACATTACAGGTGTCCTTTCTATCAGTCAGTTTCAGCACATTGCAGCTGTTCTTTCTATGTGTCAGTTTCAGCACATTACAGGTGTCCTTTCTATCTGTCAGTTTCAGCACATTACATGTGTTCTATCTCTCTGTCAGTTTCAGCACATTACAGGTGTTCTTTCTATCTTTCAGTTTCAGCACATTACAGATTTTTTTCTATCTCTCAGTTTCATTACATTACAGGTGTTCTTTCAATCTGTCAGTTTCAGCATATTACAGGTGTTCTTTCTATCTGTCTGTTTCAGCACATTACAGGTGATCTTTCTGCTTGTCAGCTTCAGCACATTACAGATGTTCTATCTATCTGTCAGTTTCGGCACATTACAGGTGTTTTTCTACATGTCAGTTTCAGCACATTACAGGTGTTCTTTCTATTTCTCAGTTTTAGCACATTACAGGTTTTCTTTCTATCTTTCAGTTTCAGAACATTACAGGTGTTCTTTCTATCTGTCAGTTTCAGCACATTACTGGTGCTCTTTCTATCTGTCAGATTTTGCACATTACAGGTTTTCTTTCTATCTATCAGTTTCAGCACGTTACAGGTGTTCTTTCTATCTGTCAGTTTCAGCACATTGCATGTGTGCTTTCTACCTGTCAGTGTCAGCACATTACAGCTGTTCTATCTGTCAGTTTCAGCACTTGACAGCTGTTTTTTCTACCAGTCAGTTTCAGCACATTACAGGTGCTCTTTCTGTCTGTCAGTTTCAGCATATTACAGGTGTTCGTTCGATCTGTCAGTTTCAGCACATTACTGGTGCTCTTTCTATCTGTCAGATTCTGCACATTACAGGTGCTCTTTCTATCTGTCAGTTTCAGCACATTACAGCTGTTCTTTCTATCTGTCAGTTTCAGCACTTAACAGCTGTTTTTTCTACCTGTCAGTTTCAGCACATTACAGGTGTTCTTTCTCTGTCAGTTTGAATACATTACAGGTGTTCCTTCTATCTCTCAGTTTCAGCACATGCCAGGTGTTCTTTCTGTCTCTCAGTTTCAGCACATTACAGGTTTTCTTTCTATCTGTCAGTTTCAGCACATTACAGCTGTTCTTTCTATCTGTCAGTTTCAGCACTTGACAGCTGTTTTTTCTACCTGTCAGATTCTGCACATTACAGGTGTTCTTTCTATCTGTCAGTTTCAGCACATTACAGGTGTTCTTTCTATCTGAAATTTCAGTACATTACAGGTGTTCTTTCGATCTGTCAGTTTCAGCACATTACAGGTGTTCTTTCTATCTGTCAGTTTCAGCACATTACAGGTGTTCTTTCTATCTGTCAGTTTCAGCACATTACAGGTGTCCTTTCTATCTTTCAGTTTCAGCACGTTATTGGTGTTCTTTCTACCTGTCAGTTTCAACACATTACAGGTGCTCTTTCTATCTGTCAGTTTCAGCACATTACAGGTGTTCTTTCTATCTATCAGTTTCAGCACATTACAGGTGTTCTTTCTATCTGTCAGTTTCAGCACATTACAGGTGTTCTTTCTATCTGTCAGTATTCGTACATTACAGGTGTTCTTTCTATCTTTCAGTTTCAGTACATTACAGGTGTTCTTTCTCTCTGTCAGTTTCAGAACATTGCAGGTGTTCTTTCTATCTGTCAGTTTCAGCATATTACACGTGTTCTTTCTATCTGTCAGTTTCAGCACATTACAGGTGTTCTTTCTATCTGTCAGTTTCAGCACATTACAGGTGTCCTTTCTATCTTTCAGTTTCAGCACGTTATCGGTGTTCTTTCTACCTGTCAGTTTCAACACATTACAGGTGCTCTTTCTATCTGTCAGTTTCAGCACATTACAGGTGTTCTTTCTATCTATCAGTTTCAGCACATTCCAGGTGTTCTTTCTCTCTGTCAGTTTCAGCACATTGCAGGTGCTCTTTCGATCTCTCAGTTTCGGGACATTACAGGTGTTCTATCGATCTGTCAGTTCCAACAGATTACAGATGTACTTTCTATCTTTCAGTTTCAGCATATTACAGGTGTTCTTTCTATCTCTCAGTTTCAGTACATTACTTGTGTTCTTTCTATCTTTCAGTTTCAGCACATTAGAGGTATTCGTTCTATTTATCAGTTTCAGCACATTACAGGTGTTCTTTCAATCTGTCAGTTTCAGCATATTACAGGTGTTCTTTCTATCAGTCAGTTTCAGCACATTGCAGCTGTTCTTTCTATGTGTCAGTTTCAGCACATTACAGGTGTCCTTTCTATCTGTCAGTTTCAGCACATTGCAGGTGTTCTATCTCTCTGTCAGTTTCAGCACATTACAGGTGTTCTTTCTATCTTTCAGTTTCAGCACATTACATGTGTTCTATCTCTCTGTCAGTTTCAGCACATTACAGGTGTCCTTTCTATCTTTCAGTTTCAGCACATTACAGGTGTTCTATCTCTCTGTCAGTTTCAGCACATTACAGGTGTTCTTTCTATCTTTCAGTTTCAGCACATTACATGTGTTCTATCTCTCTGTCAGTTTCAGCACATTACAGGTGTCCTTTCTATCAGTCAGTTTCAGCACATTGCAGCTGTTCTTTCTATGTGTCAGTTTCAGCACATTACAGGTGTCCTTTCTATCTGTCAGTTTCAGCACATTACATGTGTTCTATCTCTCTGTCAGTTTCAGCACATTACAGGTGTTCTTTCTATCTTTCAGTTTCAGCACATTACAGATTTTTTTCTATCTCTCAGTTTCATTACATTACAGGTGTTCTTTCAATCTGTCAGTTTCAGCATATTACAGGTGTTCTTTCTATCTGTCTGTTTCAGCACATTACAGGTGATCTTTCTGCTTGTCAGCTTCAGCACATTACAGATGTTCTATCTATCTGTCAGTTTCGGCACATTACAGGTGTTTTTCTACATGTCAGTTTCAGCACATTACAGGTGTTCTTTCTATTTCTCAGTTTTAGCACATTACAGGTTTTCTTTCTATCTTTCAGTTTCAGAACATTACAGGTGTTCTTTCTATCTGTCAGTTTCAGCACATTACTGGTGCTCTTTCTATCTGTCAGATTTTGCACATTACAGGTTTTCTTTCTATCTATCAGTTTCAGCACGTTACAGGTGTTCTTTCTATCTGTCAGTTTCAGCACATTGCATGTGTGCTTTCTACCTGTCAGTGTCAGCACATTACAGCTGTTCTATCTGTCAGTTTCAGCACTTGACAGCTGTTTTTTCTACCAGTCAGTTTCAGCACATTACAGGTGCTCTTTCTGTCTGTCAGTTTCAGCATATTACAGGTGTTCGTTCGATCTGTCAGTTTCAGCACATTACTGGTGCTCTTTCTATCTGTCAGATTCTGCACATTACAGGTGCTCTTTCTATCTGTCAGTTTCAGCACATTACAGCTGTTCTTTCTATCTGTCAGTTTCAGCACTTAACAGCTGTTTTTTCTACCTGTCAGTTTCAGCACATTACAGGTGTTCTTTCTCTGTCAGTTTGAATACATTACAGGTGTTCCTTCTATCTCTCAGTTTCAGCACATGCCAGGTGTTCTTTCTGTCTCTCAGTTTCAGCACATTACAGGTTTTCTTTCTATCTGTCAGTTTCAGCACATTACATGTGTTCTATCTATCTGGCACTTTCAGCACATTACAGGTGCTCTTTCTATCTGTCAGTTTCAGCACATTACAGGTGTTCTTTCTCTCTGTCAGTTTCAGCACCTTACAGGTGTTCTTTCTATCTGTCAGTTTCAGCACATTACAGGTGTTCTTTCTATCTCTCAGTTTCATTACATTACAGGTGTTCTTTCAATCTGACAGTTTCAGCATATTACAGGTGTTCTTTCTATCAGTCAGTTTCAGCACATTACAGCTGTTCTTTCTACGTGTCAGTTTCAGCACATTACAGGTGTTCTTTCTCTCTGTCAGTTTCAGCACATTGCAGGTGTTCTTTATATCTGTCAGTTTCAGCACATTACATGTGTTCTATCTCTCTGTCAGTTTTAGCACATTACAGGTGTTCTTTCTATCTTTCAGTTTCAGCACATTACAGGTTTTTTTCTATCTCTCAGTTTCATTACATTACAGGTGTTCTTTCAATCTGTCTATTTCAGCACATTACAGGTGTTCTTTCTACCTGTCAGTTTCAGCACATTACATGTGTTCTTTCTATCTGTCAGTTACAGCACATTGCAGGTGTTCTTTCTATCTGTCAGTTTCAGCACATTACATGTGTTCTATCTCTCTGTCAGTTTCAGCACATTACTGGTGTTCTTTCTATCTGTCAGTTTCAGTACATTACAGGTGTCCTTTCTATCTTTCAATTTCAGCACATTACAGGTGTTCTTTCCACCGGTCAGTTTCAACACATTACAAGTGTTCATTCTAACTGTCAGTTTCAGCACATAACAGGTGCTCTTTCTATCTGTCAGTTTCAGCACTTTACAGGTGCTCTTTCTATCTATCAGTTTCAGCACATTACAGGTGTTCTTTCTATCTTTCACTTTCAGAACATTACAGGCGTTCTTTCTACTTGTCAGTTTCAGCATATTACAGGTGTTCTTTCTAGCTGTCAATTTCAGCAGATTGCATGTGTTCTTTCTATCTGTCAGTTTCAGCCCATTACAGCTGTTCTTTCTAACTGTCAGTTTCAGCACATAACAGGTGTTCTTTCTATCTATCAGTTTCAGCACATAACAGGTGTTCTTTCTATCTGTCAGCTTTAGCACATCACAGGTGTTCTTTCTACTTGTCAGTTTTAGTACATTACAGGTGTTCTTTCTATCTGTCAGTTTCAGCACATTGCAGGTGTTCTTTCTATCTGTCAGTTTCAGCACATTACAGGTGTTCATTCTATCTGTCAGTTTCAGCATCTTACAGGAGTTCATTCTATCTGTCAGTTTCAGTCCATTACATGTGTTCTTTCATTCTGTCAGTTTCAGCACATTACAGGTGTTCATTCTATCTGTCAGTTTCAGCATCTTACAGGTGTTCGTTCGATCTGTCAGTTTCAGCACATTACAGGTGCTCTTTCTATCAGTCAGATTCTGCACATTACAGGTGTTCTTTCTATCTGTGAGTTTCAGCACATTACAGGTGTTCTTTCTATCTGTCAGTTTCAGCACATTGCACGTGTGCTTTCTATCTGTCAGTTTCAGCACATTCCAGCTGTTCTTTCTATCTGTCAGTTTCAGCACTTGACAGCTGTTTTTTCTACCTGTCAGTTTCAGCAAATTACAGGTGCTCTTTCTATCGGTCAGTTTTCAGCATATTACAGGTGCTCTTTCTATCTGTCAGATTCTGCACATTACAGGTGTTCTTTCTATCTGTCAGTTTCAGCACTTTACAGGTGCTCTTTCTATCTGTCAGTTTCAGCACATTACAGGTGCTCTTTCTATCTGTCAGTTTCAGCACATTACAGGTGTTCTTTCTCTCTGTCAGTTTCAGCACATTACAGGTGTTCTTTCTCTCAGTCAGTTTCAGCACATTACAGGTGTTCTTTCTATCTGTCAGTTTCAGCACATTACTGGTGTTCTTTCTATCTCTCAGTTTCATTACATTACAGGTGTTCTTTCAATCTGTCAGTTTCAGCATATTACAGGTGTTCTTTCTATCAGTCAGTTTCAGCACATTACAGCTGTTCTTTCTATGTGTCAGTTTCAGCACATTACAGGTGTTCTTTCAATCTGTCAGTTTCAGCATATTACAGGTGTTCTTTCTATCAGTCAGTTTCAGCACATTGCAGCTGTTCTTTCTATGTGTCAGTTTCAGCACATTACAGGTGTTCTTTCTATCTGTCAGTTTCAGCACATTGCAGGTGTTCTTTCTATCTGTCAGTTTCAGCACATTACATGTGTTCTATCTCTCTGTCAGTTTCAGCACATTACAGGTGTTCTTTCTATCTTTCATTTTCAGCACATTACAGATTTTTTTCTATCTCTCAGTTTCATTACATTACAGGTGTTCTTTCAATCTGTCAGTTTCAGCATATTACAGGTGTTCTTTCTATCTGTCTGTTTCAGCACATTACAGGTGTTCTTTCTGCTTGTCAGCTTCAGCACATTACAGATGTTCTATCTATCTGTCAGTTTCGGCACATTACAGGTGTTTTTCTACGTGTCAGTTTCAGCACATTACATGTGTTCTTTCTATCTGTCAGTTTTAGCACATTACAGGTTTTCTTTCCACCTTTCAGTTTCACCATTTTATAGGTGTTCTTTCTGTCTGTCAGTTTCAGCACATTACTGGTGCTCTTTCTATCTGTCAGATTTTGCACATTACAGGTTTTCTTTCTATCTATCAGTTTCAGCACGTTACAGGTGTTCTTTGTATCTGTCAGTTTCAGCACATTGCATGTGTGCTTTCTACCTGTCAGTTTCAGCACATTACAGCTGTTCTATCTGTCAGTTTCAGCACTTGACAGCTGTTTTTTCTACCAGTCAGTTTCAGCACATTACAGGTGCTCTTTCTGTCTGTCAGTTTCAGCATATTACAGGTGTTCGTCCGATCTGTCAGTTTCAGCACATTACTGGTGCTCTTTCTATCTGTCAGATTCTGCACATTACAGGTGTTCTTTCTATCTGTCAGTTTCAGCACATTACAGGTGCTCTTTCTATCTGTCAGTTTCAGCACATTACAGCTGTTCTTTCTATCTCTCAGTTTCATTACATTACAGGTGTTCTTTCAATCTGTCAGTTTCAGCATATTACAGGTGTTCTTTCTATCAGTCAGTTTCAGCACATTACAGCTGTTCTTTCTATGTGTCAGTTTCAGCACATTACAGGTGTTCTTTCAATCTGTCAGTTTCAGCATATTACAGGTGTTCTTTCTATCAGTCAGTTTCAGCACATTACAGCTGTTCTTTCTATGTGTCAGTTTCAGCACATTACAGGTGTTCTTTCAATCTGTCAGTTTCAGCATATTACAGGTGTTCTTTCTATCAGTCAGTTTCAGCACATTGCAGCTGTTCTTTCTATGTGTCAGTTTCAGCACATTACAGGTGTTCTTTCTATCTGTCAGTTTCAGCACATTGCAGGTGTTCTTTCTATCTGTCAGTTTCAGCACATTACATGTGTTCTATCTCTCTGTCAGTTTCAGCACATTACAGGTGTTCTTTCTATCTTTCAGTTTCAGCACATTACAGATTTTTTCTATCTCTCAGTTTCATTACATTACAGGTGTTCTTTCAATCTGTCAGTTTCAGCATATTACAGGTGTTCTTTCTATCTGTCTGTTTCAGCACATTACAGGTGTTCTTTCTGCTTGTCAGCTTCAGCACATTATAGATGTTCTATCTATATGTCAGTTTCGGCACATTACAGGTGTTTTTCTACGTGTCAGTTTCAGCACATTACATGTGTTCTTTCTATCTGTCAGTTTTAGCACATTACAGGTGTTCTTTCCACCTTTCAGTTTCACCATTTTATCGGTGTTCTTTCTGTCTGTCAGTTTTAGTACATTACACGTGTTCTTTCTATTTCTCAGTTTTAGCACATTACAGGTTTTCTTTCTATCTTTCAGTTTCAGAACATTACAGGTGTTCTTTCTATCTGTCAGTTTCAGCACATTACTGGTGCTCTTTCTATCTGTCAGATTTTGCACATTACAGGTTTTCTTTCTATCTATCAGTTTCAGCACGTTACAGGTGTTCTTTCTATCTGTCAGTTTCAGCACATTGCATGTGTGCTTTCTACCTGTCAGTTTCAGCACATTACAGCTGTTCTATCTGTCAGTTTCAGCACTTGACAGCTGTTTTTTCTACCAGTCAGTTTCAGCACATTACAGGTGCTCTTTCTGTCTGTCAGTTTCAGCATATTACAGGTGTTCGTTCTATCTGTCAGTTTCAGCACATTACAGGTGCTCTTTCTATCTGTCAGTTTCAGCACATTACAGGTGTTCTTTCTATCTGTATGTTTCAGCACATTACATGTGTTCTATCTCTCTGTCAGTTTTAGCACATTACAGGTGTTCTTTCTATCTTTCAGTTTCAGCACATTACAGGTTTTTTTCTATCTCTCAGTTTCATTACATTACAGGTGTTCTTTCAATCTGTCTGTTTCAGCACATTACAGGTGTTCTTTCTACCTGTCAGTTTCAGCACATTACATGTGTTCTTTCTATCTGTCAGTTTCAGCACATTACTGGTGTTCTTTCTATCTGTCAGTTTCAGCACATTACAGGTGTCCTTTCTATCTTTCAGTTTCAGCACATTACAGGTGTTCTTTCCACCGGTCAGTTTCAACACATTACAAATGTTCTTTCCAACTGTCAGTTTCAGCACATAACAGGTGTTCTTTCTATCTGTCAGTTTCAGCACATTACAGGTGTTCTTTCTATCTATCAGTTTCAGCACATTGCAGGTGTTCTTTCTATCTTTCACTTTCAGAACATTACAGGCGTTCTTTCTACTTGTCAGTTTCAGCATATTACAGGTGTTCTTTCTATCTGTCAGTTTCAGCGCATTACAGGTGTTCTTTCTATCTGTATGTTTCAGCACATTGCAGATGTTCTTTCTATCTGTCAGTTTCAACACATTACAGGTGTTCTTACTGTCTGTCAGTTTCAGCACATTACAGGTGTTCTTTCTATCTGTCAGTTTCAGTACATTCCAGGTGTTCTTTCTATCTGAAATTTCAGCACATTACAGGTGTTCTTTCGATCTGTCAGTTTCAGCACATTACAGCTGTTCTTTCTATCTGTCAGTTTCAGCACTTGACAGCTGTTTTTTCTACCTGTCAGTTTCAGCAAATTACAGGTGCTCTTTCTATCGGTCAGTTTCAGCATATTACAAGTGCTCTTTCTATCTGTCAGATTCTGCACATTACAGGTGTTCTTTCTATCTGTCAGTTTCAGCACATTACAGGTGCTCTTTCTATCTGTCAGTTTCAGCACATTACAGGTGTTCTTTCTATCTGTATGTTTCAGCACATTGCAGATGTTCTTTCTATCTGTCAGTTTCAACACATTACAGGTGTTCTTACTGTCTGTCAGTTTCAGCACATTACAGGTGTTCTTTCTATCTGTCAGTTTCAGTACATTCCAGGTGTTCTTTCTATCTGAAATTTCAGCACATTACAGGTGTTCTTTCGATCTGTCAGTTTCAGCACATTACAGGTGTTCTTTCTATCTGTCAGTTTCAGCACATTACAGGTGTCCTTTCTATCTTTCAGTTTCAGCACGTTATAGGTGTTCTTTCTACCTGTCAGTTTCAACACATTACAGGTGTTCTTTCTATCTATCAGTTTCAGCACATTACAGGTTTTTTTCTATCTCTCAGTTTCATTACATTACAGGTGTTCTTTCAATCTGTCTGTTTCAGCACATTACAGGTGTTCTTTCCACCGGTCAGTTTCAACACATTACAAATGTTCTTTCCAACTGTCAGTTTCAGCACATAACAGGTGTTCTTTCTATCTGTCAGTTTCAGCACATTAAAGGTGTTCTTTCTATCTATCAGTTTCAGCACATTACAGGTGTTCTTTCTATCTTTCACTTTCAGAACATTACAGGCGTTCTTTCTACTTGTCAGTTTCAGCATATTACAGGTGTTCTTTCTATCTGTCAGTTTCAGCGCATTGCACGTGTGCTTTCTATCTGTCAGTTTCAGCACATTACAGCTGTTCTTTCTATCTGTCAGTTTCAGCACTTGACAGCTGTTTTTTCTACCCGTCAGTTTCAGCAAATTACAGGTGCTCTTTCTGTCGGTCAGTTTCAGCATATTACAAGTGCTCTTTCTATCTGTCAGATTCTGCACATTACAGGTGTTCTTTCTATCTGTACGTTTCAGCACATTACAGATGTTCTTTCTATCTGTCAGTTTCAACACATTACAGGTGTTCTCACTGTCTGTCAGTTTCAGCACATTACAGGTGTTCTTTCTATCTGTCAGTTTCAGTACATTCCAGGTGTTCTTTCTATCTGAAATTTCAGCACATTACAGGTGTTCTTTCGATCTGTCAGTTTCAGCACATTACAGGTGTTCTTTCTATCTGTCAGTTTCAGCACATTACAGGTGTCCTTTCTATCTTTCAGTTTCAGCACGTTATAGGTGTTCTTTCTACCCGTCAGTTTCAACACATTACAGGTGTTCTTTCTATCTATCAGTTCCAGCACATTACAGATGTTCTTTCTATCTATCAGTTTCAGCACATTACAGGTGTTCTTTCTATCTTTCAGTTTCAGCACATTACAGGTGTTCTTTCTACCTGTCAGTTTCAGCACATTGCAGGTGCTCTTTCGATCTCTCAGTTTTGGGACATTACAGGTGTTCTATCGATCTGTCAGTTCCAACAGATTACAGATGTACTTTCTATCTTTCAGTTTCAGCATATTACAGGTGTTCTTTCTATCTCTCAGTTTCAGTACATTACTTGTGTTCTTTCTATCTTTCAGTTTCAGCACATTTGAGGTATTCGTTCTATTTATCAGTTTCAGCATATTACAGGTGTTCGTTCGATCTGTCCGTTTCAGCACGTTACAGGTGCTCTTTCTATCTGTCAGTTTCAGCACATTACAGCTGTTCTTTCCATCTGTCAGGTTCAGCACTTGACAGGTGTTCTATCTATCTGTCAGTTTCAGCACTTTACAGGTGTTCTAACTATCTAACAGTTTCAGCGCATTACAGGTGTTCTTTTTGTCTGTCAGTTTCAGTACATTCCAGGTGTTCTTTCTATCTGAAATTTCAGCACATTACAGGTGTTCTTTCGATCTGAAATTTCAGCACATTACAGGTGTTCTTTCACTCTGTCAGTTTCAGCACATTACAGGTGTACTTTCTCTCTTTCAGTTTCAGCACGTTATAGATTTTCTTTCTACCTGTCAGTTTCAACACATCACAGGTGTTCTTTCTATCTATCAGTTTCAGCACATTACAGGTGTTATTTCTATCTGTCAGTTTCAGTATATTACAGGTGTTCTTTCTACCTGTCAGCTTCAGCATTTTACTGGTGTTCGTTCTATCTGTCAGTATTAGTGCATTACAGGTGTTCTTTCTATCTCTCAGTTTCAGTACAATACAGGTGTTCTTTCATTCTGTCAGTTTCAGAACATTACAGGTGTTCTTTCTATCTGTCAGTTTCAGCATATTACACGTGTTCTTTCTATCTGTCAGTTTCAGCACATTACTGGTGTTCTTTCTATCTGTCAGTTTCAGCACATTACAGGTGTCCTTTCTATCTTTCAGTTTCAGCACATTACAGGTGTTCTTTCCACCGGTCAGTTTCAACACATTACAAGTGTTCTTTCTAACTGTCAGTTTCAGCACATTATAGGTGTTCTTTCTATCTATCAGTTTCAGCACATTACAGGTGTTCTTTCTATCTATCAGTTTCAGCATATTACAGGTGTTCTTTCTATCTGTCAATTTCAGCAGATTGCATGTGTTCTTTCTATCTCTCAGTTTCAGCACATTACAGCTGTTCTTTCTATCTGTCAGTTTCAGCACATTACAGGTGTTCTTTCTACTTGTCAGTTTTAGTACATTACAGGTGTTCTTTCTATCTCTCAGTTTCAGTCCATTACATGTGTTCTTTCATTCTGTCAGTTTCAGCACATTACAGGTGCTCTTTCTGTCTGTCAGATTCTGCACATTACAGCTGTTCTTTCTATCTGTGAGTTTCAGCACAGTACAAGTGTTCTTTCTATCTGTCAGTTTCAGCGCATTGCACGTGAGCTTTCTATCTGTCAGTTTCAGCACATTACAGGTGTTCTTTCTATCTGTCAGTTTCAGCACTTGACAGCTGTTTTTTCTACCTGTCAGTTTCAGCAAATTACAGGTGCTCTTTCTATCGGTCAGTTTCAGCATATTACAGGTGCTCTTTCGATCTGTCAGATTCTGCACATTACAGGTGTTCTTTCTATCTGTCAGTTTCAGCACATTACAGGTGCTCTTTCTATCTGTCAGTTTCAGCACATTACAGGTGTTCTTTCTATCTGAAATTTCAGCACATTACAGGTGTTCTTTCGATCTGTCAGTTTCAGCACATTACAGGTGTTCTTTCTATCTGTCAGTTTCAGCACATTACAGGTGTTCTTTCTATCTGTCAGTTTCAGCACATTACAGGTGTCCTTTCTATCTTTCAGTTTCAGCACGTTATCGGTGTTCTTTCTACCTGTCAGTTTCAACACATTACAGGTGCTCTTTCTATCTGTCAGTTTCAGCACATTACAGGTGTTCTTTCTATCTATCAGTTTCAGCACATTACAGGTGTTCTTTCTATCTGTCAGTTTCAGCACATTACAGGTGTTCTTTCTATCTGTCAGTATTCGTACATTACAGGTGTTCTTTCTATCTTTCAGTTTCAGTACATTACAGGTGTTCTTTCATTCTGTCAGTTTCAGAACATTGCAGGTGTTCTTTCTATCTGTCAGCTTCAGCATATTACACGTGTTCTTTCTATCTGTCAGTTCCAGCACATTACAGATGTTCTTTCTATCTTTCAGTTTCAGCACATTATAGGTATTCTTTCTCTCTGTCAGTTTCAGCACATTCCAGGTGTTCTTTCTCTCTGTCAGTTTCAGCACATTGCAGGTGCTCTTTCGATCTCTCAGTTTCGGGACATTACAGGTGTTCTATCGATCTGTCAGTTCCAACAGATTACAGATGTACTTTCTATCTTTCAGTTTCAGCACATTACAGGTGTCCTTTCGATCTGTCAGTTTCAGCACATTACAGGTGTTCTTTCTATCGATCAGTTTCAGCATATTACAGGTGTTCTTTCTATCTGTCAATTTCAGCAGATTGCATGTGTTCTTTCTATCTCTCAGTTTCAGCACATTACAGCTGTTCTTTCTATCTGTCAGTTTCAGCACATTACTGGTGTTCTTTCTATCTCTCAGTTTCAGCACATTACAGCTGTTCTTTCTATCTGTCAGTTTCAGCACATTACTGGTGTTCTTTCTATCTGTCAGTTTCAGCACATTACAGGTGTCCTTTCTATCTTTCAGTTTCAGCACATTACAGGTGTTCTTTCCACCGGTCAGTTTCAACACATTACAAGTGTTCTTTCTAACTGTCAGTTTCAGCACATAACAGGTGTTCTTTCTATCTGTCAGTTTCAGCACATTATAGGTGTTCTTTCTATCTGTCAGTTTCAGCACATTACAGGTGTTCTTTCTATCTATCAGTTTCAGCATATTACAGGTGTTCTTTCTATCTGTCAATTTCAGCAGATTGCATGTGTTCTTTCTATCTCTCAGTTTCAGCACATTACAGCTGTTCTTTCTATCTGTCAGTTTCAGCACATTACAGGTGTTCTTTCTACTTGTCAGTTTTAGTACATTACAGGTGTTCTTTCTATCTCTCAGTTTCAGTCCATTACATGTGTTCTTTCATTCTGTCAGTTTCAGCACATTACAGGTGCTCTTTCTGTCTGTCAGATTCTGCACATTACAGCTGTTCTTTCTATCTGTGAGTTTGAGCACATTACAGGTGTTCTTTCTATCTGTCAGTTTCAGCGCATTGCACGTGAGCTTTCTATCTGTCAGTTTCAGCACATTACAGCTGTTCTTTCTATCTGTCAGTTTCAGCACTTGACAGCTGTTTTTTCTACCTGTCAGTTTCAGCAAATTACAGGTGCTCTTTCTATCGGTCAGTTTCAGCACATTACAGGTGTTCTTTCTATCTGTCAGTTTCAGCACATTACAGGTGTCCTTTCTATCTTTCAGTTTCAGCACGTTATCGGTGTTCTTTCTACCTGTCAGTTTCAACACATTACAGGTGCTCTTTCTATCTGTCAGTTTCAGCACATTACAGGTGTTCTTTCTATCTATCAGTTTCAGCACATTACAGGTGTTCTTTCTATCTGTCAGTATTCGTACATTACAGGTGTTCTTTCTATCTTTCAGTTTCAGTACATTACAGGTGTTCTTTCATTCTGTCAGTTTCAGAACATTGCAGGTGTTCTTTCTATCTGTCAGCTTCAGCATATTACACGTGTTCTTTCTATCTGTCAGTTCCAGCACATTACAGATGTTCTTTCTATCTTTCAGTTTCAGCACATTATAGGTATTCTTTCTCTCTGTCAGTTTCAGCACATTCCAGGTGTTCTTTCTCTCTGTCAGTTTCAGCACATTGCAGGTGCTCTTTCGATCTCTCAGTTTCGGGACATTACAGGTGTTCTATCGATCTGTCAGTTCCAACAGATTACAGATGTACTTTCTATCTTTCAGTTTCAGCATATTACAGGTGTTCTTTCTATCTCTCAGTTTCAGTACATTACTTGTGTTCTTTCTATCTTTCAGTTTCAGGACATTAGAGGTATTCGTTCTATTTATCAGTTTCAGCACATTACAGGTGTTTTTGCTATCTGTCAGTTTCAGCATATTACACGTGTTCTTTCTATCTGTCAGTTTCAGCACATTACAGGTGTCCTTTCTATCTTTCAGTTTCAGCACATTACAGGTGTTCTTTCCACCAGTCAGTTTCAACACATTACAAGTGTTCTTTCTAACTGTCAGTTTCAGCACATAACAGGTGTTCTTTCTATCTGTCAGTTTCAGCACATTACAGGCGTTCTTTCTACTTGTCAGTTTCAGTACATTCCAGGTGTTCTTTCTATCTGAAATTTCAGCACATTACAGGTGTTCTTTCGATCTGTCAGTTTCAGCACATTACAGGTGTTCTTTCTATCTGTCAGTTTCAGCACATTACAGGTGTTCTTTCTATCTGTCAGTTTCAGCACATTACAGGTGTCCTTTCTATCTTTCAGTTTGAGCACGTTATAGGTGTTCTTTCTACCTGTCAGTTTCAACACATTACAGGTGCTCTTTCTATCTGTCAGTTTCAGCACATTACAGGTGTTCTTTCTATCTGTCAGTTTCTGCACATTACAGGTGTTCTTTCTATCTGTCAATATTCGTACATTACAGGTGTTCTTTCTATCTCTCAGTTTCAGTACATTACAGGTGTTCTTTCATTCTGTCAGTTTCAGAACATTGCAGGTGTTCTTTCTATCTGTCAGTTTCAGCATATTACACGTGTTCTTTCTATCTGTCAGTTCCAGCACATTACAGATGTTCTTTCTATCTTTCAGTTTCAGCACATTACAGGTATTCTTTCTCTCTGTCAGTTTCAGCACATTACAGGTGTTCTTTCTCTCTGTCAGTTTCAGCACATTGCAGGTGCTCTTTCGATCTCTCAGTTTCGGGACATTACAGGTGTTCTATCGATCTGTCAGTTCCAACAGATTACAGATGTACTTTCTATCTTTCAGTTTCAGCATATTACAGGTGTTCTTTCTATCTCTCAGTTTCAGTACATTACTTGTGTTCTTTCTATCTTTCAGTTTCAGCACATTAGAGGTATTCGTTCTATTTATCAGTTTCAGCACATTACAGGTGTTCTTTCTATCTATCAGTTTCAGCACATTACAGGTGTTTTTGCTATCTGTCAGTTTCAGCATATTACACGTGTTCTTTCTATCTGTCAGTTTCAGCACATTACTGGTGTTCTTTCTATCTCTCAGTTTCAGAACATTACAGGCGTTCTTTCTACTTGTCAGTTTCAGCATATTACAGGTGTTCTTTCTACCTGTCAGTTTCAGCAAATTACAGGTGCTCTTTCTATCGGTCAGTTTCAGCATATTACAAGTGCTCTTTCTATCTGTCAGATTCTGCACATTACAGGTGTTCTTTCTATCTGTCAGTTTCAGCACATTACAGGTGCTCTTTCTATCTGTCAGTTTCAGCACATTACAGGTGTTCTTTCTATCTGTACGTTTCAGCACATTACAGATGTTCTTTCTATCTGTCAGTTTCAACACATTACAGGTGTTCTTACTGTCTGTCAGTTTCAGCACATTACAGGTGTTCTTTCTATCTGTCAGTTTCAGTACATTCCAGGTGTTCTTTCTATCTGAAATTTCAGCACATTACAGGTGTTCTTTCGATCTGTCAGTTTCAGCACATTACAGGTGTTCTTTCTATCTGTCAGTTTCAGCACATTACAGGTGTCCTTTCTATCTTTCAGTTTCAGCACGTTATAGGTGTTCTTTCTACCTGTCAGTTTCAACACATTACAGGTGTTCTTTCAATCTGTCAGTTTCAGCACATTACAGGTGTTCTTTCTATCTATCAGTTTCAGCACATTACAGGTGTTCTTTCTATCTTTCAGTTTCAGAACATTGCAGGTGTTCTTTCTATCTGTCAGTTTCAGCATATTACACGTGTTCTTTCTATCTGTCAGTTCCAGCACATTACAGATGTTTTTTCTATCTTTCAGTTTCAGCACATTACAGGTATTCTTTCTCTCTGTCAGTTTCAGCACATTACAGGTGTTCTTTCTACCTGTCAGTTTCAGCACATTGCAGGTGCTCTTTCGATCTCTCAGTTTCGGGACATTACAGGTGTTCTATCGATCTGTCAGTTCCAACAGATTACAGATGTACTTTCTATATTTCAGTTTCAGCACATTACAGGTGTTCTTTCTATCTATCAGTTTCAGCACATTACAGGTGTTCTTTCTATCTGTCAGTATTTGTACATTACAGGTGTTCTTTCTATCTTTCAGTTTCAGTACATTACAGGTGTTCTTTCATTCTGTCAGTTTCAGAACATTGCAGGTGTTCTTTCTATCTGTCAGCTTCAGCATATTACACGTGTTCTTTCTATCTGTCAGTTCCAGCACATTACAGATGTTCTTTCTATCATTCAGTTTCAGCACATTATAGGTATTCTTTCTCTCTGTCAGTTTCAGCACATTCCAGGTGTTCTTTCTCTCTGTCAGTTTCAGCACATTGCAGGTGCTCTTTCGATCTCTCAGTTTCGGGACATTACAGGTGTTCTATCGATCTGTCAGTTCCAACAGATTACAGATGTACTTTCTATCTTTCAGTTTCAGCATATTACAGGTGTTCTTTCTATCTCTCAGTTTCAGTACATTACTTGTGTTCTTTCTATCTTTCAGTTTCAGCACATTAGAGGTATTCGTTCTATTTATCAGTTTCAGCACATTACAGGTGTTCTTTCTATCTATCAGTTTCAGCACATTACAGGTGTTTTTGCTGTCTGTCAGTTTCAGCATATTACACGTGTTCTTTCTATCTGTCAGTTTCAGCACATTACAGGTGTCCTTTCTATCTTTCAGTTTCAGCACATTACAGGTGTTCTTTCCACCGGTCAGTTTCAACACATTACAAGTGTTCTTTCTAACTGTCAGTTTCAGCACATAACAGGTGTTCTTTCTATCTGTCAGTTTCAGCACATTACAGGTGTTCTTTCTATCTATCAGTTTCAGCACATTACAGGTGTTCTTTCTATCTTTCACTTTCAGAACATTACAGGCGTTCTTTCTACTTGTCAGTTTCAGTACATTCCAGGTGTTCTTTCTATCTGAAATTTCAGCACATTACAGGTGTTCTTTCGATCTGTCAGTTTCAGCACATTACAGGTGTTCTTTCTATCTGTCAGTTTCAGCACATTACAGGTGTTCTTTCTATCTGTCAGTTTCAGCACGTTACAGGTGTCCTTTCTATCTTTCAGTTTGAGCACGTTATAGGTGTTCTTTCTACCTGTCAGTTTCAACACATTACAGGTGCTCTTTCTATCTGTCAGTTTCAGCACATTACAGGTGTTCTTTATATCTATCAGTTTCAGCACATTACAGGTGTTCTTTCTATCTGTCAGTTTCAGCACATTACAGGTGTTCTTTCTATCTGTCAGTATTCGTACATTACAGGTGTTCTTTCTATCTCTCAGTTTCAGTACATTACAGGTGTTCTTTTATTCTGTCAGTTTCAGAACATTGCAGGTGTTCTTTCTATCTGTCAGTTTCAGCATATTACACGTGTTCTTTCAACTGTCAGTTCCAGCACATTACAGATGTTCTTTCTATCTTTCAGTTTCAGCACATTACAGGTATTCTTTCTCTCTGTCAGTTTCAGCACATTACAGGTGTTCTTTCTACCTGTCAGTTTCAGCACATTGCAGGTGCTCTTTCGATCTCTCAGTTTCGGGACATTACAGGTGTTCTATCGATCTGTCAGTTCCAACAGATTACAGATGTACTTTCTATCTTTCAGTTTCAGCATATTACAGGTGTTCTTTCTATCTCTCAGTTTCAGTACATTACTTATGTTCTTTCTATCTTTCAGTTGCAGCACATTAGAGGTATTCGTTCTATTTATCAGTTTCAGCACATTACAGGTGTTCTTTCTATCTATCAGTTTCAGCACATTACAGGTGTTTTTGCTATCTGTCAGTTTCAGCATATTACACGTGTTCTTTCTATCTGTCAGTTTCAGCACATTACTGGTGTTCTTTCTATCTGTCAGTTTCAGCACATTACAGGTGTCCTTTCTATCTTTCAGTTTCAGCACATTACAGGTGTTCTTTCCACCGGTCAGTTTCAACACATTACAAGTGTTCTTTCTAACTGTCAGTTTCAGCACATAACAGGTGTTCTTTCTATCTATCAGTTTCAGCACATTACAGGTGTTCTTTCTATCTATCAGTTTCAGCACATTACAGGTGTTCTTTCTATCTTTCACTTTCAGAACATTACAGGCGTTCTTTCTACTTGTCAGTTTTAGTACATTGCAGGTGTTCTTTCTATCTCTCAGTTTCAGTCCATTACATGTGTTCTTTCATTCTGTCAGTTTCAGCACATTACAGGTGCTCTTTCTGTCTGTCAGATTCTGCACATTACAGCTGTTCTTTCTATCTGTCAGTTTCAGCACATTACAGCTGTTCTTTCTATCTGTCAGTTTCAGCACTTGACAGCTGTTTTTTCTACCTGTCAGTTTCAGCAAATTACAGGTGCTCTTTCTATCGGTCAGTTTCAGCATATTACAGGTGCTCTTTATATCTGTCAGATTCTGCACATTACAGGTGTTCTTTCTATCTGTCAGTTTCAGCACATTACAGGTGCTCTTTCTATCTGTCAGTTTCAGCACATTACAGGTGTTCTTTCTATCTGTAAGTTTCAGCACATTACAGGTGTTCTTTCTATCTGTCAGTTTCAACACATTACAGGTGTTCTTACTGTCTGTCAGTTTCAGCACATTACAGGTGTTCTTTCTATCTGTCAGTTTCAGTACATTCCAGGTGTTCTTTCTATCTGAAATTTCAGCACATTACAGGTGTTCTTTCGATCTGTCAGTTTCAGCACGTTATATGTGTTCTTTCTACCTGTCAGTTTCAACACATTACAGGTGTTCTTTCTATCTGTCAGTTTCTGCACATTACAGGTGTTCTTTCTATCTATCAGTTTCAGTACATTACAGGTGTTCTTTCATTCTGTCAGTTTCAGAACATTGCAGGTGTTCTTTCTATCTGTCAGTTTCAGCATATTACACGTGTTCTTTCTATCTGTCAGTTCCAGCACATTACAGATGTTCTTTCTATCTTTCAGTTTCAGCACATTACAGGTATTCTTTCTCTCTGTCAGTTTCAGCACATTACAGGTGTTCTTTCTACCTGTCAGTTTCAGCATTTTACTGGTGTTCGTTCTATCTGTCAGTATTAGTGCATTACAGGTGTTCTTTCTATCTCTCAGTTTCAGTACGATACAGGTGTTCTTTCATTCTGTCAGTTTCAGAACATTACAGGTGTTCTTTCTATCTGTCAGTTTCAGCATATTACACGTGTTCTTTCTATCTGTCAGTTCCAGCACATTATAGATGCTCTTTCTATCTTTCAGTTTCAGCACATTACAGGTGTCCTTTCTATCTTTCAGTTTCAGCACATTACAGGTGTTCGTTCGATCTGTCCGTTTCAGCACATTACAGGTGCTCTATCTATCTGTCTGTTTCAGCACATTACAGCTGTTCTTTCCATCTGTCAGGTTCAGCACTTGACAGGTGTTCTATCTATCTGTCAGTTTCAGCACTTTACAGGTGTTCTAACTATCTAACAGTTTCAGCGCATTACAGGTGTTCTTTTTGTCTGTCAGTTTCAGTACATTCCAGGTGTTCTTTCTATCTGAAATTTCAGCACATTACAGGTGTTCTTTCGATCTGAAATTTCAGCACATTACAGGTGTTCTTTCGCTCTGTCAGTTTCAGCACATTACAGGTGTACTTTCTCTCTTTCAGTTTCAGCACGTTATAGGTTTTCTTTCTACCTGTCAGTTTCAACACATCACAGGTGTTCTTTCTATCTATCGGTTCCAGCACATTTCAGGTGTTATTTCTATCTGTCAGTTTCAGTATATTACACGTGTTCTTTCTACCTGTCAGCTTCAGCATTTTACTGGTGTTCGTTCTATCTGTCAGTATTAGTGCATTACAGGTGTTCTTTCTATCTCTCAGTTTCAGTACAATACAGGTGTTCTTTCTATCTGTCAGTTTCAGCACATTACAGGTGTTCTTTCTATCTGTCAGTTTCAGCACATTACAGGTGTTCTTTCTATCTATCAGTTTCAGCACATTACAGGTGTTTTTGCTATCTGTCAGTATTCGTACATTACAGGTGTTCTTTCTATCTCTCAGTTTCAGTACATTACAGGTGTTCTTTCATTCTGTCAGTTTCAGAACATTGCAGGTGTTCTTTCTATCTGTCAGTTTCAGCACATTACAGGTATTCTTTCTCTCTGTCAGTTTCAGCACATTACAGGTGTTCTTTAGCTCTGTCAGTTTCAGCACATTACAGGTGTACTTTCTCTCTTTCAGTTTCAGCACGTTATAGGTTTTCTTTCTACCTGTCAGTTTCAACACATCACAGGTGTTCTTTCTATCTATCGGTTCCAGCACATTACAGGTGTTATTTCTATCTGTCAGTTTCAGTATATTACACGTGTTCTTTCTACCTGTCAGCTTCAGCATTTTACTGGTGTTCGTTCTATCTGTCAGTATTAGTGCATTACAGGTGTTCTTTCTATCTCTCAGTTTCAGTACAATACAGGTGTTCTTTCTATCTGTCAGTTTCAGCACATTACAGGTGTTCTTTCTATCTGTCAGTTTCAGCACATTACAGGTGTTCTTTCTATCTATCAGTTTCAGCACATTACAGGTGTTTTTGCTATCTGTCAGTATTCGTACATTACAGGTGTTCTTTCTATCTCTCAGTTTCAGTACATTACAGGTGTTCTTTCATTCTGTCAGTTTCAGAACATTGCAGGTGTTCTTTCTATCTGTCAGTTTCAGCACATTACAGGTATTCTTTCTCTCTGTCAGTTTCAGCACATTACAGGTGTTCTTTCTACCTGTCAGTTTCAGCATTTTACTGGTGTTCGTTCTATCTGTCAGTATTAGTGCATTACAGGTGTTCTTTCTATCTCTCAGTTTCAGTACAATACAGGTGTTCTTTCATTCTGTCAGTTTCAGAACATTACAGGTGTTCTTTCTATCTGTCAGTTTCAGCATATTACACGTGTTCTTTCTATCTGTCAGTTCCAGCACATTATAGATGCTCTTTCTATCTTTCAGTTTCAGCACATTACAGGTGTTCTTTCTATCTGTCAGTTTCAGCACATTACAGGTGCTCTTTCTATCTGTCAGTTTCAGCACATTACAGGTGTTCTTTCTATCTCTCAGTTTCATTACATTACAGGTGTTCTTTCAATCTGTCAGTTTCAGCATATTACAGGTGTTCTTTCTATCAGTCAGTTTCAGCAC
Organism: Pristiophorus japonicus; assembly: GCF_044704955.1. Taxonomy (NCBI): domain Eukaryota; kingdom Metazoa; phylum Chordata; class Chondrichthyes; family Pristiophoridae; genus Pristiophorus; species Pristiophorus japonicus. Next base: position 37,627,271 of record NC_092010.1, read on the forward strand.
ATTACAGCTGTTCTTTCTATGTGTCAGTTTCAGCACATTACAGGTGTTCTTTCAATCTGTCCGTTTCAGCATATTACAGGTGTTCTTTCTATCAGTCAGTTTCAGCACATTGCAGCTGTTCTTTCAATGTGTCAGTTTCAGCACATTACAGGTGTTCTTTCTATCTGTCAGTTTCAGCACATTGCAGGTGTTCTTTCTATCTGTCAGTTTCAGCACATTACATGTGTTCTTTCTCTCTGTCAGTTTCAGCACATTACAGGTGTTCTTTCTATCTGTCAGTTTCAGCACATTACTGGTGTTCTTTCTATCTCTCAGTTTCATTACATTACAGGTGTTCTTTCAATCTGTCAGTTTCAGCATATTACAGGTGTTCTTTCTATCAGTCAGTTTCAGCACATTACAGCTGTTCTTTCTATGTGTCAGTTTCAGCACATTACAGGTGTTCTTTCAATCTGTCAGTTTCAGCATATTACAGGTGTTCTTTCTATCAGTCAGTTTCAGCACATTACTGGTGTTCTTTCTATCTCTCAGTTTCATTACATTACAGGTGTTCTTTCAATCTGTCGGTTTCAGCACATTACAGGTGTTCTTTCTATGTGTCAGTTTCAGCACATTGCAGGTGTTCTTTCTATCTGTCAGTTTCAGCACATTGCAGGTGTTCTTTCTATCTGTCAGTGTCAGCACATTACATGTGTTCTATCTCTCTGTCAGTTTCAGCACATTACAGGTGTTCTTTCTATCTTTCAGTTTCAGCACATTACAGGTTTTTTTCTATCTCTCAGTTTCATTACATTACAGGTGTTCTTTCAATCTGTCAGTTTCAGCATATTACAGGTGTTCTTTCTATCTGTCTGTTTCAGCACATTACAGGTGTTCTTTCTGCTTGTCAGTTTCAGCACATTACAGATGTTCTATCTATCTGTCAGTTTCGGCACATTACAGGTGTTTTTCTACGTGTCAGTTTCAGCACATTACACGTGTTCTTTCTATCTGTCAGTTTTAACACATTACAGGTGTTCTTTCCACCTTTCAGTTTCACCATTTTATAGGTGTTCTTTCTATCTATCGGTTCCAGCACATTTCAGGTGTTATTTCTATCTGTCAGTTTCAGTATATTACACGTGTTCTTTCTACCTGTCAGCTTCAGCATTTTACTGGTGTTCGTTCTATCTGTCAGTATTAGTGCATTACAGGTGTTCTTTCTATCTCTCAGTTTCAGTACAATACAGGTGTTCTTTCTATCTGTCAGTTTCAGCACATTACAGGTGTTCTTTCTATCTGTCAGTTTCAGCACATTACAGGTGTTCTTTCTATCTATCAGTTTCAGCACATTACAGGTGTTTTTGCTATCTGTCAGTATTCGTACATTACAGGTGTTCTTTCTATCTCTCAGTTTCAGTACATTACAGGTGTTCTTTCATTCTGTCAGTTTCAGAACATTGCAGGTGTTCTTTCTATCTGTCAGTTTCAGCACATTACAGGTATTCTTTCTCTCTGTCAGTTTCAGCACATTACAGGTGTTCTTTCGCTCTGTCAGTTTCAGCACATTACAGGTGTACTTTCTCTCTTTCAGTTTCAGCACGTTATAGGTTTTCTTTCTACCTGTCAGTTTCAACACATCACAGGTGTTCTTTCTATCTATCGGTTCCAGCACATTACAGGTGTTATTTCTATCTGTCAGTTTCAGTACATTACAGGTGTTCTTTCATTCTGTCAGTTTCAGAACATTACAGGTATTCTTTCTCTCTGTCAGTTTCAGCACATTACAGGTGTTCTTTCTATCTCTCAGTTTCAGTACAATACAGGTGTTCTTTCATTCTGTCAGTTTCAGAACATTACAGGTGTTCTTTCTATCTGTCAGTTTCAGCATATTACACGTGTTCTTTCTATCTGTCAGTTCCAGCACATTATAGATGCTCTTTCTATCTTTCAGTTTCAGCACATTACAGGTGTTCTTTCTATCTGTCAGTTTCAGCACATTACAGGTGCTCTTTCTATCTGTCAGTTTCAGCACATTACAGGTGTTCTTTCTATCTCTCAGTTTCATTACATTACAGGTGTTCTTTCAATCTGTCAGTTTCAGCATATTACAGGTGTTCTTTCTATCAGTCAGTTTCAGCACATTACAGCTGTTCTTTCTATGTGTCAGTTTCAGCACATTACAGGTGTTCTTTCAATCTGTCCGTTTCAGCATATTACAGGTGTTCTTTCTATCAGTCAGTTTCAGCACATTGCAGCTGTTCTTTCAATGTGTCAGTTTCAGCACATTACAGGTGTTCTTTCTATCTGTCAGTTTCAGCACATTGCAGGTGTTCTTTCTATCTGTCAGTTTCAGCACATTACATGTGTTCTTTCTCTCTGTCAGTTTCAGCACATTACAGGTGTTCTTTCTATCTGTCAGTTTCAGCACATTACTGGTGTTCTTTCTATCTCTCAGTTTCATTACATTACAGGTGTTCTTTCAATCTGTCAGTTTCAGCATATTACAGGTGTTCTTTCTATCAGTCAGTTTCAGCACATTACAGCTGTTCTTTCTATGTGTCAGTTTCAGCACATTACAGGTGTTCTTTCAATCTGTCAGTTTCAGCATATTACAGGTGTTCTTTCTATCTCTCAGTTTCATTACATTACAGGTGTTCTTTCAATCTGTCAGTTTCAGCATATTACAGGTGTTCTTTCTATCAGTCAGTTTCAGCACATTGCAGCTGTTCTTTCTATGTGTCAGTTTCAGCACATTGCAGGTGTTCTTTCTATCTGTCAGTTTCAGCACATTGCAGGTGTTCTTTCTATCTGTCAGTGTCAGCACATTACATGTGTTCTATCTCTCTGTCAGTTTCAGCACATTACAGGTGTTCTTTCTATCTTTCAGTTTCAGCACATTACAGGTTTTTTTCTATCTCTCAGTTTCATTACATTACAGGTGTTCTTTCAATCTGTCAGTTTCAGCATATTACAGGTGTTCTTTCTATCTGTCTGTTTCAGCACATTACAGGTGTTCTTTCTGCTTGTCAGTTTCAGCACATTACAGATGTTCTATCTATCTGTCAGTTTCGGCACATTACAGGTGTTTTTCTACGTGTCAGTTTCAGCACATTACACGTGTTCTTTCTATCTGTCAGTTTTAACACATTACAGGTGTTCTTTCCACCTTTCAGTTTCACCATTTTATAGGTGTTCTTTCTGTCTGTCAGTTTTAGTACATTACACGTGTTCTTTCTATCTCTCAGTTTTAGCACATTACAGGTTTTCTTTCTATCTTTCAGTTTCAGCACATTACAGGTGTTCTTTCTACGTGTCAGTTTCAGCACATTACAGGTGTTCTTTCTCTCTGTCAGTTTCAGCACCTTACAGGTGTTCTTTCTATCTGTCAGTTTCAGCACATTACAGGTGTTCTTTCTATCTGTCAGTTTCAGCACATTACAGGTGTTGTTTCAATCTGTCAGTTTCAGCACATTACAGCTGTTCTTTCTATCTGTCAGTTTCAGCACATTACAGGTGTTCTTTCTACTTGTCAGTTTTAGTACATTACAGGTGTTCTTTCTATCTCTCAGTTTCAGTCCATTACATGTGTTCTTTCATTATGTCAGTTTCAGCACATTACAGGTGCTCTTTCTGTCTGTCAGATTCTGCACATTACAGCTGTTCTTTCTATCTGTGAGTTTCAGCACATTACAGGTGTTCTTTCTATCTGTCAGTTTCAGCGCATTGCACGTGTGCTTTCTATCTGTCAGTTTCAGCACATTACAGCTGTTCTTTCTATCTGTCAGTTTCAGCACTTGACAGCTGTTTTTTCTACCTGTCAGTTTCAGCAAATTACAGGTGCTCTTTCTATCGGTCAGTTTCAGCATATTACAGGTGCTCTTTATATCTGTCAGATTCTGCACATTACAGGTGTTCTTTCTATCTGTCAGTTTCAGCACATTACAGGTGCTCTTTCTATCTGTCAGTTTCAGCACATTACAGGTGTTCTTTCTATCTGTAAGTTTCAGCACATTACAGGTGTTATTTCTATCTGTCAGTTTCAACACATTACAGGTGTTCTTACTGTCTGTCAGTTTCAGCACATTACAGGTGTTCTTTCTATCTGTCAGTTTCAGTACATTCCAGGTGTTCTTTCTATCTGAAATTTCATTACATTACAGGTGTTCTTTCGATCTGTCAGTTTCAGCACATTACAGGTGTTCTTTCTATCTGTCAGTTTCAGCACATTACAGGTGTCCTTTCTATCTTTCAGTTTCAGCACGTTATAGGTGTTCTTTCTACCTGTCAGTTTCAACACATTACAGGTGTTCTTTCTATCTGTCAGTTTCAGCACATTACAGGTGTTCTTTCTATCTATCAGTTTCTGCACATTACAGGTGTTCTTTCTATCTGTCAATATTCGTACATTACAGGTGTTCTTTCTATCTCTCAGTTTCAGTACATTACAGGTGTTCTTTCATTCTGTCAGTTTCAGAACATTGCAGGTGTTCTTTCTATCTGTCAGTTTCAGCATATTACACGTGTTCTTTCTATCTGTCAGTTCCAGCACATTACAGATGTTCTTTCTATCTTTCAGTTTCAGCACATTACAGGTATTCTTTCTCTCTGTCAGTTTCAGCACATTACAGGTGCTCTTTCTATCTGTCAGTTTCAGCACATTACAGGTGCTTTTTCTATCTGTCAGTTTCAGCACATTACAGGTGTTCTTTCTCTCTGTCAGTTTCAGCACATTACAGGTGTTCTTTCTATGTGTCAGTTTCAGCACATTACAGGTGTTCTTTCAATCTGTCAGTTTCAGAACATTGCAGGTGTTCTTTCTATCTGTCAGTTTCAGCATATTACACGTGTTCTTTCTATCTGTCAGTTCCAGCACATTACAGATGTTCTTTCTATCTTTCAGTTTCAGCACATTACAGGTATTCTTTCTCTCTGTCAGTTTCAGCACATTACAGGTGCTCTTTCTATCTGTCAGTTTCAGCACATTACAGGTGCTTTTTCTATCTGTCAGTTTCAGCACATTACAGGTGTTCTTTCTCTCTGTCAGTTTCAGCACATTACAGGTGTTCTTTCTATCTGTCAGTTTCATTACATTACAGGTGTTCTTTCTATGTGTCAGTTTCAGCATATTACAGGTGTTCTTTCTATCAGTCAGTTTCAGCACATTACAGCTGTTCTTTCTATGTGTCAGTTTCAGCACATTACAGGTGTTCTTTCAATCTGTCAGTTTCAGCATATTACAGGTGTTCTTTCTATCAGTCAGTTTCAGCACATTGCAGCTGTTCTTTCTATGTGTCAGTTTCAGCACATTACAGGTGTTCTTTCTATCTGTCAGTTTCAGCACATTACAGGTGTTCTTTCTATCTTTCAGTTTCAGCACATTACAGGTTTTTTTCTATCTCTCAGTTTCATTACATTACAGGTGTTCTTTCAATCTGTCAGTTTCAGCATATTACAGGTGTTCTTTCTATCTGTCTGTTTCAGCACATTACAGATGCTCTTTCTGCTTGTCAGTTTCAACACATTACAGATGTTCTTTCTATCTGTCAGTTTTAGCACATTACAGGTGTTCTTTCCACCTTTCAGTTTCACCATTTTATAGGTGTTCTTTCTGTCTGTCAGTTTTAGTACATTACACGTGTTCTTTCTATCTCTCAGTTTTAGCACATTACAGGTATTCTTTCTCTCTGTCAGTTTCAGCACATTACAGGTGTTCTTTCTACCTGTCAGTTTCAG